>NW_006921603.1:6941154-6944200 GCF_000298275.1 Orycteropus afer afer | reverse complement strand
ATGAACCTTAGGCTTTCTTCATTTTGTTTTGATCTTTTTTCTGATTGATTCCTTTCCAAAGAAGTATTCAGGTATTTGTCTTCAATGTCATTAATTCTGTCTTCCATTGCATCAATTCTACTCCTTTGCCCTTTCAATGTGTTATCTAATTCTGACAGTTTAGTATTAATTTGTGGATTTCTCTCTGTAGATTTAGAATCATTTCTAATTTTTCATGTGTTTTGTCATTTTGTTCTTGTATATTCTTCCAGAATTCTTCTAGGGTTTTGTATGTGTTTTCCTTGGTCTGTCTCTCAATCCTTTGAAGATACCTAAATATAATTCTTTTGAATTCCTTATCAGACAGTTCCAATGCTGTTTCTTCCTTGGGGATGTGTTCTGCATCTGTATCCTGCTCCCTTGTTTCTAACACTTTATCTTGTTTCTTTTTGTGGACCGTGATGGTCTGTTGTCTCTGAGACATCATGGCATTGTTGTATTTATATCTCTGTTAACTGTTTGTGAAGAGCAGCCAAGGGTGAGTTAGGCTCTTCTTGGTGGTTGTTTACCATTGGCCTGTTGGAGAAGGAAGTAGTGGCTCTCATTCAGTAAGTGAAGCTGCAGGAGGTGTGGTTTTAGTTGTGTCAAAGGGCACTGTTGCTGTCTGCCACTCAGTTAGAGAAAAATAACAATTGAATAACCATCAATAAAGTACAAGCAAATGGACAAAACACATACCGTGTAATCACACAGGAACAGTAACCAAAAAAACAAAATAAAAGGGAAAAAGAAAAAAAAAACCCAAAACTACAGTGTCTTGGGAGAGGTCAATAAGAGAAAAATGGTAGAGAAGGAGAATAATGAAGGGAAAAATGGGAAAAGTGCAAAAAGAAAAACAAGGAACAGGGTTAACCATGAGAAAGAAAAAAAATTGTAACCAAGAACAGGGAAAAGCAAAAAAGCTGAAAACTAGAACCTGGGAGGGGAAGGAAAAAGAATAATACTGAAATGGACAAAAGTAATAATAATAGTAGTAGTAGCTTTAAAACAGACAAAAACAAAGTAAAAAGCAGAAAAAGCAAACAAAAAAAATCGGGGCAGGGCACCCAGACTCCATCTGAGCTCACAGACTGAGATGGAATATCTGCAGGCCCAAAAAGGTGGGTGGGAGTGAGGGATGGCTGCACCTTTGTTCACCAAGAGGGTGTGGGGTAAAAGAGTAACAAGGGGAATGTCGCACCAGTGGCTGGGAACTGGAGGTAGTTGTTCCCCATGATGAGACTGGCAGTCAGCTCCATGGTGGGATCTGCCATGAGCAGCTGAGCAGCTGCCTGAGGGATGTGGTCTGCTTCCTGTATATGAGGAAAAACTTCGGGATTGGTCTCTAGCTTTTTGGCATGCTTGAACCCTGCACATACCCAGTTGTTGTTCAGCAGCCTGCCATGCCCTGCCAAAGATCTTGGGACTTTTTCTGGACTTGAATTAGTGGCCTGCTGTGTTGTTTGGTAACATTGGGACTGTGCCTTTTCACTTGTCAACCTTGGGATTCTCAGCCTCAGCAGCCAGCAGCTGCCTGAGGAAAGAAAAGCCTCTAGCTTCAGTGGGCTGAGAGCAGGAGGCAGAGCTGAAGCCCAAGGTTGATGGTCTTTCACCCAGCCCCTAGAGCTTGGCACTTTGAACTTGGACTTAAAGCCTCCAAACCATAAGAGAATAAATCCTGTTTGTTAAAGCCATTCTATTTGTGGTATATTCTTGTCAGAGCAGCACTAAGTAACTAAAACACATGTCATTTCATAAATGTGAGAACATACAATATTTCTGTTGTTTTTTGAAAGGATGTTTTCCTGTTATACATCATAAACAGCTTAGATTTTCTTCCTGAAATGCACTCATCTCTGAATTTCTACATTAAGGAAAAGTACAAACAATATACTTAAGCCTTTGATTACTAGTTCATTCTCTAAGATGATGGAACTTCCTTTGTGTTTTCTTAAAGCAGCTGTATCCTCTCTAAGTAGATAGAGCAGCTGTGTTTCTCCATAAGGACTTTGGGTAGAGTTGCCAAGAAAAATCTAAAGTCATTAACAAACATTTTCTAATAATTGAGGGAGAGCATTAAAACCTATGCTGGCATCCTTTTTCTTGAGCATTTTTGTCCTGGCAATACTTTGTCCAAGGGAATTACAGTGTAATAATGAGGATGAGTATTGAAAAAGTGGAGGCAGCATCTTCCAACTTCCTCTCACTAGAGGGAGACAGAATCACCAGCACCAGCCTGAGGCCTGTTTCTATGAGGCCAGACATACTGTCACCTTCCAACCTTTTTTACCAACTCTGATACCAACTGTCCGTCCACAGCACTCACTTCTTTTCTGCTGGGCTTGATAATTTGTTGTAGTGACCACACAGACCTCAGACACAGTACTCATGATTATGGGGTTTATTAGGGAAGCAGCAGGTTATATTTGAAATTCAGGAACACCCAAGATCAGGGTAGCCTCCCCTTGGCCGTGCCCTTAGGTACTCCTCTCTTTGGCCTTTGGCCTCTAGGCCTGGCTCTACTCTGCTTGAGTAAGTGTTACAAAGCTCTTTTAGCTCTGCTAATAGGTGCACATAGTGCATCCCACTCTGCCAGCAAGCCTCCTGCTGAAAGGCACTCAGCTTTCTCACTTTGTGGGCCAGCAAACCTGTTGCTCTGTCTCTTACCAGTCTCTTGGTTCTGGGGCCAGTCTATCTGCAATCTCTCTGCTGTCATCTCAGTGCATGGATCTCAGGTCCAAAGATGCGTCCTAGCCCTGGCTTCTCTTTCTCAATGCCAGTGAAATCCTCCTTTCCACCTCTGGGAAGGCTCATTTTAAGGCTAGCATGGTGACAAAACCAGCCAATCCCCACATTGTTGTTGTTATTTGCCATCGAGTCGGCCCCGACTCATAGCGACCCCTCCTTGGGTTTCCGAGGCAGTATCACTTCGGAAGTAGGATTGCCCAACCTTCCTTCTGAGGAGTGGCTGGTGGATTTGAACCGCCAGCCTTCTGGTTAGCAGTCAAATGCCTTAGGCACTATGCTA
>NW_006921603.1:6924225-6941054 GCF_000298275.1 Orycteropus afer afer | reverse complement strand
GCCCAACCTTCCTTCTGAGGAGTGGCTGGTGGATTTGAACCGCCAGCCTTCTGGTTAGCAGTCAAATGCCTTAGGCACTATGCTACCAGAGCTCCTTAGGATTCCATATTACCTTATTTCCATGGCCCCACCCCAACAGGAGTGCCATATACCTTATTTACAATATTTACAAGCTATCTAATACCCTTGATAGACCACAGGTACCTTACATTTGCATAGTCCACTCAGTCATCTGACGAGAATCACAAAAACCATGGCTAGAAAAGCCATACTATATGATTCACTGCACTACAAATACTAATCAATGTTAAGTGCTCTCATATGTCAAATTGGATCTCCCTCCCTTCCAAGATACTAATTATTCTCTCTTAATGTGTTAATTCTTTTTTTTTCCTGCTTCATCCATGACTGCATTTATTTTAATTTCATTTAACGACTTTGATATATAGTTTGATTGATTAACATTGACTAAAGAAATGAATAAAAAAAGATTATTTAGGACATATATCTTAAAAATATTCTTAGAGAATTAGAATATTTCCATGAATTATAAAGAGAGATGATTGGTTTATGTGAAGTAGTAATATCATGCACTTTTTTTTTTTTTTTTTTGGTTATTATGTGTATAAGGAGCTCTGGTGATGTAGTGGATAAGATATTTGGCTGCTAACCAGAAGGTCAGCGATTTAAATCCACCAGCTGCTCCATGGAAGGAAGATGGGGCAATCTGCTTGTGTAAAGATTTACAGCCTTGGAAACCCAATGGGGGTCACTATGAGTCAGAGTTGAGTTGACAGTGAGTTTGGTTGTTTTGGAATTATGTGCATAGAAAGGAGCATTGGCATGGGAATAGAAGACCAGCAGGCAAGTCTGGCTTGACCACTGACATTCTCTGAGCGTCAGTATATTTACTTGGAAAACGAGGCTGGTGCTTATGGGAACTAAAAGAAGAAATGAATGTAAAGGAGTTTGTTGTTGTTGTTGTTGTTATTTGCCTTCGAGTCGGCCCCAACTCATAGCGACCCCTCCTTGGGTTTCCGAGGCAGTTATCACTACGGAAGTAGGATTGCCCAACCTTCCTTCCGAGGAGTGGCTGGTGGGTTTGAACCGCCAGCCTCCTGGTAAAGGAGTTTAGAGAAGTATAAAAGCTGAGCAATCTGGTGGATTTTGCCCTTTGTAAACAAACTTTCATATTTTTCTGGCTCTTAAGCCTTAAGCTCTGGTGGCATGGTACCTAAGGCATTTTGACTGCTAACCAGGAGGCTGGCAGTTCGAACCCACCAGTTACTCCTCAGAAGGAAGATTGGGCAATCTACTTCCATAGAGATACTGCCTCAGAAACCCAAGGAGGGGTCACTGTGAGTCGGATCTGACTTTGGCAGTGAGTTTGGTTTTGTTTTTAAGGCTTTTACAGTTGAAAGAGGGCAAACATTGTGCTTTTACAAAGAACCCTCACTTGTGAAATATCTTCAGAGTATAATTCAGGATCATGTTTTATCTTCCCTTTGGGGTTAAAGACAGAGTCTTATACAGTGTCCTTTGGTGAAGGTGATAAGGTTGCATCAGCCTCCCTGATATTAATTATCAAGTGTACATACAATGGTTCATAATAACAAACAGGTGCTCTTTTGTGATGCACATCAAAACAGTACATTATTATTACTGTATTATGTTAAAGATATTTTAGTGTATCTGGATGTGTTTCTCGAATGTTTTTAATGTGTCAAAAAGTACAATATATATTCTAAGACACACACTTGACTAACTGCTGTTAGATATAAACTGTTCCTAACTGTTCTTATGTACAAATTTGACTTAAGACAGACTTAGGAACAGAACTTGTTTGTAATTGTGAACTGCCTGTGTAAGTGGCTGAATGAAAATTAGAACTTAGGACTTCTGGGTCAGAGTTGCATGTGCTTTCTACTGGAAGTCAGCATGCGTTGGTGTTCTTAATGTGCTTCTAGTATCTGGTTGTGTGAGCTTGATCTTAGGCAAGTTATTTAAACTTTCTAAGCCTTTCTTTTCTCATATGTAACATGAGGAGGATAATACTTCTTTTGATAGTATTTTCTGTCAGATCCCTCTCTTCCTTTTTCCCTCCCTTATTCATAATGGTTGCTAAGATTTTACTGTGAGTCAGCTAGTCTGCTCTGACTGGGGATACAGTGGTGAACAAAGTGAACAAAACAGTCCTAACCACTGCCTTAATAGAACTTAAAATTTTCTGGGCATACGGCATAGTGTCTAAGGCATTTGACTGCTAACCAGAAATCTGACAGTCCAAACCCACCAGCTGCTGCTCAGAAGGAAGGTTGGGCAATCTACTTCCATAGTGATACTGCCTCAGAAACTCAAGGAGGGGTCGCTATGAGTCGGATCTGACTTGATGGCAGTGTGTTTTTTGGTTTTGGGCATACTTAGGATACTTTAAGAGGAGTGATGGTAGACACATAGTATACTATTACAGAGTACGGAAGGGAAAGCTAACTCAGAATGGTGAGGCTAGATTGGTATGGAAGGCTTTCTGGAACTTCACATGGAATGTCAAGGATGAGTAGAATTTGTTCAGGTGAAGAGAACAAAGACTACTTGATGAATGGTATTTGCAAAAACTAGGAAGTGTGAGAAATCATGGTGTTTTCCAGGAACTGAAAGAAGTTCAACCTCTGCATTTGTGGGTAGTTAAAAGAACTGAGATGGAAATGTTAAGCAAAGACATTTCATGAATGGTATTCCTAGTTATCTTAAGGATTTTGGATCTGATACCATGGGTAATGGGAAGCCACTGAAGGAATTTAAGGATATTCCCATGGGATCAGCCTTTGGTGAGTTTCATCTGCCAACCTTTTGGTTAGTATTTGAAACTTAGATGTTTGTACCACCCAGTGAGTCCTTTACGATGTCTAAATAGAGATACCCAGTGGTTTGGATTTAGAAAAGAAATTTAGGACAAAGAGAACCATAAGTCTGTATATGGTAATTGAATTGTGAAAACCAAAAAACAAAACAAAACAAAACTCACTGCCATCGAGTCGTTTCTGACTCATAGCGACCCCTCCTTGGGTTTCCAAGGCAGTATCTCTACAGAAGTAGATTTCTCAGTCTTCAAAGGTAGTGTGAAAAAAGAAAGCTCCTTGGAAGCACTAATATTAAAGAGCCATTCCCAGAAGAGAGTTAGGAAGAAACCAAGTGAGTATGGGGTATTCGGTGATATCCTCATGGTAGTGACTGGTTTTAAAACTCCTTAACAGTCTCTCCCACCAACTCCTCTCATGACTTGGGATCTTTGGGCCATAGTAGCACTCACTGTCTTCTTCCTGATCCTCAAGGCACCTTTGCCTTTTACTGTATCATCTTCCTTCTACACAGGCCCCATCTGATGGTAACTGGGATTATTTCAACCCTCAGACTAGGTTCTTTGTGTGCCCTGTCTCATATGTCATTTGGGGTATTTTAGCATGCATTCGATCCGTGGGACTCATTCAGCTCATTGCCTTCACTGGACTTATCATCCAGACATCTATATCTTAACTGCACATCTCTGTCCCTGCCCAGAGCACTGTCCTTACCAATCATCCCTTCTTCCTGAAATCTTTTGTTCTGTGATCTCCACCCTTGCTTTTCAGTTCAACTTGTTTTCTGTGATCAGTCACCCAATCTTTTAAAACCCAATATTAGACTCCTCCCGCTTGACCTACTTCCATGTCTAAGTCCCAACATTGTATTAGGCCTATGGTGGTTGGCTTGTTCTTTCATTTTCTTCTTCTGGGCCTCAGACATTGGTGAAATTAAGCACAGAATGGCATTGATTAAAGCTCCAAAAAAAAAAATCACTTATGTTTCTGAAACTTTGAAGTCCTATTTTTGTCTTAAAATTCAATAATCTATAAATGAGTGGAATAATTTATATATCAAATGAAACAGAATAAATAATACAGTTTTGCTAGTAGTCTGATGACATTATCCACTTTAACTTTTGAAGCTTTTTTTAGGAATGATTCTGGATCTGTATTCAAGTGGATAAATCCTTCAGCATTTTATAAATGAAATATATATACTTTAATTACAAGGAGAAGAAAGTCACTTTTGGTCTTTAAGCTGGATGATAAGATTAATCTTGTGCTTTGCTTAAATATATACTCCTATATAGGAGCTCTGGTAGCATAGTGCCTGAAGCATTTGACTGCTAACCAGAAAGCTGGTGGTTCAAACCCACCAGCCACTCCTTGGAAGGAAGATGGGGCAATCTACTTCCGTAGTGATACTGCCTCGGAAACCCAAGGAGGGGTCGCTATGAGTCGAGTCCGACTCGACAGCACATAACAACAACAACAACAAGTATTATATATTTTTAATGGTATCCCCAGACCCTTCATTTTTAATTTTATGATTCAGAGTTTTGAAATCTTGTCCAATAAATTGTTTCTTAAGTAATCATTTGTTTTCCCACATTAAAGCGAATGTAACTGTCAGCTTGAGATATCTTCTTCCAAATTGACAATTCTAATGAAAGCCTTTTCAAGTTGTCTTCCTTTTTGGTTTCTGCCACCTTGATATACTTTAATATGCAATTCGTGTTAGGGCTTTTGAAATGTTAAAACTAACTTTGAGAAATCTTATCATTGCTGACTTGTATGAGGAGAATAAGACATTATTTTGAATTTACATTATCTTTTTCTCATTTTTCAACCTGCGTGTTACCTCATTAGTCCACCTTCTGTGTGAGTAAAACTCTAGCTCACAGAAACATTGCCTCATTTTCATTTCTTCCTTAGCTTAGAGTGGCAGAGCAGTGTCTGTAAGTAAGGCAGTTTGAGCGTATTTGGACAACTGGTCTGAATTGTAGTCTTGTGTCACAAAGGATAAGTAAAATTCCAGTAAGGATCTGGCATTTGGAGGGAGTCACATTGTGCTTTAATACATAAGGAAGAACTGGTAGTGTTTATTTTTGTGTGTGTTACAGTTTAGAAAGGATTGGTTTGGGATTCTAGCTCCAGGTGATGTTGTGAGAAATGGCTTGGAATTTGACATTTCTGAAGATCAAACTTACATGCTTCATTGAAAAAGCTGGTGCTTTCATTGTTCATAAATAATTTTAAATCCTCCATGAATATTTCCAAGTCTAAGGCATTCAGATATTCCAAATTCACTTAGTTCTTTGAAAATGAGAATGGTAAGGTTGCAACCTTGTAGGTAAGCTGCTTATTTGAGTAGGAAACTAAATGATATATTTAAAATCAGTTTTTTAAAAACTGTGTCACTGCAGTCTCTGAACTAAAGATTTTCTCCTGCAAATTTTCAAACATTTAAATGACATCATATATTCAAAGACTAATAACTTTGGACAGTAGCATGTATTGATATAAATCAAGAAGAACAATGTTTTTACTGCCATATAATTACAAACATATGTAGTCACTGTTCTTTGTCTTGTCTGAGCTCCTTCTCCATTTGAATAGCTCACTGTGGGTGTGTCTCATGAAATTGGAGTCAGTTCTTTAAGGAACAGGTGGTTAGGGTATTGTTCAGCTTTGATCTAATTTGTTTAAGAATATTGCTAATCAACTTTTTGTTGGACTTTTACCATTATGTTCAGGGGTGCCTGATATTGGCCAGTTCTGCACTGGTCACTGTGCTCAGCAAACAAACATCAGAGTCACATCAGTTAATTCTCATTTAACTTTGAATGGATAAGAAATCATTGTGCTTATGTTCTTTCATCATAGTTAAGCTCCAGTCTTTGCCAGCGTCTTGTTTATCCTTTCTCAACATGATGTTGAAGAAATCATGATTAATGGTTTAATGACTAATGACTCCTGTGAATACATTTTAGCTTAAGATTTGGAACTAGTTTATGTCAGTTTTACACAATTGGTGAATACTATTTTTAACTATTAAAAATAACATACCCGTTGCTGTTGAGATATTTCTACCTCATAACAACCCTGCAGGACAGAGTAGAACTGCCCCATGGGGTTTCCAAGGCTGTAAATCTTTATAGAAGGAGACTGTCACATCTTTCTCTCACAGAGCAGCTGTTGGAATTGAGCCATCAACCTCATGCCAGCCAAACATTTAACTACTGCACCATCAGAGCGTCTACTTTTACTTTAGAAGCACAATAGTAAATAGAATGACTTGCTAGTATGTGTCATGAGAGCAGGTTACTGAAAATATGCAAAATAGAATGTATAATTCTATGGTGTAATGCCTAAGGCATTTGACTGCTAACCAGAAGACTGGCAGTTCAAACCCACCAGCTGCTACTTGGAAGGAAGATTGGGCAATCTTCTTCTATAGTGATACCACCTTGGAAATGCAAGGAGTGGTCGCTATGAGAATAAGAAGCTTGTATGTAAAAGTGATGGTTCAATCTATATTTTAAAATTTGATAAATATGTGACATATATTTCCCTTTTTCAGTTGATTTCTGTTAATTTGTTCATTACATTTTATTGATAAAAGGCAAAGCATTTTTAATTTTTTTGCGAAAATAATCTGTTAGTTCGGTGGAGCAAATAATAGAAATTTTAAATTCTAAATTGACAACACAAACTGTTATGCTCTGTTAAGCATTTTCACCTGCTTATTGACTAGCCTGTGATATTCTTTATCAAAATTAAATAAGCCTTACCTTTTGAGGCAGATATGTTTTAAAATTTTCCAGTGTATAGATGAGGTAGAAAAAATGGAATATTCCTATTTTTGAGATGAACCTGATGTTAGATATATAAATGGTTCAATCTAACTTTTAAGCTTCTACTCCAAATGTGTATTCTATCTTTCTTCCCCCATAAATTATCTCAATATTTCAACTTTTTATTGGCTGTGTCCCTTGAGGACCATGGCCCCAAATGTATAGAGAAATGTGATAGCTAATTGAACTTGGCATACCCTTATGATTTCTTACCTTCTTCTGGGACTAGGAGTCTATTTGGAATCAGAAAACAGCTGGGTTGTTAAGAAGGTGTGTTAACTTGGCTGCGCCATGATTTTGAGTGGCTTAGCAGCTGGATGTAGTTATTTCCCATGATGTGATTTTATTCAGTGTAATCATCTCCATGGTGGAGTCTGCTGTGAGCAGCTAATTAGTTGAAGGAGAGTTGTCTTTGGGGTGTGGTCTGCTTTCAGTATATATGGAGAAGCTTTGGGAAAGGTCTCCAGCTCTTTGCTCATTTTGGATCCTATATTTGGCCTATCATCATTTCCTGCTCCTGGACTTGAACCAGTGGCCTATCACGTTGCCTGCCATTCTTGGGTTCACAGTCTGTGAGCCAGCAATCTGCCATTTTGCCTGCCGATCTTGGAGCTGTCAGCCTCAGTAGCCAACAGCCTGCTATACTGTCTGCCAATCTTGAGTTTATCAGTCCTTGCAGCTGTATGAGTTAGGAGAAGCCTCCAGCTTTTGCTTGAGGGGGCCTGGAAGGCATAGCTAAAGCCCAAGGTTTTGAAGGGCTGCCACCCAGAATCCATAAAGAGAAAATCTTTCCCTAGAGCCAACACTTTGAACTCAGACTTCTAGCTTCCTAAACCGTAAGAGAATAAATTTGTGTTTGTTAAAGCTATCCATTTGTGGTTTTTCTGTTATAGCAGCACTACAGAACTGAGACAACAGCTATGGGTCTTCTTTTGAGGAAAATGTACGTATTTATATAAACACAAATTTACATACTTTCAGGCATTTTTGGGCCTCTGGTTTAAAAATCTATTTTATACATAGATAGTATTGCTGTCTAATTTCAGAAATTAAGTACTCAAATTTAATGTTATTTTTTTTCCACTGTGACTTTTCATTTCTATAGAACTACCTTGCATTCACTGAAAAAAAATTGATCCTCAGTTTTGTGCATGTTATAGAATTTAGATGTTGAGAGGAAGTCAGGAATTCTTAGGGAATCATAAAATTAAGGTATTTGCATCATTCAGGGCAAGACAAGTTGTATGGACTGGAATGGTTATGGATGTTTTTAGTAATACAGGACATGAATTAGGCTTAGAAAGATTGGTAAATTAGGTAGAAGAAATGGGTTGAACTAGGCCATCAGCAAAGAATTAATGATAATCTTACACTCTTTTTTTAAAATTAATTTATTTTTTATTGTGATTTGGGTGAAAATTTCCAGAGCAAATTCATTTTCTGTACAACAGTTCATACACATTTTGTTTCATGACATTGATTGCAATCCCCACAATGTGACAGCTCTCCTCCCACTTTTTCCCTGTGGTTCCTTTTCCCTTGTGTCCTTCTTGCCTATCTAACCTTACACTCTTAACCCTTGTGCTTTCAAAAGAAAATAGACAACATCCTGAAATGACTGCTTTTCTTGTGTGCCATTGAGTTGATTTTAACTCTTAGTGACCTCCTGTGACAGAATAAAACTGCCCCACAGGATTTTCTTGGCTGTAACTTTTATGGTAGCAGATTGCCTAGAGCAATGTTTTTCAAGCTTGAGGAATGTAATGATTCCTTTTGAAAGAAAACAATGAAATTTGTGGCCTGCCAGTATTGACTTAAGTTACTTTTATTTGTTACTTAAATATGTAAAAACATAAAACTTGGCGTGCATGCTTTATGCTTATATCTCTTGAGCAACTATAAAAATGAAAAATGACTTATAAGTTCTATATAAGCAAAACTATACAAATTATAGAAATATATTGCTATAGATAAATTGTTCCTTGTAACACAAGTGTGGCCTGGGTTCTTTTGAGTTTACCTTGCTTGTACCACCAGGACTCAAGTACGTTGTTTATGTTTTTTTTTTAGTTCAAAAATATTTGAAATACTACTATCTGATGCCAATTTGATTGTGAACATAAAATGGGCATGGTATTCAGTTATGAAACAGTCATTCCAATGATTTAGAATATGCTTATATTAATGTTTTTAAAATATTATACTTGATATAGTGATAAAAGTCAGAACAGTGGTTGCTTCTATTGAAGAATGACTAGCAAAAGACAAAAATTTTGGGGGTGATAATTTTTTTAAAAAAATTTTGATGTGGGCATTGTTTTATGGGTGTACACATATATCAAAACTCATCAAATTATACACTTCATTTTACTGTATGAAGAAAATATATAATTAGAATGAAGACAAAATTAGGCTTTTTTTTTTTGACAAGAACTTTCATACTCTGAGAGTAGGTTCATAGACTTCAATTTGGGACCCACAGTCAAGGAGAACAGCCCAGGTCACTGAACACCATTTATGGCTGCCCAGGACTTTGGCCCAAACCCATGAGTTGTTTTTTGTCCTGGTGAACTGAACTTGACTGTGCATTAGACTCTTTGCACCCAGAGTAGAGACAGCCTAAGCAGTATGCATAATGCTGCCAAGTCCCTTGTGGCATTCTGATTCCCATTCTGCCTTCTAATAGAACTATTCCTCCACTTTTGTAGCCACATGGGAGAAAAAATAGGAGGGTAATCTGAACTGTGCAGAAGGAAAGGGATTCAAGACAGCAGCAATAAAAGAAGGTAACAGTTCACTAAATGCATTATTCCTCAGTAACTTTACTTTCTTAGCGAGCTCTTGCGGGACTTTACACAAAAACTTTTCTGAGGGAAGGTCAAATTAAAGTTAGATATCTAATGCTATGAATTGTTTCCTGTTCTTGCAGTTTACCCAGCTTGGTTAGAAGGAGAGTTGGGACGCTATAGTCTCCTATGAGTGCTTCTTCTCTTCTCCTATGGTTGTTAAAAACACTTTTTTGAACAAACATACTTGATAGAAGTTTAAAAAATTCAATTATTTTGCCATATTATTACATGAATTGTTTTAAATTTTCTGAGTTTGAGGTAGGTGGTCAGGTGTCTCTGGGTGGCTCAAAAGTTAAACATTCAGCTGTTACCTGAAAGGTTGGAGGTTCAAGTCTCCTTAGAGGTACCCCAGAGAAAAACACTGACAATCTGCTTCTATAAAGATAACAGCCATAAAACACCATGAGATAGCTCTACTCTGTAACACACGGGGTCACCCAGAGTGAGGGCCATGGCTTAGATAGGTCACCATTGTTGACATGTAAACAGGACTTTTTACCTAATTTAAATGATAGAAATCTTTGTTATCTGTTGTTGAGTAACCAGTTAGCCCAAAGTTTAGCAACTTAAAACAGATATTTATTATATCACACAATTTCTATGGATCAGGAATACAGAAGCAGCTTAGTTAGAGGTTTCTGGCTTCTCTCATGAGATTGCTGCCAGATTGTCAGTCGGGACTGCATTTGTCTGAAAGCTTGACTGGGAGTGGCTCTCATATGTCTGCCAAGTTAGCTGGTTGTTGGCAGGAGGCCTCAGTTCTTCACCACATGGACTTCCCTATGGAGTACTTAAGCATTCTCACAGTGAACCTCTAAGGACATCTTGGGTGTCCTTACAATGCAGCAGCTGGCTTTCCCCACACCAATGAGTGAACCAAGAGAGAGTAAGATGGAGACTTTTATGACTTAGCCTTAAATCATGTTCTGTCATTTGTACAGTATCCTGGGCTGGCCTAGATGCAGGAGTACAATGGTAAGCATGAGACAAACACTCCTGGCTTTGTAACTTACAGTTCCATTGGAGGAGGTGGAAGACACCCACATGCACCTCTTCAAGTACAATGATAAAAAGAAGTATTTACAAAAGCAAAAACTACTGTGATGAGAGCAAACAAGATGCTAAGTTAGAGTATATTTGGAAGCAACCACTTAGAGATACCAAGGAAGAGCTCTCAGAGGAAGTGACATTTAAGTTGAAGACAGATACAGAGTGAGAGCCAGTCATGAGAAGGACTGGGAGCAAGGAGAGAAGAACCTGTGAAGAGGCCCTGAGGAAGGAAAGCACTTGACCTGTTGGAGAAATCAAGAAGAGGCCAGTAGGCCTGAAATGTAATAGAAAAGAATGGATGATGAGGCACAGTTGGGAGGTAGACCAGAGGTAGGGCCTCACGGATCATAATGACTTAGATTTTAATATAAATGCGATGATATATTTGTGTTTAAGTTCAGCTGCATATAACTGAAAAACTCCAAAGAAGAGTGGCCTATTAAAGATAAAAATTTATTTCTCTTTCTTATGATAGAAATCTTATGATAGCAAATCTGGGTATTCTAAGACCCAGGGTTCTATTGGTTCACTTATTTAACTATTTTGGCTCCACTCTCTTATTCCATAAATTCCATCCTAAAGGATCCATCATGACCTAATATAGCTTCTACAACTCCTGTTATTAATTCCTTGTTATAGACCAGAAAGAAGGAAGGGCAAAATTGGAACCTTCTCCAACTGATGTTTCCTTAAGTAGCCTTCTCAGAAATCCTATGCAAAACACCCACTTGGAACTAATTGGCCTGAACTTAGTCACATGGCCTTCTTAAGTTGCAAGGGAGAGTGTAACTTTTACTTTGGGGTAAGTGTACCCAACTAAATATCCTTTCCCTGTCACTTAGTAGAAGGGGAAATAGATATTGGGTCAGGCAGTCAGCAGTCTGCCACAAATGGAAAACCACTGAAGTGTTTAAAGCCAGGGAGGGACTGACTGTTCATCTTTTTTTTTTTTCCCAAAAAATGAAAAAAAAGTTTTGTTTGTTTTTTAAAATCATACTATGGCTGGAAAATAGTCTCTGAGGGTCAAAGAGTGTAAGCAAGGAGGCCAGTTAGGAGCTCGCGGCGGTGTAGTTCAGGGGGCAGATATCGGATTTGGACTAGAGTAGTGGCAATGACAATGGATGGACCTAGGATGTATTTTTGGAGTTAAAACCTACAGGTCTTGGTACAAGCAAGGTGTGAGGAAAGAGAAGGAATCAAGAATGAAATTCAAGTTTTCTGTGCCAGCAGTTCTGCAGTGCCATTTATGGACGTAGGAAAACTATGAAGGGAAGGTGGAAGAGCTGTCTTGGAGGTACTGAATAAGCAGTTGGATGTACATTTCAGGAATTCAGAGGAGAAGTCAGAGCCTTTGCATGGTGTGTTTAGCTATCAAACTAAACCAAACAAAAAGAAACAAACAAAAAACCCACCCAAACCCACTGCTGTTGAATTCATTCTGACTCACAGTGACCCTATAGGACAGAGGAGAACTGCCTAGTAGGGTTTCCTAGGTTGTAATTTTTATGGAAGCAGGCTTTCCACATCTTTCTCCCATGGAGAAGCTGGTAAGTTCATACCACTGACCTTTCAGTTAGCAGCCAAGTGCTTAACTACTGTGCCACAAGGGCTCCACTTTGTAGCTATAGGGATGTTCACAATCACATAGGGAGAGAGTAGAAGGGAAAAGAAAAGCGTCTATGATCTAGTCCCAAGAAATACAAGCATATAGAGGTGTGAGAGAAGAAACTGTCAACAGACAAAAGTGCGAGTGGCTAAGGAGGCATATTGCCATGGAAACCTGGAAATGCAGGACTTTAAGATAGAGTGTTTCAATTGTTCAAGCTACTGAGAGGCTGAATAAAATTCCATCTGAAAGGTCTGTTGGTTTGGGAAACATGGAAGCCATTGTTACACTTAGTATTTTCCATGGAATGGTGGGGATGGAATCCAGACTGGAACGGGGTGAAGTATGAGATGCAGACCCAGCAGCACCCAGCAGTGGTATATGAGGTACACACCTCTGAAAAACTGAGCATTTGTTGTGATAGGAAAACCAAAATCTACACTAGATCATTGGAAGAGGTAGGATGGGACCTAAGAAATGGATTTGAGCTGCTGCCTGCTAGAATGAGATTGAAGAACGGCTTTTGGAACAAAAGAACAGTTTGTAAAGTTATTGAACACTCATATTGTGCATGGACAGTTGTCAGGAGTTGCCATTGTTGGATGAAGCTGTTCGCAAATAGTGAGTGCCCTGCTCTACTATGTAGCTTGCAAATACATTCAATTCAGTCCAAGCCTGAAAGAAGAATAACATGTGTGATACACATGTGGTGACAACACAGGGTCTGGTGAAGCAATCATTTCGACCCTCTCTGAAAACCAGGAGGTCATAAGCAAAAACTTACTGAAATGACTCCACAAACTGCAACATCATTTCTGTATTTGTAGAGTGTTTAAGGGAGCTCTAGTAGCATAGTGCCTAAGGCACTTGACTGCTAACCAACCAGAAGGCTGGTGGTTCAAACCCACCAGCCACTCTTCGGAAGGAATGTTGGGCAATCTACTTCCGTAGTGATACTGCCTTGGAAATCCAAGGAGGGGTCGCTATGAGTCGGGGCGACTCAACGGCACACAACAACAACAACAACAACAACAGAGTGTTTAAAGAATCACAGACAAAGCTTTCTTGCCAATGGGCTGCTGAGCCTGGCTGCTGTGCACCTGCTTGAAACCATTTATTTATTTATTTTTGCTGTGAAAGAAAAAGTCCCCAGTGTTCTCCCCACATTTCTTTGATCTATCAGGAATGAGTAATATCCCTATAATTAAGAAATTCCTGGCACCTGGCAGCAGGAAGAACCCACCCCCAGATGCCAATGATGTGAAAATGATCTACCACATCTTTATGTTGTAAAGCTGGTACAGTACTTATTTATATCTGTGAGTTAGCTAGCCTCTGGGAGCTGTGGTAGCATGGTGGCTAAGACACTTGCCTGCTAACCAGACGGCTGGCGGTTCAAACCCACCAGCCACTCCTCGGAAGGAAGGTTGGGCAATCCTACTTCTGTAGTGATACTGCCTCGGAAACCCAAGGAGGTGTCGCTATGAGTCGGGTTTGACTCGATGGCACATAACAACAACAACAACAAAGCTAGCCTCTGGATTGCTGTGTCCCTGAAGTGCTATAATCAATGCCACACTGCAGTGGTCCTCGGGTCCTATGAATAGTTACTTCCTAAGTAGCTCTTACATTTCAGGGGCACCTTTTTTGCTCAGATTATTAATTTTCTCATGAGTAATTGGAGAGAGGAGGCAGGCCAAACTTAGACCCTTAATCGGATGAGTTACTTCCTGCTCTTTGGATAATCCCTTCTGCTGTCAAAGAAGGTGAGACCTGTGATCTCCATCTTCTCTGCTCTCTTAGAGGAGAGTGAAATGGGAGTTATTTAGAAAAGACCGACAAAGCTTGCACGTATTCTCTAATGCAGTGCTCCTCTGGTATCATCCCCAGAACTGGCAGCATCAACATCACCTGAAAATTTGCTAGAAATGGAATTTTTAAAAACACCATCCTGGACCTACTCTATCCAAACTGGAAGTGGGTTCATTCAACAAGCCCTCCAGGTGATTCTTTTTCATGCCAAAGTTTGAGAAACTTTTGTTTTAACCCGGGAAGACAGATTTATGGCCATCCAGAATAGGGGAAACTGGCACAAATTTCTGGGAATAGAATTGGGCCTCCGATTGATTGTGTTGTGTTTCAACACAAATCTGTAAGCTCTGAACCCACTCTCTGAGGCCCTGGAGATGGCCTCAGTTTACCCCCATGTATTTATTGAATATGAGAAAGTGGAAAAGGGAGGCGGGGATGGCGAGAATAGGAATAGGGGAAATGGAGACAGCTTGAGTATGACAAGACAGGTCATAAAAGGGAACTGAAAAGTGACAAGAGGGTAAAGTATAAAAATATTTTTAAGATATTTTCAGATGATGATCAACCTTTTTGTATGTAAGACTTTGATGTCTCTTTAGAAATTGAGAGCTTTACTTTTATGAAGTGTTCATCATTTCATTGCTTTGGTTTCTTTTTTTTCAATGATAAAAAAGATAGTAAGCATCATTCTGTTCTGCCAGAATTGTTTTGAGCATGTTACTTTTTTATTTAATTCAACACCTGTTGTTGTTGTTGTTATGTGCCGTCAAGTCAGCCCCAACTCATAGCGACCCCTCCTTGGGTTTCTGAGGCAGTATCACTACGGAAGTAGATTGCCCAACCTTCCTCCCAAGGAGTGACTGATGTGTTTGAACCGCCAGCCTTCTGGTTAGCAGTCAAGTGCCTTAAGCACTATGCTACCAGAGCTCCTAATTCAACACCTACAACACAATTTTTCATTTTGTTTGGGGTTAGGGATACTCTTATTTGACTATTCAGATTTTGGGGAGTACATCTTTCTATACTATCCTAGCAGGAAATGGGGGAATTCCTGTATCTAACATCTGATTCATCCTTGGAGTGGTTGGTTCTCTTCCTTGCCTACATCTACAGTGGATGATAACCACATGCATGTCATATTTCCATGAATGTGACCAGATACAAACCCTACTCCAGTTATGTGTAACAAGTGGTGCTGCAGCTTTTTTGCAGGATAGAGCAAGGAAAGCATGCATTTCCTAACAGTATTTCCAAAGTACGTAGATAATGAAATCAATTTTTTAGATATTCTCAATGACTTAGAAAAAATAAGTTGAAAGTTAAAAAAAAAGAATTTTGATTTTTGTTTTGCTTCTCTAGTGCTGCTATAACAGACATGCCCCAAATGGATGGCTTTAACAAATACGAGTTTATTCTCTTATAGTTAGGAGGCTGGAAATCCAAGTTCACAGTGCCAGCTCTGGGGGCTGGGTGAAGGCCCTTCAACCTTGGGCTTCAGCTTTGCTTCTTGCTCTCTTGAGCTGGAGCTGGAGGCTCCTCTTAACTCAGGCAGCTGCTGCCTGCTGAGGCTGACAAACCCAAGAGTGACAAGTAAAATGTCACAGTCCCAAGATTATTAAGCAACATGGCAGGTCACTCACTAATGACTTGGCCAAATGTTGTTGTTGTTATTATGTTCTGTCGAGTCAGACCCGACTCATAGTGACCCCTACTTGGGTTTCTGAGGCAGTATCACTACGGAAGTAGATTGCCCCTCTTCATTCCAAGGAGTGGCTGGTGAGTTTGAATTGCCAGCCTTCTCAGAGACCTTTCTCAAAGCTTCTTATATACTGGAAGCAGACCACGTCCCTAAGGTAGCTACTCAGCTGCTCCAATAGATTCCATCATGGAGTTGATTACCAGTCCCATCATGGGAAATTACTACATCCAGCTGCCCAGCCACTCAAAGCCAGGCCCCGCCAAGTTGACACATAACCTTAACTACTACCATTTTGTACCCAGAAATCCAATCCACAGCTACTGATAATAACAACTTAAGTGAGTATGCATTCTTGAAAAAATCTGCATAAGTAAATTGGTTTTATTGTTAAGACAACATAGTCAGTATTTCTACATTGAAGCATGAGTAGTGTTGCATCATCATCACTTTGCTGCCTTTAATTTACTGAATGTTAACACATGCATTATTTTTGTGTGCATCACTCATGGTTCAATTTCTTTTTAATATTTGGCTTATTAAAATTTTTGTCCTAGTGTAAAATTAAGATTAAATTGTGATAGTTATTATTTTTTAAATTATATTTTTGGTGAAAGTATACACAGAAAAACAGGTTCCCATTCACCAATTTCTATACATAATATTCAGTGTCATTGGGTACTTTCTTTATATGGTGTCAATGTTCTCAGTATTTTCCTTCTAGTTGTTCCGTTCCCATTTATTTAGTCTCACTGCACCCCAGCCTTCTCATTCATGCTTTATACTAACTGTTGTCCATTTGATTTCATATAGGTAATTTTTAAAAAGAGCATAGTGCTCAAGAGTGATATTCCTTACTTTTTGGGGTAGTGTAGTGCCTAAGGCATTTGACTACTAACCAGAAGGCTGATGGTTCAAACTCACCAGCCACTCCTGGGAAGGAAGACTGGGCAATCTACTTCCATAAAGATAGTGCCTTGGAAACCCAAGGAGGAGTCGTTACGAGTCGGGATCGACTCAATGGCAATGAGTTTTGTTTTTGTTTTTTGGTACTATTTAGTAAAAAGGTGACTTCAGCGGATAATTTCAGTTCAAGGTTTAAAGAATATCTAAGGA
>NW_006921603.1:6900096-6923355 GCF_000298275.1 Orycteropus afer afer | reverse complement strand
TATATATATATAGGCTATTGATACAAAATATAATAACATAACATTTACCAATACATTCTTTTTCTTACACACAACTTGGTGATGTCAGTTACATTAGTCAAGCTGTGCATATTTCATCCACATTCAATGCTGTTTTTCCCATCACCATAAGCTAAAAGTGATTATTATCTGGAGAATGATCCCTCTCCATCCTTTCCCATAACCACTAATGAACATGGGTCTCTGAATATACACCTATTCTTGTCATATCATAAAAATGAAATCATATAATATTTGTTATTTTGTGATTGATTTATTTTGCTTAGCATAATGTCTTCCAAGTTCACACATATTTCAAGATGTTTTGGGAACACATTTTTCTTTATGGCTGCATACTATTCCATTGTATGTACGTATCACATTTTGTTTAATCCATTCACCAGTTGATGGGCATTTAGGTTGTTCCCATTATTTTGCTATTGTAAATAGTGCTGCAATGAACATAGGTGTGTATATATCTTTTTGTGTTTCTTCTATTAGATCTCTAAGGTATATAACCAGAAGGAGATTGTTGGATCGTATTTTTAATTTTTTCAGCAATCTCCATACTGTTTTCCACACTGATTGTACCATTTTACATTCCCACCAGCAGTGCATAAATGTTGCAGTCTTTGCACATCCAATCTCTTGGCAACATTTGTTGTTTTCTGTTTTTTGTTTTTTTTTTGATCAATGTCATTTTAGCAGAGGTTAGTGATATCTCCCTGTAGTTTTGATTTGCATCTCTCTGATGACAGTGAGCCTATTTTCATGAGTTTGTTGGTTGCTTGAATGTACTCTTTGGTGAAGGGTCTGGCTATGTCCTTTGCCCCAAAATTCTGATAGTTTTGCCACATTTAGCAAATAAGTAAATAAAAATACAGAATGCTTAGTTAAATTTGAAGGAGCTCTGGTGGTGCAGTGCCTAAGACATTTGACAGCCAACCAGAAGGTTGACAGTTCAAACCTACCAGCTGCTCTGTGGAAGGAAGACAGGGCAATCTACTTCCAGAAAAATTTATCACCTCAGAACCCCAATGGGCGTATCTTGGAATGTTTTGGAAAAGCCATCCAGTTTCTCCATCCTAATCCCAGTGTAACTTCTCCTGCCAACTCAATATGTTACGGGAATAGAACAACAGTTCTCAATTACCATGTAACAATACACTAATGCCCAGAGAATAAATAATTTATTACCAATAATGAGATACTAAATTTTTTAATGATTTTTTTATAGAAATAGAGATACACATGTATTAAAAAGCTTACATGGTAAAAAATGTAAGATGTCTTCAAGATGATCTCTGTAAGTCTATCACTCTCATTCACTTTAATTCCAACATGCTTTCTTAAGTAAGAGAAAAAAAGCATGGCGTTACTCCAAGGTACATAGAATTGCACATACCCCACAGACAATCTCATCTTAGGCCACAATTATTTCAGTAAGCCCTTAGCTAAGAGCTGGGGCAGTTCTGAAAGCATGTAATACTTGCTTGTTGTAATTTTAGAGTTACTACCAATTTAGGGTCTATAGTTAAGATGCAGGGCACCTGTTCAACTTAAATAGCAGATAAACAATGAATGGTGTTTGTTGTTGTTTTTATGTGCTGTATCGAGTCAGACCCTACTCAGAGTGATCCCTCCTTGGGTTGCCGAGGCAGTATCACTACGGAAGTAGATTGCCCAACCTCCCTTCCGAGGAGTGGCTGGTGGGTTTGAACCACAAGCCTTCTGGTTAGCAGTCAAGTGCCTTAGGCACTACGCTAGCAGAGCTCCTGAATGGTGTTTAGTATATCCCAACAACAATAACATATCCCAAATAATGCATGAAACATACATATACTAAAATATTATTTGTTGTTTATCTGAGATTCAAATTTAACTAAAAAAAAAAAAGCAAACCCACTGCTACTGAGTTGATTCTGACTCATAGCAATTCTATAGGACAGAATAGAACTGCTCCGTAGGGTTTTCAAAGCTATAGATTTTTACAGAAATCAATTGCTACATCTTTATCTGGCAAAGCAGTTGATGGTTTCGAACCACCAAGCACTTTAATCACTTTACCACCAGGGCTCTTTCAGATTTAACTATTGAAAAAAAAAAAAAAACCAACCTCATTGCCATCAAGTTGAATCCAACTCAAAGCAACCCCCATTGGGTTTCCGAGGCGATAAATCTTTCCGGAAGTAGATTGCCCTATCTTTCTTCCACAGAGCAGCTGTTTGAACCCTCAATCTTCCCATTAGCTGTCAAATGCCTTAGGCACTGCACCACCAGAGCTCCTTTAAATTTAACTAAGCATTCTATATATTTATTTATTTATTTGCTAAATGTGACAAAACTATCAGAATTTTGGGGCAAAGGACAAAGCCAGACCCTTCACCAAAGAGTACATTCAGGCGACCAACAAACTCATGAAAATAGGCTCACTATCACCAGAGAGATGCAAATCAAAACTACAGGGAGATACTACTCACCTCTGCTAAAATGGCATTGATCAAAAAAGCAAAACAGAAAATAACAAATGTTGCCAAGAGATTGGATGTGCAATTCCATGATAATGGAATGACTTCATTTTTTACAAATTTACAGAATGTAAATTTAAAACAAATACCTGAAACACAGCCCCCACAATTGAGTATAGATGATAAATGTTTTTGTCTAAAATACTACCCTACCTCCACACCATGACAGTCTGATGACCTTGAGAACAGGATTCATGTCTCCAAGGATTTGTTCAACAAATATTTAATGAGCATCTGCTACATGCCAGGCACTGTGTTTGGCATTGAGGACACAAAGAAGAATAAGCACATTCTGATTTTTTTCAGTGTGTGACAAAATGATGAACATGGGTTAGGTTCTTAGAAGAAGCTTTTTGAATACAATTGTGTTTCTGGTATTTTTGTAGTTTTGTTCTGTCTCCAGATTGTTACGTGCCATTGAGTTGGACCCAACTCATAGCGACCCCTCCTTGGGTTTCCAAGGCAGTATCACTACGGAAGTAGAGTGCCCCATCTTCCTTCCAAGGAGTGGTTGGTGGGTTCGAAGTGCCAGCCTTCTGGTTAGCACTACCAGAGCTCCCTCCGAAGACTGTATTATGTCTTTGCATTTTTTTAGACAGTAGTACATTTTAAAAATAACTTTTTGTAGTGTTCTGTACCCTACAGCAGTCCTCAGACAAGCTGGTATACTTATCTTTTTTACTGATGAGGAACCAGAGAAGCAGCATTGTTAGTGCCTTGCCTGGGACATGATCTGAGCACCTGCTCGGGCTGGGAGAGCAAGCGAGTCAGGTAGTCAATATTCCCACTTACCATGGAGATGAGCTGTACTTTCTGGATAGGAAATACTTTCCTTGTTCCTGTTTGTAATAAGATCCCATAAAACTTTATCATCGATTCTAGAGTTTTCAAAGGCTTATTCTTTCTTAAGCATATCGCATATTGAATGTAAAAGTAATTTAAATTTCTCCTATTTTACTGCTCCTACATTCTGTTAATCAACATTCAAGTCTGTGGACTTGAAATATTTCAACTACATCACACAATTAATTACTATTTTGTGCTTAAATTGAGTATTATCATAAATATGACATGAAACAAATGTCTATGCAACATGTTTTGAAAATACAGTATTTGTTCTCTGGATGTTGTTAGAATTTAAATGCATTATGGGATGGATTTTTTTTTAGTTCTTAGGTCTGTCTTAATTCAGAAGCATTCTGTTAACCATTTTGGCCTGCAGCAGTTTCTTTTGAGCTAATTTATTCTGGTCTCTCTCTCTGCTTTGAAACTTTAAATGGCTAGCTTTGCATGAAACAAGCATACATTAGGGCCATCTGGTGTATCAAGGTGACCGATTCTAAGCTCATTTGATTAAACGTTTCTTTCTCAAATGTTCTCTGCTATATTTGTACACACATATATATCTTTATTTGGTGTGATATTTTATGTCTTGTATTTAAGAGGAGGTCATTTCGTCTTTGTTTTTCACTCTTTGTTTCACAGAATGTGATGACAAGTGTCATTTCATGCACAATTATAAAATCATGCCAGGATAAAATTTCTTTTCACTTTCGCCTAGTTTGACAGTATAAAAATTAATCGACACTAAGTTCTTCTTGTTTATTAAACCCACACATCTAGGGTTGAAATTCTTAGAAGTGCTAAGTTAGATTTTAGGCAAAGTGAATGTCAGGGTTTGTGCTGTCTCACGTGTCCTATTTCTTTCTGCCTTCCTCCCTGACAGTGCCTGTGGAAAGCTGTGTGGGTGGGAAAGCATTAGACTGCACTTATGTTTCCAGGACCGCTGTTTGTTTTGCCTTGTGAGACAGGCAGAATGGAATAGGAGAAAAAAGCACTCACTGTATTAGGGGTCAGATGACCAGGCATGCATTTGAGTTTCAGTAAACCCCTTCATCTTCCTCATTATATTTTCTTATTTTCAATACTGTTTTCTCACTTCCTCACTCTTGATTATTGCAAGGATAAGGAGCCCTGGTAGCGTAGTGCCTAAGGCACTTACTGCTAACCAGAAGGCTGGCGGTTCAAACCCACCAGCCACTCCTCAGAAGGAAGATGGGGCAATCTACTTCCGTAGTGATACTGCCTCGGAAGCCCAAGGAGGAGTCGCTATGAATCAGGTCCGACTCGACAGCACATAACAACAACAACAACAAACAAGATATCATTTGTGAAGGCTCTTTATAAATTCAATAGCTCAACACAAAAACAATATTTTATGTGTTAATTTGGAGACTGGGTTAATATGCTACGTACTTAGGATAGGATAGAAAGATAGAAAGAACTAAAAGAATTTGATTTAAATGTTATTTTTACAGTTTCTAAGCATCTTTACATGTAGCTCTCATCTGAGTTTTTAACAGCATAGTAAAGTAGAAAAAAAAAACGTTGATATTGTCAATCTTAATTTGTTAATAAGGGAAATGAAGGCTTTGGTTCCTGACCACAGCCATGAGATCAGGAGGGGTAGCACTGGGGCTCAGAGCCTGGGGCTGCTCTCCAATCCTGGACCACCACCACCTCTGCGTTCCTTCATTCTCCCGAATCCATGTGAGAAAGCTAGCGCCCCCAGCGGACCCGACCCTTCCTGGTTTCATGTTATCTCATTTCTGCTGAGTATTGCTTTGACTTGGTAGTGCTATTATTTTTAATAAAAAATTAACTTCCTGTAGGTTGGCTCATGGTACTGTGTTTCAAAGGAAAAGATATGAAAGCCTTTGTAACAAGTCAAGACAGAGCTGCTTAGATTAAAGCAAGAAACAAGAGGCTCTGGGGCCCTCCTCTTTATCCAGTAATGTCCTTCTTGAAGCCCGCCTGGTGGATTTTCTATCTTGGCCCTCTTGTTAGTGGCGGTACCATGAACACCACTAGGCAGTGTGCTCTGCCCAGTGACTGGAATGTGAAAACTACTATTGCAAGAAAATTTCACTATATTGATTAAAGGTAGTGTTTTTAGCCTTGGTTTCTACAGTTGGCAGCCTGTATAATATAGTTGTTTAGAGCAAAGAAACCAGAAACCATACCATGAAAACTATTAGCTGATGCTCTCTCCCCAGATAATGCTTGTATTAGTTTCTTGTATCAGAGTTTTTTAAACTTCTTGTTAGCTAAAAATGTATACAAAGAAGGATAGAAATCTGATGGAGGGAATGGGTGCTATTTGTGTAAGAAGCACATTAATTTTACATGAATTTCTCATTTGTTTGGAGAAGACTTGGTGAAGTCATGGAAGGGAAAGGGCAAGAAGACTTATTATTACTATGGACTCTTACATTTTTTAAATTCTTTCTACAAGTAGATTATTTGTCAAGACTTTTCAAGGACTATATGTCAAGGTTATCTGTATATCCTATGAGGTCCTTCAGAGATGTTCTAAAT
The DNA here is from genome assembly GCF_000298275.1 of Orycteropus afer afer. Classification (NCBI taxonomy): domain Eukaryota; kingdom Metazoa; phylum Chordata; class Mammalia; order Tubulidentata; family Orycteropodidae; genus Orycteropus; species Orycteropus afer. The sequence goes on along the minus strand of NW_006921603.1, from coordinate 6,917,431 downwards.
ATACCTGAGTGGCCAAGTGAAAAGAACAGAGAAGAATTGCTGGAATTAGTTTAAAAGTTTATTTTCATTGGCCAGTTTACTAGTGGACTGTAAGTATATTCATCCATCCAACAAATATTTTTTGAGTACCACCTGTGTGCTAGACACTGTTCTAGACATTTGGGATACAGTAGTGAGTAAAAACTAGATCCTATTCTCTTGGAGCTTGGTTTTGTATTTTTCATATATAAACTCTTGAAAGGAATTTATTGGCAAAAGTGTTTATTCTTATTAAAACTTGCTTGAGGAAATAAGCACTATATTTTGTATATTTATCTTAATGAATGACTTAGGGCACATGTTATGCAATGATTGACAATAATGAAGGTGTATGTAAATATATATGTATTTGCCAGGAGATTAGATTGTTAGGATTTGTTTTTAGCAATCACGGAACTTTTCTTTTTTTCAGTTTTCTCCATAATAATGTGATAGAAATATTTTTAAAGGGTTAGCTGTATTCTTCTATGATATCCATGTTATCTTTGCTGTTTTAAAATTTTTTAGTGATAACAATAATATTAAATATGTGAAGTAAGCACACACTAATCCTTTAAACCTTAATACATCAGTGGGACCGTTTAAAAGTGTTTTTTTGCATTCTTTCTCATTGTAGGGCATCCTCAAAATTCAAATGGGCAAGACACGTTTTCTAATTCTTTGCTGCTGCTTATTATTTTCTTTTTCCCTCAAAATCAACTCAAAAGGCCAATAATAAACATTGGTAAAAAGTGTAGAAAATTTTTTCCTAATTTGTTTATAATTCATATCTGCTTTTGAATATGTTTAAACCAGTTTCACCCAAAAATTTCACTATATTGATTAAAGGTAGTGTTTTTAGCCTTGGTTTCTACAGTTGGCAGCCTGTATAATATAGTTGTTTAGAGCAAAGAATCTGGAACCAGATGATCTGGATCAAATCCCAGTTTGGCTCTGCTTGGGGGATAAAAGTGCACACTGGTGTTAGAGTCAGCTCAAAAATTGAATTTAGGAGGAGTAATCATGCTTTTGTAGCCCAGATGAGCCAGATGGAAGGTGATGGTGCCCAGGGGCTCCCAGCGGGGGTGGCAGGGCGTCATTCCTGTTGATAATGCTCTGGAATGCCTTTTCTTAGAGTAGTGAGTTTGGTTTTTGAGTTTACACCTGGAAACAGATTGTTTGCCCTTCATCTGGGAAATAGCTTCTTGGGTCTTTTAAGTCTGCAAGATTGCATACAGTGAGTAGGTCATTAAAATGCTGGGAGTTCAGAATCCAAAGTTAAATGGTCAAACCAAACCAAACCAAAACAAAACAAAACTCACTGCTGTCAAGAGTGGGCTCCAACTCATGGCAACCCCTCCTTGGGTTTCCAAGGTGCTATCTCTATGGAAGTAGATTGCCCAGTCTTCCTTCTGAGGAGTGGCTGGTGGATTTGAACCACCAGCCTTCTGGTTAGCAGTCAAATGCCTTAGGCACTACGCCACAGATAAAATAGGGTAAAAGTTAGTCGTGTCACCCTGGAGCTCAATGGTGTCCATAAATAAAAGTATAGAATAGACAGTTAAAACAATGACTTCTGTATTGTTACTAGATGCCATCAAGTTGGTTGTGACTCAGAGAGATCCTCTGTATAACAGAATAAAGGACTACCCAGTCTTATGCCGTTTCCACAATCATTGCTATGTTTGAGCCACTGTGTCAGTCCATCTTGTTAAATGTCTTCATCTCTTTCACTGAACGTCTGCTTTACCAAGCGTGACGTGTTGTCTAGGCACTGGTGCTTCCTGATAACATGTCCAAAGTTCATGAGATGAAGTCTCACCATCCTTGCTTCTAAGGAATATTCTGGCTATCCTTCTTCCAAGACAAATGTGCTTATTCTTGTGCCAGCCCATAGTATATTTAACAAATCAGAAGCTTTAATGTTCACTGGTGTATTGACAGTAGATGTCAATGTTATATAATATAAAACAGGATTTTTTTTCTTCAAATATTGTAAACTGTTTTTCATCTTAAACAGTTTGGTGCCTGTAACTTAAGCATTTGATCATCAAGAGCTATCACTTAGGATGAGTGACTCTCATGTGGTGTGAGATCCTTTTTCAGAGATAGAAGGTAGAATAAGTCTAAAATCTGCTCTGTTTAAAGAAGATGATATTGTTTTTCAACTCATTTTTTTTTTCTTTTTATTGTGATATGGTTGAAAGCTTATAGAGCAAATTCCATTTCCATTCAACAGTTCATGCATGTTTTGTGACATTGAGTACAATTCTCACAATGTAACAGCTGTCTTCCCACTTCCTCCAGTGGTGACCTCTTCCCTGTGTCCTTTCCTAAGCATTTCTGCCCTCTGAGCTATCCCCCTGTGCAAATGCTGCCCTTCTGGTCTCCTGTGGTTGACTGTTTTGAGGACTGTACCTACCTGTTGTTCTTGGTCACCTCATAGGCCTGTCTGTTGTTTGGCTGGAAGTTAAGCCATAGAAGTGAGTTAAATTGATATATTTAATATTCTTTGCCAACACCATAATTCAAAGGCATGAGTTCTTCTTCAGTCCTCCTTATTCATTATCTGGCCCTTATGTACATATAAGGTGATTGAAAAATACCATGGTGTGGGTCAGACACACCTTAGTCTTCTACGTGACATCTTTGATTTTTAACACTTTAAAGAAATCTTTTGTGGCAGATTTGCCTAATGGAATATGTCATTTAATTTCTTGCTTTTAATGCTTACATGGGCATTGATTGTGAATCCAAGTAAAATTAAATCCTTGACAACTTCAATATTTTCTGCATTTATCATAACATTGCTTATTGATCTAGTTGTGAAAATATTTGTTGTCTTTATGTTGTGGAGTAATCTATACTGAAGGCTGTAGTCTTTGATCTTTGTCAGTATGTGCTTCAAGTCTTCACTTTTAACAAGCAAAGTTGTGTCATCTGCATATCAAGATTTTTAATGAGTCTTCCTCTAATACTGATGATGTGTTCTTATTCATGTAGTCCAGTTCTTTGTATTATTTGATCAGCATACATAGCAAATCAGTATGGTGAAAGCATATAACTGTGATGCATACTTTTCCTGATTTGAAGCCATGCACTATCCCCTTGTTCTGTTTGAACCACTGCCACTTGGTCTATGTCTAGGTTCCTTATGAGCACGAATAAATGTTCTGGAATTCCAGATTGTGTCATCTGCATGTCACAGGTTGTTTATGAGTCATCTTCCAGTCCTGATGCTGTGTTTTTCTTCATACATTCCAGCTTCTCGGATTATTTGGTTAGCATACAGATTGAGTAAGCATGGTGAATGGCTATAACCCTGATACACCCCTTTCCTAATTCTAAACCACACACTATCCCATTGTTCTTTTCAAGTGACTGCCTCTTGGTCTCTGCACAGGTTTCTCATGAGTAGAATTAAGGTTTCTGAAATTACCATTCTTTGCTATGCTATCCATAATTTATTAAATGTCTTTGCATAGTCAATAAAATACAGGTAAACATATTTTTTATATTCTGTGCTTTTAGCCAAGATTCATCTGATATCAGCAATGGCATGCCTAGTTTCATGTCCTCTTCTGAATCTGGTTGAAATTTTGGAAGTTCCCTGTTGATGTACTGCTGCAACTGATTTTGAATTGTTTTCAGAAAAATTTTGTTTGTCTGTGATATTAATGATATTGTTAGATAATCTCGGCCTTATTTTGGATCACTTTTCTTTGGAAAGGGCATGAATATGGATCTCTTCCAGACAGTTGGTCAGGTAGCTAGCTGTCTTGCAGATTTCTTGGCATAAACAAATAAGCACCTCATTCATTTGTTTAAACATTTCAGGGGACTCAGTCCCTTGAGTCTTGTTTTTTACCAGTGCCCTCAGTGTAGTTTGGATTTCTTTCTTCAGTGCCATTGGCTCTTGATTATATGCTGGCCCCTGAAATGGTTGTACATTGACAAATTCTTTTCAGTACAGTGACTCTATATATTCCTTACATCTTTTTTTGATCCTTCCTCATCATTCAGTATTTTGTTCATAGAATCCTTGAGTATTGCAACTCAAGGCTTGAATTTTTTCTTCAGTTCTTTCAGCTTGAGAGATTCTGAGCATGTTCTTCCCTTTTTGTTTTCTCATTCTAGGTCTTTGCACCTTTAATTGTAATACTTTGTCTTCTTAAGCTGCCCTTTGAAATCTTCTGTTCAGCTCTTTTACTTCATCATTCCTTCATTTCACTTGAGCTATTTTGAGTCAAGAGCAAGTTTCAGAGTCTCTTCTGACATCCGTTTTGGTCTTTTCTTTCTTTATAATGATTTTTGGTCTCTTTTTCTATGAGATGTCCTCCTGTTTGTCTTGTCTTTGGTCATTAGTGTTTAGTATGTCAAATCTGTTCTTGAGAAGGTCCCTAAATCAGGTGGAATATACTCAAGGTCATACTTTGGCTGTAGTGGACTTGTTTTAATTGTCATCAGCTTCAACTTGAACTTTCATATAAGCAATTGATGGTCTGTTCTGCTGTCATCCCCTAGCATTATTAAGACTGATGATACTGAAATTAAAAGGGGAAAGGATTAGTTCTTATAATCTATATCTCTGGCCATGGTACCTGTCACAGATTTGAAAGACTTTCTGAAAAGCATATCTTTGTTGAGTGATAAAGGAATACCTAGGAATTAAGTAATTTTATCACTGGCTCTCATTCTTTTACTTTCTAAGAAACTGTTTCTTTAGTTTCATGATTAAGGATTTAGAAGTATACCTATGCTGTTCTCAATTGTGTTTGCTTATATGTGTTTATATGTTACTTTGACAGGTGTACATACAATGCAATGTTTAGACGCTGGTTACAGTTCCTTCATAGGTAGTCTTCTAGAGAAAAAATAACCTCCCTTCTCCCTACCCAGCCCATTCCCATTGCTTTTTCCTCCATATTTTATCCTTTGCATTGTAACCATAGCTATCTTTCTGATTACTTTAATTTCCTGATCAGAAACCTGCCTTGGTGGTTTCCTACTTTCTACAAAATGAATCCTTAATTCTGTGTTACGTTTTCCAAGTTGTGTGTGTGTATATGTGGTGTGTTTTCAATACTCTGAGGTATTTGTTTCTTTTCTCCCAACATTTTGAGACAAGACCAACTCCTCATTCCTGAGATAACCCTTATACTCTTAACCCTTTTTCTTGGCCTCTAACCCTCCCCCTTCCATCTTTACTTCTCTGACTAGGAGAATCTTATTTTTACTTTAAGCCCCAACTTAAACATCACCTCCTTAAATGAAACCTCCCTGGTTCTACTCTAGGATCAGAACTCACAATATTTTCTCCTACTCCATCATGTTTTGTTGCAGGTGAAATCATAATTTGACAGGAATTTGGGTTAGTTGTAAGCATGACAGTATCACTCAGAAGACTGTGAGGACAGAGATGTTAATTGATACATCTTTGCATTTGTAGTGTCTAGAACAGTGTCCTACACACAGAGTTTTTATGGTAAGCGTTTGGCATACTCATACAGATGTTGTTAGGTACGGTTGAGTTGGTTCTAACTCATAGCAACCCTATGTGTTGTTGTTGTTGTTGTTATATGCCGTCAAGTTGGACCCGACTCATAGCGACCACTCCTTGGGTTTCCGAGGCAGTATCACTATGGAAGTAGATTGCCTCATCTTCCTTCCGAGGAGTGGCTGGTGGGTTTGAACCGCCAGCCTTCTGGTTAGCAGTCAAGTGCCTTAGGCACTGTGCTACCAGAGCTCCCTATGTATAACATAATAAAATATTGTCTGATCATGTTACATCCTCACAATCATGCTATGTGTAAGCCCAATAGTGTGGCCTGTGTGTCGATCGTCTTCTTTTTCACTGACCTTCTACTTTACCAAGCATGATGTCCTTCTCCAGACACTGGTCCCTCCTGATAACATGTCCAAAGTAACATGATTTGAAGTCTCACCATCCTTGCTTATAAGGAACAAACTGGCTGTACTTCTTCCAACATAGATTTGTTCATTTTTCTTGCAATCCATTGTATATTCAGTATTCGTCACATCATTTCTTTTTCAGTCTTCCTTATTCATCGTCCAGCTTTCACATACATAAAATCCTTCTGTATTTTAAGAAACATTTTTGTGCCTGTATGTGCTAAGAGCTTGAGAAATTAAAATACAGGCAAAGAAAAAAGGGTCCTTGTTTTGAAGAAGCTCAAAGTTTAAAATACAAACAACTATCATAACTGAGAATAATAAGTCCCACAGGAGAGGCAAAAAGCAAGAGTCTAGAGAGTTCAGACACAGAAATCTACCCACCTCCCTACTTTTCTATCTATATAACAAAAGCAGTCTCTCATATTAATAAGTTTAACAGGTAAACTATTGATTGAGTTAAGAAAGCAGAAATAAATTCTAAAATGTTAGTAGAAAGTTTTCTCTTAATTGTGAAGTTTCCTGAAAACAAAAGGGTGCCCATTATCAGATCCCTGTGTGTCCCTCCCCACTTAAAGCTTTCTAGTTCTTACTTTGCCTGTGTGTACAGTGCATTCAGTTGTAATTTCCTTCTCTCATCCCCACCCCCAACTAATTGCCCTCAATGAAAGGGAAGCATTTTCCCCTTTCACTTTAATGACTTTTAATCTTTTTATTTATGATGAACTCAGGATAGTGTACATGTACCACTTTTGTGAGTTGAAGGAAGGCCAAATAATCATTATGTACTTTTAGGTTTTAAAGTTGTACAGCTGTCACCTGCTTCTAGTGCGGGTGATGGCATCATAGAAACCCTCACAGAAACATTTGATCTGTGCTCAGAAAAAATTCTTCAGACAGATAGGAAATGACACTAGAGGCAACTTGGATCTGTAGCAGAGAATGAAGAGCACCAGAAATGGTAAATATGTGTTGTTGTTTTGCCGTCGAGTCGGACCCGACTCATAGTGACCCCTCCTTGGGTTTCCGAGGCAGTATCACTACGGAAGTAGATTGCCCAACCTTCTTTCCGAGGAGTGGCTGGTGGGTTTGAACCGCCAGCCTTCTGGTTAGCAGTCAAGTGCTGTGCTTTAGGCACTACGCTACCAGAGCTCCTGGTAAATATGTAGGTAAATATAAAAAGCAATAACTTTAAAGCAAAAAATTGTAACTGTGTTAATGGCACAGTAGTTAAGCACTTCGCTGCTAATCATGTTGGTAGTTTGAACCTATCAACCACTCTGTGGAAGAAATATGTAGCAGTCTGCCTTCATGAAGATTTACAGCTTTGGAAACCCTCTGGGGCATAGCAGTCCCATAGGTCACTATGAGTTATAATTGACTGTTCGGCAATGAGTTTGGTTTTCATCATTTATGATGTACATAAAAATAATATATATGGCAATTATACCAATAATGGCAGAGGCAAGGTAACGTAAGTAGAAGTATACTGTTTCATGATTACTACATTTTACCTAAATTAATTTGATATTAACTGTAGATAGGATAAGTTAAAGATAGGTATTTGAGTTACTATAGAGTAATTATTAAAAAAAATAATGCAAAGAGGTATAGCTAGAAAGCTAGTGGCAGATATAAAATGGAATTTAAAAAACACATTTGATAGCTGAAAAGGGGGAGGAAAGGAACAACAGCAAAAATATGAAATGAATTGAAAAAGAAACATCAAAAGGATAATCCTAAATACACCATACCAATAATTACATTATATGTTAATGATCTAAACCCTCTAGTCAAAAAGGAGAAATTGTCAAATTGGCTAAAAAAACCAAAGGCTAAATAATACAGTATGAAATGCTTGGTTTTAATAAAAAAGACACTATTATATTGGCAATGAAAGACTGGAAAAAAAAAAAAAAAAAAAAAACACCATGCCAACAGTAAGCAGAGGAAAGCTGGAGTGACTGTAGACTTTAAGACAAAGAGTAATATTAGAAGCAATGAGGAACATACTACAGTGATTAAATGGTCAATATATTAGGACCGTATAACAGTTTTAAGTGTATATGTACCTAGTAACAGAGTTTCAAAATAAGTTGTTGTTGTTGTTATGTGCTGTTGAGTTGGACTCGACTCATAGCAACCCCTTCTTGGGTTTCCAAGGCAGTATCACTGTGGAAGTAGATTGCCTCATCTTCCTTCTGAGGAGTGGCTGGTGGGTTTGAACCGCCAGCCTCTGGTTAGCAGTCAAGTGCCTTAGGCACTACGCTACCAGAGAAAGGAGAAATAAATGCAATAATAGTTGGATTCACAACTCTCAGAAATTAATATAACTAGATAAAGAAAATTAGTAAGGATAGAAGAGATAGGAACAGCTCTTTTAACCTTACTGATATTTATAGACTACTTACACACAACAAAAAAAGGAAGGCCCTCAATGAGATGGAATGGCACGGTGGCTGCAATGAAGGGCTCAGGTATAGCAAGGATTGTGAGGCTAGCACAGGACCGGGCAGTGTTTTGTTCTGTTGTGCATAGGGTCGCTATGAGTTGGAGATGACTCGATGGCACCTAACAACAGCAACAACAACATGCACAACAATTGCAGTAAACACATTTTCAACTGCATATTGAGTATTCTTGAAGGTAGACCATACGATGGACCATAAAACATGTTTCATTATATTTCAAAAGATTAAAATATATAGAATATGTTCTCTGACCCAGTGGAATTCCATTAAAATCAATAATTAAACCTCTGAAAAAGCTCCGAATATCTGGAAGTTAAACAACTTGCTTCTAAAAACATGCATCAGAGAAATCTCAAATGAAGTTAGAAAATATTTTAAGTAATAATGAAAACACTGTCACAATTTGTAAAAAAACAAAACAAAACTATGTATATATAGCTACAGAATGTAGCTAAAGTAGTGCTTAGAGGGAAATTTATAGCTTTAAAATATTTATATCAGTAAAGGAAAGCAAGTCTAAAATCATTGATCTAAGCTCACACTTTCTGAAAAACTAGAAAAAGAAGAACAAATGAATTTCAAAGAACACAAAAGAAAAAAGTTAATAACAAAAAAGTTGGAAATTAGTGAAATACAAGAAAAATAAAGAATAGAGAAAAGTCAGTGAAACTAAAAGCTGATTCTTAAAAAAAAAAAAAAAGATAAACCTTTACCTAGACTGACTTAAAAAAATGATAGAGAAGACACAAATTAACAATATAACTAACGAAAGAGGATAACAGACATATGCTACAGCTATTAAAAGGACAATACAGGAATATAATAACACTTTTATATCAGTGCATTTGACAACTGAGATGAAGTGAACTAATTCCTTGAACCACACAAATTACAAAATATGACATAAGAAGAATATAAAATTGGGCTATATCTACTTCCATTTGAGAAATTAAATTTATAGTCAAAAACCTAAGATTGGGAACAAAGCAATCTCAGTCTTGTTTTCAACGTTGTGCTGAAAGTCCTTGCCAGTGCATTAAGGCAAGAAAATTAAATAAAAGACAGATTGGAAAGGAAAATGTAAAATTGTTTTTACTTGCAGATGACATAATTGTATATGTAGAAATTCCCAAGGAATGTGTAAAAGAGCTACTGGAACAAAGATGTGACTTTAGCAAGGTTGCACGATGTAAGAAAACCATATACAATCAGTAGTATTTCAGAGAACTAGCAATAAACAATTGAAAATGAAATTAAAAACAGGTCTGTTTACAGTGACGTCCAAACACATGAAAGACTAGAATATGTGTAAGACTTCTTGATGAAAAGCACAAGCTAAGGTGGTTCAAACCCACCAGCCACTCCTCGGAAGGAAGATGGGACAATCTACTTCCATAGTGATACTGCCTCGGAAACCCAAGGAGGGGTTGCTATGAGTAGGGTCCAACTTGATGGCACATAACAACAACAACAACAAAGAATACTTAAATAAATGTAGAGAGAGATTTGTGGATTTGAAGATTCAATAAGCCAAAAACAAAACTCACTTCTGTCGAGTTGATTCTGACTCATAGCAAGCCCTTCTTGGGTTTCCGAGGTGGTATCTCTACAGAAGTAGATTGCCCAGTCTTCCTTCTGAGGAGTGGTTGGTGAATTTGAAGTGCCAGGCTTTTGGTTAGCAGTCAAATGCCTTAGGCACTATGTCACCAGAGCACAGTTTCAACACATTCCCCATATAAACTCCTAACTAGGACAGTCAAAGCAATTTTATGAAAGAGGTGTGAAGTTGAAGGAGTTACATTACCTGATTAGTCTCATGACTTTAAATGTACAGTAATCAAGACATGATGGTATTGGAGAAAGGATATTTATATGGATCAGTGGAACAGGATAGACTGTCCTGAAAGAGACCTACACATTGTCAATTTTTGATAAAGATACCAAAATATTTTGAAGGGAAAGAACAATCTTTTTGAGAAATACTGCTGGGAAAATTGGAAGTCTGCATGAAAAAAAGAAAATAACATCAGCCCTTATCTAATAGCATACACAAAAATTAACTCGAAATGAGCTGTGGCCCTGACTGTAATAGCTAACATTATAAAACTTCTAGAAGGAAAATTGAGAAAAATCTTTGTGACCTTGGGTTAGGCAAAGATTTCTTGGAACAGAAAAAACACAATTATAAAATAATGTAATTAATAATATGGCTTTAGCAAAGACTTAATATTCTTCAAAAGATATCATTAAGAAAACAAAAAATAATATACAGAATGGGAAAAATACTTGCAATTATATGTCTGATTAAGGACTTGCATCTAGATAGCATATAAGGAACTTTACAACTCAAAAATAAGACTAATAACCTAGTGAAAATAGGCAAAGTATTTGAATAGACGCTTTACCATTTGTGATGGTTAAAATTGTATGTCACCTTGGCTGGGTCATGATTCTCAGTGGTTTGTCAATTAGGATGTAGTTTGGCAGTTATATAATGATGTAAAAATTCCTTATGATGAGATCAGATAAGATGTAATCACTTCCATGAGGAGATTTTCCATGAGCAGCTGTCTAGTTGAAAGGAAGTTTCCTTGGGAGTGTGGCCTATGTATATGGACATTCTGGCAGAGCTTGCTGGCTTTTTGCTTGATTTGAATTCTGCATCTGGCTTGTTATTTGATTTCGGGTTCTTTGGACTTGACCCAGCAGCCTGGCATATTGCCTGCTGCTCTTGGGATGTGTCAACCTCTGCAGCTCATGATCCAGCAGCCTACTACAGTGTGACCTGCCAATCATGGGTTTGCTAGCCCCTGCAGCTCTGTGAGTCAAGAGAAGCCTCTAGCCTGATAACTGACCCAGGCACTTGGGACTTGCAGCCTCTACAATGACTCATTTCCTTGAGATAAATCTCTCTCTGTATATACATACACAGGTTTACTGCTTTTGCTTTTCTAGAGAGAACAGCCTAAGACACAGATGAAAATATAGGAATGCCTATAAGCACATGAAAAAATGCTCAGTATCATTAGTGATTGTTGTTGTTGTTATGTGCCGTCGAGTCAAACCTGACTCATAGCGACCCCTTCTTGGGTTTCCGAGGCAGTATCACTATGGAAGTAGGATTGCCCAACCTTCCTTCCGAGGAGTGGCTGGTGGGTTTGAACCGCCAGCCGTCTGGTTAGCAGGCAAGTGTCTTAGCCACTATGCTACCAGAGCTCCTCATTAGTGATTAGGGAAATGCAAATATGTTAAGGTCTGTACTTCTTTGAACTTTTCTAGTCTCTACATCCTATCTGTTCTCTAGACTCACCTGCCCAATTTTGCCAAAGTGCAACTTTGATATCTGTGTTGTTTTTGGTCTTGCTTGGAGACTTCATAGTTCTAAGGCCTCAGATTCTCAAATACTGTCTCATCCCACTTCTTTGCCAAACTTAGGTTTTTATACATTTGCCTGGGAGAGCATGAAGCTTTCAAGCAAAAATATGGCAAATCAGTGCCAATTTTTTTTAGAATTCAGTATTGTGCTAATACTAATCTTAATTGTTAAGCTGTACATGATTACCCTCCCACTTAAACCTCTGACTCCATTTCCTTTTCTCCTTGGCATTTTGTAGTACATGGCCAAATATGTGTGCTGTTTCTCCCAGTAACATTTTCATGTTCTTCAAATTGTCACTTTCTTTTAACTCTCTTAGTGTTGTAACTGTTAAACTCAAATCATTCTTCCAGAAAATTTTAGTGTTTTTTTTTTTTTTACAGATAAGAATTAAACAATTCTCAGTAAATTTAATAATTTTTTCTTAATGAATGTCATATTTTATAAGGTTTTACCATCTAATTTTAAGACAATAGTCTTTTAACTGGGTATAGTTTGAATGGTATTTGTTTTCTTGCGTGTGCCTGTATCCAGAGGGACAGTTATTGTGTGCACTTAATTAACATACACTTAAGGAGTTCTGGTGGTGTAATGGATAAGGAATTTGGCTGCTGACCAGGAGGTCAGCAGTTCAAACCCACCAGCTGCTCCACAGAAGACTTGCGTAATGATTTACAGTAAACCCAATGGGGGACGCTATGAGTCTGAATTGACTCAATGGCAGTGAGGTTTTTTTTTTTTTCCCCATTATATAGTACCTACTTGTAATTAAAGCACTATTCTTAGAACTTACTACAAATATAACTAATACAATCTTCACAAAAACCCATAACATCAATACTGTTACTAATTTTGGCAATGAGGAAACTGACGAAAAGTGAGGAAATTTGCCAAGATCAGACAGCTCATAACAGCAGAGCTGGGATTTGAAACCAGAGTCTGGCTCTTCGTTTTATCTGAATTGCTAATCTGCACCGCATAATATAGTGATAATGTGCATGTTAATCCAACCATGTTATTTCTAAAATGGATTAAAATAAGATCATTTGCATTTTACTCAAAACTAAACGTGTTTCTTGTGCATGTTCTTATTCTACCAAGTTAAATGCCTTTGTGAATTTCTTTAAAGAGTTGGGCCTTATGTGGTGAACATTGCTTTGTGTGTGGTGACTGAGGCCCTTACTGAACTAGTTTGACTAATTTCTTCTGGTAGAATGTGGTGGACTCCTTTATGTCAAAAGCCTGAGCCATCACTGATCTCCATGTGTTATCTTTTAATGTACTCAGAGCATCTCCTTTCTGGCTAAGGATGTTTTCTAAGACTTCTTTAATTCTGCACTGTCTTTTCAGGACTATTTTTGTACAAGTAATATTTTTTGATCTTTCCTGGAGAGTTACTTTGAAAACTTTGAAGCTGAGTAAAGTATAGTGAAAGTTGTGATGAGATGATGATTGTTGAACAGTTTTTTCTAGAGTCACTCGTTAGCTGAGTGACATTCCCATGAAGCAACATCTCTGAGCTGTAAATCGAAGATCCTGCTTCTATAAAATGTCAAATTCCTCATGTTGTCTTTAACAGATGACAGAAAAGTCATGATTATGAGTATTAAAGTTACACATGCCAAGGGCTATTTGTCCTTCATTTTCTTTGCTTCCTTAGCAGTATCTAGCTAGCATGGGGTTTTAGAGGTAGAGAGAGGGGGACAGTAAACTTTTCTGTAAAGGGCCAAGTACTTTAGTCTTTATGGGTCATACAGTTCCTGTAGCAAGTACTTAACTCTACTTTTGTAGCTCAAATGTAGCTATAGATCATATGCCAAAATTAATGGGTGGGGCTGTGTGCCAACAAAGCTTTGTTAACAAAAACAAGAAGCAGGCTGGATTAGGTCCTTTGCCCTTGTTTTTGACCGCTTCCTTGGAGCATCATTTTAACAATTTATTTAGCATTTGTAACAGAAAGATAAGCTGCTGCACTGTGGTAACAAAAATCCCCTACATATCAGGGGCTTAACACACCAAAGTTTATTTCTTGTTCATACTTTCTGTCCAGTCAGAATCAGCAGGTACTTTCAGTTCATTCTGGATACTCAGGCACCCTGGCTGATGGAGACTCCATCAGGACGTGTGCTTCCATTAATCAGAGGAAGGGTAAGGTGACAGATCATGAACTGTCCTTTAAAACTTCCACCTGTAAGTGGCACGTCATTGGCTGAAGCAAGTCCTCTGGCAAACTTCGAAGGGAATGGAGCAGTGCAATTCTATCCTGAACCTAGAAGGAAGAGGTTTGGAGTATTTGTGAGTAGCTTAAGAATTTATTTTTTTCCTGGAAGTATAACAGAAAACAGATAAATACAGAGGTGACTGGGTTGAAACTGGGATGATATGGCAAGAAATCCTCCCCTACAGCACCCTCAAGGTCTCTGAGAGCTCAGTTGATTATAGTGTGAAAGCTTCTGCTTTAGAGAAAACCATCAGACTAGCAATTGAAAGAAATAGTTCAGGGTTTCAAAAATGCGTAATAAAAATGTGTTGAACTGAATTAGTTTCACATTAGTTATCATTTTGGTGGCACTCTGTCCTATTATATTAATTCTTACTTTCATATTTTATCTTAAATGAGGGTACTCATCCAGGAAATTGAAAGGAGCCCTGGTGATATAATGGTTAGGTGTCTGCTAACCAAAATGTTGGTGGTTCAAACCCACCAGCAGCCCTATGAGAGAAAAGCTGTGCTGATCTGCTTCTGTAACGATGACAGCCTAGTTCTAAACTGCCCTATGGGGATTCTATGAGTTGGAATCGACTTGACAGTGCATAACCACCACCACATCTAGGATACTATGAGACATACTAGCAATAGTAAGTGATTTGTTTTAATAGATTAAATAATTGTTGTTGTTATGTGCCGTCGAGTCAGCCCCGACTCATAGCGACCCCTCCTTGGGTTTCCGAGGCAGTATCACTACGGAAGTAGGATTGCCCAACCTTCCTTCCTAGGAGTGGCTGGTGGGTTTGAACCACCAGCCTTCTGGTTAGCAGTCAAGTGCTTTAGCCACTATGCTATCAGAGCTCCTAGATTAAATAAGAGCAGTGGTAAAACAGTTGCGCTGTTAAAAGTACTACAGAGATAGTGCATTTTTAATTCTCTGTATTAGGGATTTGGGGTAATGTGGGTGATATTTTTATGGCGAGAATCACTGGTGTCCAAATATTGACTTGCTCTATGCTGTTCCTCTTTGTGGAGTTCCTGGGAGGGTATAGTCAGGAAGATAGTGATCTTGAGAAGCAAAGAACCATCTTTTTATATCTGGGAGGGTGTGTGAAGTGTAAGGTCTAAGTGGGGCGGTCCACTTATTCTTGAATATGTGTCTTAGGACCGTCATGGGTAGGTGGGTCTGCATAAAAGTTGATCCAGGGTCCAGCCAGTCCTCAAAAAGGATACAGTGTCATGATACTCCCCAATGCATAGACCCAAGAAATGAGACATGGAACCATGGCTTTGCACCTCCTTAAGGGTACACTACCCCTATCTGGTTATGATTGCCTGGGCTACTGCTAATGAGACTTACAAATTCTTCTGGTTGCAAAAAAATGGAGCAGGTGAAGCTTGTAAATAGTGGTCAGAGGTGGGGAGCTGGGCAGGATTCTTAAACTTTTTCCAAAATCCAAACTTTTTTTTTTTTTTTTTTAAATTAAGATTGTTTTCAGTTGAGATGGGAAACATTTTCCTCTCTTCTATGGTATATAAAAAGCTTGACATATTTTTATCCCCAATTTTTTTACTTTGTGCAATTATTAATTAAGGAGCTGTTTTTCCTTCCTTTTCAAAGTTCAGTAATAATGTAATACAGGTTGTATTACATTATTACTGTAATATAATACATTAATGTAATACAGTAAAACTTTCTCACAAGGCAGCTTTTTTTTTGAACAGTTTTTGGCTATTATAAATTTGAAAATTTATTACAGTTGAGATTCTTTTGTAACATCTAAGCATTTATATCCTTTATGTTTAAATTTTGTCACATGCCATTTATCAGGTGTTTTACTGTCCCAATCAGTAGTCAGTTGAGTTCAGTGGTACATGACTAAAAACAGTCACAGTTTAAGGCATAGCCAGTAGATGGCAGTGTGGCATTATACTTGAAATAAAGCTTTGCAAAAGGCACTGTATTGCAACTGCAATTTGGTGTCATTAAGGCAAAATAGGAGCTCTGGTGGCGTAGTGCCTAAGGCATTTGACTGCTGATCAGAAGGCTGGCAGTTCAAACCCTCTAGACACTCCTCAGAATAAAGGTTGGGCAATCCACTTCCGTAGTATTAACCCCTTGGAAACCCAAGGAGGGGTCACTGAGTTGGGACTGACTTCAGGGCAGTGAGTTTTTTTTTTTTTTTTTTTTAAGGCAAAATAACATATTCTATTTAGAAGACAACATTTTAATCAACAGTCAAATAGCTTTTAAGTGAGTACTGACCAAGCAATTTCTTCCTTGATTATAACCTATATTACATTATTACTGGTGTTTTAGCTTTCAACATTACCTATTAAATGGCAGCATCTTGAAGTTAGGTATAGTACATTGTACCTTTTATTATGCCATGACAGAATACTCAGGATAGTTCTTGGCACGTAACTGCTCAGTTAATTGGTCATGAGTGTTTTAGCTCAAAAATGGTTCACATGTTTATTTCTGATTGCATTCCTGTAAAGACACATAAGGAGCTCTGGTTGTGTAGTACCTGAGGCATTTGACAGCTAACCAGAAGGCTGGCAGTTCAAACCCACCAGCTACTCCTCAGAAGGAAGACTGGGCAATCTACTTCCATAGAGATACTGTCTCAGAAACCCAAGGAGGGGTTGCTCTGAGTTAGATCCAACTCGACAACAATAAGTTTAGTATACATGTGCACGTCCCTATGACCTGGTGGCCTAATATAATTGTATTGTTGGAAAGTTTAACATGTGAGTCTTCCATGTTCTACTTCTATTTCACCTCTCTTCTCTGTTTTCAGCCAAAGTCCGCACAGTCCTAAAAGTGTTGTCTGATTGTTCTCATATATACTTCTTTATATTTGCTCTGCCATCCCTTTCAGTTTGGCTTTTGCCCTCATCACTCCACCAAAACTTACTAAGGTTAACAGTCATCGCCATGTTGCTAAACCCAAGGTACATATTTCAGGCCTTGTCTTCTTTTCCCTCAGCAATTGCTCATACTTGGATCCTTGGGTTTACAATACACTATTCTACATTTTCCAAGTTTTCTTTCCTTCTCCATCAAAAACAAACTAAACTCACTGCCACTGAGTAGATTCTAACTCATAGCAACCCTCACTGGGTTTCCAAGGTGAGGTGTAGTAAATTACCTGGTATGGCTTTTCTAGCCATAAGTCTTTGTAAACTCCGTGGTGGAATTTGCCATGAGCCACTGAGGGCTCCTGATTGTTAAAGTTATCCACCTGGGGATAACAGAAGTTGAGAGTGGCACAAAGCAATGTTCTGGGAAGTTCGCTCTCTCTCAGGTGGTTAGAATTCTGATGTTATGATTGGTTAGTTTGG
>NW_006921603.1:6894448-6899506 GCF_000298275.1 Orycteropus afer afer | reverse complement strand
GCCACCAGAGCTCCATCAGCAACTTCTTCTTATTCATTAACTTCCTCTTCTTCTGTCTGAGCTAAGTGTTAGAATTCATCAAGTCACAATCATATCTGATAACTTTGTCTCATATCCTATGATCAACCATCATAGGATCCGATTTGATGGCGGTCCGTTGCATTGAGTTTTGCATATATGTTCCTTATTAGATGGTAAGCTCCGAGGGAAATGTGTCAGAGAGGTACTGTGACTGTCCTAAAAAACCCAAACCAAGCACACTGCTATCGAGTCAATAGTGACTCATAGTGACCCTTTCTTGGGTGTCTGAGGTGGTATCTCTATGGAAGTAGATTGCCCAACCTTTCTTCTGAGGAGTGGCTGGTGGGTTTGAACCTCCAGCCTTCTGGTTAGCAGTCAGATGCCTTAGGCACTATGCTGCTACCAGAGCTCCCATGACTATTATCACCTTGTAATTCTAAGTTGTATCCTGTCTCTTAAAAAAATCCTGGGACATACCAGGCTGGTATAAACATATGATAAACTGCATTTAATGAATACCTCAGCAACTTCAGAGACATTTTATTCTAGATTCCTAACATTTAGTTTTTCAGTGTCATAGATTATGTATCAATTTATTAGATCCATAACTATGGTAAGAATATTGTTGCTAAAAATTGTTTTACATTATTCACATCAATACACGTGCATTTTTTAGAGATGGCTTCTTAGTTCTTCTTTGCATTTGGTTAAAGAACAGTAATTTTCATAGGCTATATGTCATATATATATTTTGTAATTGTATATGATTGTGGACAATATAAATTAATTACAAAAGAGAATTTCAAATTCTGAGCATCCAGAATCTCATTAGAAGAAGGTAGATTTTGTTTGTTTAAATTGGGATGTCGGAGAATTATATAGATTCTAGTCTACATTTTGAGAAATAGTAATTTAAACGGAAAGAACATTAAACTATTTGTATTACAGTCTCATCGTTTTAAAAACAAATTTCTAGCCCTAAACAACCTTGTAGACAAACCAAAATTATTTCTATAAATATACCTAAGTCATAAGTGTGCATTTGAACACCAAGGAAGAGCAGATGACTCATCATTTTTTTTTTTTTTTTTTAAATTAAAGTGATCTGTAATTCAGGACTCAATCTGAGAGCTTTTTTTAAAAAAAACTAACTTGGATAGTTTATCTCATTGATTTTTAAAATTCTCTGTCACCAAAATAAGTACTGAATACCTCTCTGGATAAGATTCAAAATTACATTTTTCACTAAGATGCATGAGCTCTTCCATTATCTAATCTAGGAGGAGAGGAAGGGGATGGGTGAGGAGGATCAGTGTGGCTGGAGGATAATTATTTTCCAAGAAGAGTGTAAGCAATCCCATAAACCAAGATAGAATGTTTTAAGAACCCTGTTGTGATAGTGATTAGGCACATAAATCTCTGCTGCAAGGTTTTCCAGTATAGAAATGTACTTTTAAAGATTGTTACATTATTCCTTCATTTGCTTCAGAGAATAATATAAAATTTATTTTATCATTTAGGTAGTATATTTACTTACTTAGAAATCTATATAATATGGAGGAAAAATGCTTTATGGCCCTATAATGGAAAATTTTTCTTTTTGTAGGAAATTTTTATTTTATTTTTTCATGCTTATCTGAGTTTTCAAATTTTCTTTTTTTGCAACATTTTATTGTGCTGTTGGTACACCTGGCCCAAGCCATGGTATATTCAATTGCTGTGCAATGAATAAGGAAGACCAAAGAAGAACTGATGCTTTGAATTATGGTGCTGGCGAAGAATAATGAATTATACTGCAAACTGCCAGAAAAATGAACAAACCTGTCTTGAAAGAAGTACTGCCAGAATGGCCCTTAGAAGTAAACATCACGAGACCTTGTCTCACATACTTTGGACATGTTAGCAGGGGGGACCAGTCCCTGGAGAACGGCATTATGCTTGGTAGATTAGAGGGTCATTGAAAAAGAGGAAGCCCCTTAACAAGATGGATTGACATGGTGGGCTCAACATGGCAACAGTCCTGAGGACGGTGCAGAATCATATTTTGCTCTGTGGACTTACAGTTGCAAGTTGGAACTGACTCAGTGACACCCAACAACAACAATGTGCTTTTGGAGAAACTTTACATAACAAATTAGTTTTCCAATCAATAATTCATGCACAGATTGTTCTGTGACATCAGTTGCAATCCCTGCAATGTCTCTCTATCTCCCTACTTCCCCCCTGTGTCCCTCATTTCTATTCATCTGGTTTCCCTGTCCCTCCCTGTCTTCCCATCTTTGGTTTTGGGCAGATATTCCCCTTCTGGTCTTATTTTCTTCTAAGGAGCTTGTTCTTCATGGGAGTTACAGTTTATTTTATAGATCTCTCTACTGTTTGGCTGATAGGTGGTCTCCGGGAGTGTCTTCAGTTTCAAGTTAGAAAGTTGTCTTAGGGCAATAGTCTTGGGGGTTCCTCCAGTCTCTTTTAGACGAGTAATTCTGGTCTTTTTATTATTATTATTTTTTTAATTTGAATTTTGTTCTATATTTGTATCCGTTCTACCTAGGACCTTCTATTGCAGTCTTGATAAGCATCAATGATAATAGTAGCCAGGCACCATCTAGTTCTAGTCTCAGGTTAGAGGAGACTGTGGTTCATGTGGGCCATTAGTCTTTTGGGCCAATTGCTTTCTAGAGTCTGGTTTTCTTTATTCTCTGTGATACAGTGAATTGCTTGGTATAGCCCTTAGCAAGACAACTAGGTGGGATTACACAAATTATGAGGTCCTTGTGAGCCACCAAAAGGATTGGATAGCTAGTTAATAATGTAATCAAGTACATGGCACCCTTATGGGGGCGAGACCATACAAATAAGGTGTATGGAACCCTAATTTAGGGATTGGTCAGTTTTGCCATCCTAAATCACAAATGAAACCCACTGCTATTGAGTTGTTTCCGACTCATAGCAACCCCTTTTGGTTTCCAGGTTGGTAAATTTTTATAGAAGCAGATTGCCCAGTCTTCCTTCTGCGGAATGGCTGGTGAGTTTGAACCACCAACTTTCTCTTAGCAGTCAAATGTGTTAGGCACTACACCCCTGCGAGGCTTAAAATGAGCCATCCCAGAGGTGGGAAGAGGAGATATCACTACCATTAAGGAAAAAGAGCCAGAAGTTGAGTGCATCCTTTGGACCCAAGATCCCTGAGCTGAATGTCCTTGACCCACAAAACAGAGAGAGTGCTGTAAGAGTTTGCTGAAATGATGAGAGGGTGAGAAACACTGGCAGAGGTTATAGGAGACTCAGCAGGAGACAGCACAGTGGGCTTCCCAGCCCACTGAGTGAGAAAACTGTACCTTCAGGGCAGAAGGCTTACTAACACCTGGGGTACTGCTGAGTGCTTACCAGCAGAGCTAAAAGAGTTTTGTAACACTTGCTCAAGCAGGGCAAAGGCTGTGGCCGCAGGGCTGTGGGGCCAAGAGACCGAGGGCCAGAGAGGTGCCTACAGGCACTGTTGAGAAGAGGGTATTGTGATTGATGAACTATATCCTGAATGTTCCTGAATCTGAATTGTAACCTTTACTTCCCTAATAAGCCTCATAATTACGGGTATTGTCTATGAGTTTTATGTGGCCATTGGAATGAATTGGGAAACCCAGCAGAGAAATAAAGAGTGCCATGTGAGGGACAGTTGGTGTCAGAATTGGTAAAAGGGTTGGAGGATGAAGGCATGTCTGTCCTCTGCCTCATAGGAATCTGCCTTGGGCTTTGATGTTGATCTTAATTCTTTTTCATCTTGTGTAGTTAGAGGTCAGACAATGCAACACTTACGCCATTTTTGCCTTCTTCTCTGCTCCAGTGGGAAGAAATCTATAATTGATTCTTAAATGGCCACTTCCAAGCTTTTAAGACCCTGTACGCTACACACCAGACTAGGATGTAGAACATTGTTATTATGAAATATGTTTTGACAATTGACTTAAATGTCCCCTGAGACTATGGGAAATTTTTTAATGTTTTTATTTATATTGTTATTATAGTTGAAAATATACACATTAACTCATACACCAATTCAGTGGCTTCTACATGTACCAGTTAGTGACAGTGATTACATTTTTCGAGTTATATAACCATTTTTACCTTCCTTTTGTGAGTTGTTCCTCCCCCATATAATGGAAAATTTAAAAAAATCTTGTTGTATGCTACATGAAAGGATTTTAACAAGTGAGTAGAACTATACTTTAAAGGTTGAAATGACATTTGGAAGAGTCTTCCTTATTTGCTTTATTAGTTTTGGTAGATGCCATGTCTTCTTATTGTTAATGTTTTACATATATCCTATTATTGTTGTGTACCATTGAGTCAATTCTGACTCACACCAACCCCATATGGCAGAGTAGAACTGCCCGTTAGGGTTTTTAAGCTATAATCTTTATGGAAGCAGATCTCTAGGTCTTTCTCCCATGGAGCTGCTGAGTTGGTAAATATATCAAGAGGTTGGCTGCATCTGACTAGACTCAGAAATGAAGAAAATAGATGGGCAAAACAGAAGTTAGTTAAAATACTCTGTTATACTACTTTGTGTTAGGGTTCTTTTGCTTTCCCATGGTAGAAAGCAAACTGAAACTAGCTTAAGCTAAGATTGAAAATAATTGGCTCATGTAATAAAAAGTTTAGGAGTTCTGGTAGTATAGTGCCTAAGGCACTTGACTGCTAACCAGAAGGCTGGAGGTTCAAATGCACCAGCCACTCCTCAAAAGGAAGGTTGGGCAATTTACTTCTGTAGAGATACTGCCTTGGAAACCCAAGGAGGGGTTGCTATGAGTTGGGTCCAACTTGACGGCAGATAATGACAACAACAACAATAAAAAGTTTGGGAAGCAAATATTTTTAAATGTGGGTCAATGAAGGGGCTCAAGTTTCTAAAAGACAGCCAGCATATTTTTTCATCAGTAGAAGTTCACCTTGGGTGTTTGTATATTCTTCCATTTCTATTTATTATGTCTTATAATCCTTTATTTCCTCGAGCATATTTATAATAGTTTCGTTGACATTTTT
>NW_006921603.1:6888690-6893913 GCF_000298275.1 Orycteropus afer afer | reverse complement strand
ATAGGTCTCTCTGCACTTGCCGGTGAGAACATGAACTGTTTCCAGTCCTGTGTCAGTTTCAGTAATTGTTCAGACTGCTTTATTTTTCTTCCACTTCATGGAACTTCTCCATATGAATGCAAGACCAGTACTCATTTAATGATCCACATATCCTTTCTAAAGATCTTTGGGACCCTCTGTGCCCTCTTCTCTGTAACTCGGCCCCATAACATATAGCTGTCTGTTTCCTCTGCTCAGTAAAGTGCTGTACACTGTTTGAGTTCTCAGTTCTCGTGCTGGGGCTTTACAATTGCCTCTAGAGAATGAGCTGGAGCATTGTAGATCTGACTTCATTGTCCTTCCTTCTATACAGGATCACAGTTCTGTACTCAATGAGAGGGATTGACACAGTGGCTACAACTATGGGCTCAGGTATAATGGGGATCATGGAGCTGGCACAGGACTGGGCAGTGTTTTGTTCTGTTGTAGATAGGGTTGGATATGAGTCAGAGACAACTCAATGGCACCTAACAACAACAACAACAACTTCACTAACAAACCCCATAATCTTACATATTGTCCGTGAGTTCTTTGTATGTGGGTGTTGCAACAAACTATCAAACCCAGCAGAGAAGTAGCAGGTGCTGTGGAATGGACTGCTGGTGTCAGAATTGGCAAAGTTTGGAGGGTAGCAGCATGTTTGACTTCATAAGACTACGCCTTGGAATGCTCTTGGTGATTCTCTCTCCCTCTTGTGAAATTAGAGGAGGTCACAGGAAGATTCCACCTGCACGTCCTTTTTGTAATACTTTAGGGAAGTGTTTAGCAGTAGATTTTCCCAGTGCAATATGGGGTTGAATTTCTTGACTGCTGCTTCCATATGCATTGATTGTGGATCCAAGGAAAATGAAATCCATGACAACTTCAATATTTTCTGTGTTTATCATGATATTGCTAATTGGTCCATTTGAGAGGATTTTTGTTTTCTTTTTGTTGAGGTATGTAATCCATACTGAAGGCTATAGTCTTTGATCTTTATCAGTAAGTGATTCAAGTTTACTCTCAGCAAGCAAGGTTGTG
The DNA here is from genome assembly GCF_000298275.1 of Orycteropus afer afer. NCBI lineage: Eukaryota > Metazoa > Chordata > Mammalia > Tubulidentata > Orycteropodidae > Orycteropus > Orycteropus afer. Next base: position 6,892,854 of record NW_006921603.1, on the reverse strand, counting down.
TTATCTGCCTATTGTAGGTTGTTAATGAATCTCCTCTAACCTGATGCTGCGTTCTTCATATAGTCCATCTTGTTGGATTATTTGTTCAGCATACAGGTTGAATAGGAATGGTGAAAGGATACAACCTTGATGCACACCTCTCCTGATTTTAAAGCATGCAGTATCCCCTTGTTCTGTTTAAATTACTGCCTCTTAGCCTATGTACAGGTTCCTCATAACCACAATTACGTATTATAGAATTCCCATTTTTGATGCTGTTATGATCCACACAGTTGAATGCCTTTGCATAGTCAATAAAACACAAGTAAACATCTTTCTGGTATTCTCTGCTTTCAGCCAAGTTCTGTCTCACAGCAGTAGTGATATCCCTTCTTACACATCCTATACTCTTTTGAATGCAGCTTGATTTTCTGACAATTCCTGTATATGTACTGCTGCAATCTTTTTTTGAAACTTTTTCAGCATAATTTTACTTTGTGTGATATTAATGATATTGCTTGATAATTTCCACATTCTGTTGGGTCCCCTTTCTCTGAAATTGAAGTAAATGTGGATTGCTTCCAGACAGTTGGCCAGTATTCCAAATTTCTTGGCATAGATGAGTGAGTGCTTCCAGTGTGGCATCGTTTGTTGAAACATCTCAGTGGGTCTTCTGTCAATTCCTGGAGCCTTGTTTTTCACCAGTGCTTTCAGTGCAGCTTGTATTCTTCCTTAGGTACCATGAGTTGTTGATCATCTGCTGCCTCTTGATATGACTGAATGTCAATCACATCTTTTTGGTACAGCGATTTCTTGTATTCCTTCCATTTTCTTTTGATGCTTCTTGCATTGTTCAAATTTCTGCCCTTAGAAACCATCAATATTACAACTTGAGGCTTGAAATTTTTCTTCATTTCTTTCAACTTGAGAAATGCTGAGTAAATTCTTCTCCTTTGGTTTTGTAGCTCAAGTGTTTGCATATTTCCTCATGATACTTTACCAAGTCTTTTTAAGCTGCCCTTTGAAATCTGTTCGGCTCTATTACTTCATTTCTTCCATTCACTTTAGCTACTCTCCATTTAAAAGCAAGTTTCAGAGTCTCTTATGGCATCCATTTTGGTCTTTTCTTTCTGTCCTGTGTTTTTAATGAACTTTTCATTTCTTCATGTATGATATCCTTGATAGCATCCCAAAACTCATCCAGTTTTCAGTCATTGGTGTTCAATGCATCAAGGATATTCTTCAGATGGTCTTTGTATTCAGATGTGATATACTCAAGATGGCACTTTGGATCTTTTGGAGTTGTTTTAATTTTCTTCAGTGTTCTGGTTATCTAGTGCTGCTCTGACAAGAATATATACCACAAATGGGATGGCCTTAACAAACAGGAATTTATTCTCTTACAGTTTGGAAGCTTTAGGTCCAAGTTCAAAGTGCCAGGCTCTAGGGGCTGGGTGAAAGCCCCTCAACCTTGGGGTCCAGCTCTGCTTTCTGCTCCCAACCCACTGGAGCTAGAGGTGTTTCTTCACTCAGACAGCTGCTGGCTGCTGAGGCTGAGAGGCCTCAAGGTTGACAAGTAAAAAGGCGGAGTCCCGATATTACCAAACCACATGGCAGGCCATTACTTTAAGTCCATTTTATGTCCCAAGGTCGGCAGAGCATAGCAAGCTGCTGAACAACGACACAGCTACATGCAGGGTGCAAGTGTGCCATAAGTTAGAGACCATTGTCAAGGCTTCTCCTTATATATAGGAAGCATACCATAATCTCAGTCAGCTACTCAGCTGCTTGTGGTAGATTCCACCATGGAGTCGATTGCCAGTCTCATCATGGGGAATAACTACCACCAGCTGCCCAGCCACTGAGCCAGGCCCCGCCAAGTTGACACACAAACATAACTACCACATTCAGCTTCTGGTTAAACTTGCATATGAGCAGTTGACAGTCTGTTTCATAGTCAGCTTCTGGCCTTGTTCTGACTGATAATATTGAGCTTTTCCATTGTCTCTTTCCACAGATGTAGTCAATTTGATACCTGTGTATTCCATGTATGTGGAAGTATATGTATATAGAAGTCATTTATGTTGTTAAAAAAGGCATTTCTAATGTATAAGTCATGGATTCTATCGTGCAATCTCTGGCCATTTCCATGATCAAGGCCATAATTTCCAACAAATGATCCTTCTTCTTTGTTTCCAGTTTTTGCATTCTAATCACCAATAATTATCAGTGCTTCTTAATTGCATGTTTGGTCACTTTCAGACTGCAGAAGTTGGTAAAAATCTTCAGTTTCTTCATCTTTTGCATTAGTGTTGGTGCTTTCAAAGATAAAAGCAAAATGAAAATATATTTTATTGTTAGGATAATTTTACAAGTGAATATTTTCATTTAATTGCCATTAGGTGGGAATGTCATAGTACCTCCTAGAGAGGTTCTATAAGTTATGTAATTCTTCTCTTACTTTTAGGATATTGCTAAAGGGGCAAGGAGGTGGCATCTTCTGACCTCCTCTAACTATACAAGAGGAGGACAGAATCACCATCAGCAGCCCAATGCCTGTTCCTATGAGGCCAGACATACCACCACCCTCCAGCCCTCTTACTAACCTTGACACCAACCGTTCCTCTTGCGGCACCCACCAACTCTCTGCTGAGTTCAGTAATTTGCTGCAGTGTCCACACAGAACTCACAGATTTTGGAGTTTATTAGGGAAGCAACAGGCTATGATTCAAGTTGAGGAATGTGTTCAGTCTCTCGCAGTAGGCCGTCTCTGAGCCAACAGTCTCTCTCAGCAGTGTGTCTCTCATGTCTCTTAGCAGCAGATTTCTCTCACCAACATGTCTTTCTCAGCTGACAGTCAGAGACTCCCCCTGCCTCTGGGAGGGCTTCTTTTGAGCCTGGCAGAGTGACCAGACTAACCAACCCCAACATCAGAATTCAATACACCTGAGAGAGAATGCGAACTTCCTGGAAGATTGCTTTGTGTTGCTTCAAGTGGACGATTTTAACAAGCAGCTACTCAGTTAGTTACTCACAGCAAAGTGGGAGTTACAAATACTATGGATAGAAAAGCCAAATCATGTAATTTACTGCACTGCAGATATTACACTTGGATCCAGTTTTCTGTAATACCAAAGAAGGCTTTGTTAAACATCCTAGGATGTGAATCTTTGTTTTGTATCTTCAGTTATTTCTTTGTAATAGAGATATTGAAGTGAAATTATTGTTTAAAGGATTTGAAAGTTTATAAGATTGTATAAATGCATTGCCATATGTTTTCTGGAAAGGTTGTACTGATTCCCTATTGACATTGTATGAGAGTGCTCATTTTGCCACACTTTCAATAACATTTTCATTTTTCCTCTTTAAGTGAACACTATTAAATGCATTTACTGAAATGTGTGAGGTCCATTGCCAGGAGGAATAAAGCCCAGCCTTTTCTCTTTAAGTGCTCACAGATGAGTGATGGAGAGAGATGGGAAGCACATCACCAGAGTGTGATACATTTCAGGAAATAGAGAAGAAAGGGTGATCAAATTCTGCCTAAAAGAACCACATAAAAGTGATATTTTCATTACATATTTCAGGATAAGCAGTTTTGAATAAGATCAAACCCACTGCCATCGATTCAGTTTCGATTCATAGCAACTCTCATAGGGATTTAAAGACTGTAATCTGTATGGAAGTAGATTACCCCAACTTCTCCCCGTGGAGCCGCTGGTGGGTTTGAACCGGTGATCTTCTGGCTAGCAGCCAAATGCCTTACCCAGTGCACCACCAGAGTGCCTTAATAAGGTCAAAGGGAGACCCCCAAATAAACAATACAAACAAAAAACCAGGAGGATTAATAAGATATTTAAGGTCAGCAGAATATGAGACAGCATGACATATTTATTGATTCGGTTAGGTGGTACTTAGGGTATGTTGAGAGTGAATATGTAGTAGGAAATAAATAGGATTGAGGGGTAGAAAGCAAGTATGTAAGATCTTGAGTGGGAGCTCTGATGGTGTAGTGCCTAAGGCATTTGACTGTTAACCAGAAGGCTGGCGGTTCAAACCCACCAGCCACTCCTTGGAAGGAAGGTTGGGCTGTCTACTTCTATAGTGATGTTGTTGTTCTTATGTGCCGTCGAGTCGGACCCGACTCATAGTGACCCCTCCTTGGGTTTCCGAGGCAGTATCACT
>NW_006921603.1:6884982-6888590 GCF_000298275.1 Orycteropus afer afer | reverse complement strand
AGGAGTGGCTGGTGGGTTTGAACTGCCAGCCTTCTGGTTAGCAGTCAAGTGCCTTAGGCACTGTGCTACCAGAGCTCCCTCTGTAGTGATACTGCCTCGGAAACCCAAGGAGGGGTCGCTATGAGTCAAAATCGACTGGATGGCAGTGAGAAGATCTTGAGCAAGAGAAACACCCCTCCCCCCAATCTTCTTCATTTCTTGGGTATACTAAATTCTACTGTGTGATAAAATTCAATTTTGTATCATTTATTTTGTTTCTTTTTGTTTCCAAGATCTTTTCATATCTTAGGTCTATTGCATTTGAGAATTAACAACCAACAACTAAATAAAACAACAATTCTTTTGTTGTTGTTTGTTTCTTAAGGAGAGGAGGCTGGGACATAATCTATTCTTGTCAAATTCAGTAGATTGGATTCTTTCTTGTCTTCCTCAAGAACAGACATTGCACTTCTGTTCAGGCATAGTCTTGCCAACAACAGTCCTCCTTGAGCTGAACACAAGATCTGGTCTTTATATCCTGTATGGATGCTGTCTCTGGGCCAGCTCTTACTAAGAGACTCTCTTAGGGTAAAGGTCTCATTCTGGCTTTCTACCTCCTTAAAACAAAAGGAAAGTACAGGTATTTTTGTACTGTAAAACCAAATGCCCTTTAAGTAAAGTTTATCACACAAACAAACAGAAGGAAGTAGAACAATGTCAAGAACAGAGTTCAATTGAAACTTTGAAAATAAGGTCTGGCTTCTAGTCTGAGTGATTAACAGTTTGAACAATTTTGGCCAAGTCACTTAACTCTTTGGGTCTCTGCTTCTGGAATAATGAAACAACCTTAACATTTTATTCTAGTTCTGAAGTTCTTTGGGTGTGCAAGCAAGTGTTTAAAAAAAGAAATTAAAAAGATAAACCAAATTTCTTCATCATGAATATAGAAATTATGTTTGTGTTCCTTATTAAAAGCAACATTTGGTTATTTTCTGTAATGATCTAAGTTTCCTGCTTCCCCATGACCTTTAATAAACATAATTACAATTTTATAAGTAGTTAATTATCTTCTCACCATGATGTTTCAACTTAATTTTTGACCAAAATTTATTGGGTTACTTTTCATTTAACTTAAAAACTTAGCATACTGTAAACAATTATGATATTATGGTGTTGATAACTAACAGGTTTTATAACAGGTGGGAAATGTTTCACCAAGAATATAGTAAAAATAAAGTGCTTAAATGGGTGTCATATACTTCCTTAAGAGACTTTATGTGATAAGGGTCAAAATTAGAATAGTTGTTCTGGTCATGTACAGCCCTGATCTCTTTCTACTTCTGCCATAATTTTAGGACTTTCACTTGCCTTGCAATAGGAAACAAGAGAAATTTCTCTGATGCAGTATATTGTCATTTTTAGTTTAAAGTACTATCAATCTGATACTTCAGTTATTGGTTTAAATAGGCTTTTTGTGCTACTTTGCATAGGAACTAGTTACAATAATTTTAAAAAATTGGTAGGAACATTTTGAATCCTAAATAACAGACTTTGTGCATGAGTTTTTGGGCAGATGCCTTTTCATTATTTGAAGACTATTAAATACACAGCTTTTTGAAATGTTCTATGAGTGATTTGGCACTACTAGTGTGAAATCAATTATTAACTGATAGGGTATTCAGAGACTGTTGATGAGGTTAGGTGTATTAGTCCTCAACAGAATGACCTTACAATGTAAGCTCTTCTATCTGATTTTAAAGATTGTTCTGTTGGATTTTTTTTGCTGCTCTCAGATTTTAATTAACTGCTTCTGATATGTTTGCTGGAACTCCAAGTACCTGAGTTTATTAAAGTTTGCAAGTGAATTAGTAAACGTAGAATCTAAGTAAATCTCAGAAAGACTCTTCTACAGTTAGGTAAATAGGATACAGGTGTGACACTACTGTGAATGATAAGAGTTTTTCCCACCAAGACTGTATCTATAAGTATGCAATAGGGTGGAAAGTTGGGGAAAGTACAGTATTCCTAAACTATGATTCTTAGAAATGCTGAGCTCCTAAAATTATAATAAAACTTTGTTTAATATTAAAATAATAAGGTTATTTTCTACCCAAGGTGGAATTATAAATAAAAGTTGGCTTGTGGGAAAATTTTGGAATATTTGATAATATTATTTCTTCTTCTTGAATTATCATGTGCCTTCATAGAGTTTAACCCAAACAAACTAAAACAATCAATAAAAACCAAACAGAAGTAGGAGGCTAATAAACATCATCTCAAATTTTCTGTATTATTCCATAGGTTGGAAAGCTTGATCTTCCTTGTTACAGAGAATGAGTGAATAGATTACAGCTAGCCAATCCCAATTCAAATAGTTGTAATTGAATTGATGTAGCCAGTATTATAACCGCAATATATGCCTCTCATTTAGATTCAAACACAAGAGTTTACAATAGTTGCATAAGACTCATATCCTATTTCTTTGCTCATTTTATGTTTAAATATGATCTTCTTTGTACTTGACTGCAAAGCAGGAAATGTGGGTAAAATTTGTTAGGCAAAAATAGCAGCCAAAATGGGTGTTTCAACATAAGAGAAAGCGAACACCTGAAAGGGAGAGAAAGGCAGACTCAGATCTGGATGTTTCAGTTGGTGTGGATTTTCAGGATATTGCTCTGCTTTTTAAGTACTTTTTCTCAATATGTTACATATTTTAAAATACCACCTATGAAAAACAAAAATCCTCACAACTGGACCACTAAGCAACATCATAATAGGCAGAGGATAGATTGAAGTTCTCAAGAATTTCTTTTTACTTGGATCCATAATTGATGCCCATGGAAGCAGCAGTGAAGAAATCAAATGACTTAAGGCATTGGGCACATCTGCAAAAAACTGCTTTAAAGTGTTAAAGAGCAAAGATGTCACTTTGAAGACTAAGGTGTGCCTGACTCAAACTGTTGTCTTTTCAGTAGTCTTATATGCACATGAGAGCTGGAGAATGAATAAGGAAGACTGCAGAAGAATCGACGCATTTGAATTACTGTGTTGGCTTAGATTATTGAATGTACCGTGCACTACCAGAAGAACAAACAAATCTGTCTTGGAAGAACAGCTGGTATACTCCTTTGAAGTGAGGGTGTCTAGGCCTTCTCTTATACTTTGATCATGTTTTCAGGCGGGACCAGTCTCTGCAGAAGGATAGCATGCTTGGTAAAATAGACAATCAGTGAAAAAGGCTAAGACTCTCAAGGAGATGAATTGACACAATGGATGCAACAGTGGACTCAAGCATACAACAAACAAACAGTAAAACCAAACTCACTGCCTTCCAGTTGATTTTGACTCATAGCAACCTCTCCTTGGGTTTCTGAGGCGGTATCTCTATGGAAGTAGGTTGACCAGTCTTCCTTCCATAGAGTGGCTGGTGGGTTTGAACTGCCGTCCTTCTGATCAGCAGTTAAATACCTTAGGCACTACACCACCAGGGCTCTAACTTAGCAAGGATTATGAAGATGGTGCAGGACCATGTAGTGTTTCATTCTGTTGTACAGTTGAGGTGAGTGGAAACTAATTTGATGGCACCTACCAAGAACAACATGCTTTGTTGCATTTAGTTCTTTCCACTA
>NW_006921603.1:6878730-6880467 GCF_000298275.1 Orycteropus afer afer | reverse complement strand
CCCCTCCTTGGGTTTCCAAGGTGGTATCTCTGTGGAAGTAGATTGCCTAGTCTTCCTTCCAAGGGAGTGGCTGGTGGGTTTGAACTGTCAGCACTCTGATTAGCAGTCTAATGCCTTAGGAAATATGCTACCAGAGCTCCCTACCCTCCACTTTACCAAGCATGACATGCTTCTCCAGGGAATGGTCACTTCTGACAACATGACCAAAGTGAGATGAAGTGTGACCATTGGAATCAGCTGCACTTCTTCCAGGATGGCTTTGTTCATTCTTCTGGCAGTCCATGGTACTTTCAGTATTCTTTGCCAACACCACAAGTCAAAGGCATCAACTCTTCTTCAGTCTTCTTTATTCATTGTCCAGCTTTCACATGCATATAAGGAGATTGAAAATACTATGCCTTGGATCAGGCACCTTTTAGTCTTCAAAGTGACATCTTTGTTTCTTAACACTTTAAAGAGGTCTTTTGCAGTAGATTTTCCCAGTACAATATGATGTCTGATTTCCTGACTGCTGCTTCTGTGATGATGACTGTGGATCCAAGCAAAATGAAATCTCTGACAACTTCAGTCTTTCCTCTGTTTATCATGATGTTGCTTATTGGTCAAGTTGTAAGGAGTTTGTTTTCTTTATAGTGAGGTGTGATCCATACTGAAGACTATAGTATTTAATCTTCATAAATAAGTGCTTCAAGTCCTCTTCACTTTTAGCAAGCAAGGTTGTGTCATCTGCATATTGTGGGTTGTTAATGATTCTTTTCCCAATCCTGATGCTATGTTGTTCATATAATCAAACTTCTCAGATTATTTGCTCATAATTCAGGTTTAAGAAGTATGGTGAAAGAATACAACCCTGAAACACCCTTCCTGATTTTAAACCATGCAGTATCTCCTTGTTCTGTTTGAATGACAGCCTCTTATTCTGTGTACAGGTTCCTCATGAGAACAATTGAGTGTTCTGGAATTCCCATCTTTACAATGTTATCCATAATTTATTATGATCCACACAGTTGAATACCCTTGCACAGTTGATAAAACAGGTAGATCTTTCTGGTATTCTTTGTTTTCAACTAAGATCCATCTGACATCAACAATGATACCTCTCATTCCATGTCCTCTTTGAATCCAGCTTGCATTTCTGAAAGTTCCCTGTCAATATATTGCTGGAACCATTTTTGAATTATTTTGAGCAATTTTTACTTCTCTGTGATATTAATGATATTGTATGATAATTTCCACACTCTGTTGGATCACCTTTCTTTGAAATGGGCACAAATATCTATCTCTTTCAGTCAGTTGGCCAGGTAGCTATCTTCCAGATTTCTTGGCATAAATGAGTTAGCACCTCCAATGCTGCCTCCATTTGTTGAAACATGTCAGTGGGTATTGTGTCAATTCCTAGAGCCTTGTTTTTTGGCAATTCCTTCAGTGCAGCTTTGACTTCTTCCTTCAGTGCCATTGTTTCTTGATTATATACCACTTCCTGACTTAGTTGAACATTGACCAATTCTTTTTGATATAGTGACTCTGTGTATTTCTTCCATCTTCTTTTGATGCTTCCTGCATCGTTCAATATTTTACCCGTAGAATCCTTCATTATATGCAAACTGAGGCTTGAATTTTTTCTTCAGTTCTTTCAGCTTGTGAAATCTGAAGTTATTCTTCCCTTTTGGTTTTCTAACTCCAGCTCTTTGCACATTTCCTTATGATACTTTATTTTGTCTTCTTGAGCCATCCTTT
>NW_006921603.1:6873807-6878090 GCF_000298275.1 Orycteropus afer afer | reverse complement strand
GGTCAACTTCAGATTGCAGTAGTTGGTAACAGTTTTCAATTTCTTCATGTTTGGCTTCAGTAATTAGAGCATAAATTGGAATAATAGTACTATTAACTGGTCTTCTTTATAAGTGTGTGGATATTACCCTATCACTGACAGCATTGTACTTCAGGATAGATCTTGAAATGTTCTTCTTGATGATGAATGCCATGCCACTCCTCTTTAACTTGTCATTCCCACCATATTGTACTATATGATTGTCAGATGCAAAATTGTTAATACTCATTCATTTCAGCTCACTAATGCCTAGGATATTTATCATTATCTGTTCCATTTCATTTTTTACTATTTCCTGTTTTCCTAGATTCAAACTTCATACATTCCATGTTCCAATTATTAATGGGTATTTGCAGCTCTTTCTTCCCATTTTGAGTTATGCCCCATCAGCAAATGAAGTTTCCAAAAGTTTTACCCTATCCACATCATTAAGGTCAACTCTACATTGGGGAGGCAACTCTTCACTAGTTGTGTTTTGAGTGCCTTCCATCCTGAGGGGTTCATCTTCTGGTATTGTATCAGACAATGTTTCAAGACTCTTAAGAAAGTTTTCCGGTAATATATCAGACACTGCTATTAATAAGGTTTTCAGTGGCCAGTTTTTTCAGGAATGGACAGCCCCCTCCTTCTTCCCAGTCTGTCTTCATCTGGAAGTTCCACTGAACCCTGCCTACCATGGGTGACCCTGCTGGTATTTGCAATTAGGTGGCATAGCCTTCAGCCTCACAGCAACACACAAACCACTACAGTATGACAAACTGACAGACAAGTGGAGGTACTTTGGGTAGTACTGACATTTTCACAATGTTAAGTCTTCATATCAATGAGCATGGTATGTACTTCCATTTATGTAAATGTCATATTTTCTTATAGTAGTGTTTTATAGTTTTCTTTGCATAGGTCTTTTGTTTCCCTGTTAATATTTATTCCTAAGTAGTTTGTAGTTTTTGGTAGCTATTATAAATGATATAGTTTCCCTAATTTCCTTTTCAGAAGTCTTTTCATTAATGGACAGTAATCCAAATGTTTTTGTGTATTTATCTTGTATCTTGCCACTTTGCTGAATTTTTCAATTAGTGCCAGTAGTTTTCTTTCTGATTCTCTTGGTATTTTTATATATAGGATCATATCATCTGCAGAAATAGTTTTACTACTTCTTTGCCAATTTGGATGCCTTTTATTTTTCTTTCTTGCCTTACTGTCCCAGCTAGGACTTCCAAAACAATGTTCAGTAGAAGTGGTGATAGAGGGCATCCTTATCTGGTTTTCATTTACAAGGGGGATGTTTTGAGTCTATCGCTACTGAGAATAAGGTTAGCTGTTGGTTTTGTGTATATCATATTTATTATGTTGAGTAATTTCCCTTCTATTCATATTTTTAAATTTCTTTCCTATTCATATTTTTTGTTTTTTATCAGGAATGGGTGCTGGATTTTATCAAATGCCTTTTCTGCATTGATCAATACAATCATGTGATTCTTTCACTTTTTAAAATTTATGTGATGGATTATATTGAGTGTTTGTAATATTAAACCATCCTTGCATGCCTAATTTGAATCCCACTTGGTCATGGTGTATTATTTTTTTAACATGGTATTGGATTATGTTGGTTCTGTATTTGTTGAGCATTTTCATGTCTATGTTCATGAATGACAATAGTCTGTAATCTTCCTTCTTATGGTGTCTTTGGTGGTTTTGGTATTAGAGTTATGCTTGCTTCATAAAATGAATTTGGGAGGATTCCATTCTTTTCGATGTTCTGGAATAGTTTGAGTAGGACTTGTGTCAGCTCTTTGAATATTTGGTAGTATTCTCAAGTGAAGCTGCCTGGGCCAGAACTTTGTTTTGGCGATGTATTCATTTATTTAATTATTTCTGACTTGTTCAGTTTCTTCTTTTGTTATGGTTTTGTTCAAATTTTCTACCTTAGTCTGTGTTACCTTAGATAGGTCTTATGTTTCTAGAAATCTGTCCATTTCTTCTGTAGGAGTATGGTCCTTATAGTTTACTGACATTATCTTTTTTATCTTGGTTGGTTCTGTTGGGATGTCACTGATTTAATTTCTTATTCATGTTATTGGCAGCTTCTCCTTTTCCTTTGTCAAGTTTGCCAGTGGTTTGTCAATTTCAATCTTTTCAAAGAACCAACTTCTAGTCTTGTGATTCTTTCTACTTCTGTTTCATTTGTGGTGCTCGAATATTTGTTATTTCTTATCTTTTTGCTGCTCTTTTTGTAATTGTTGGAGATGTTCGGTTTGGGTGTTGATTTTGGCTCTTTTCGTGATGTGTGCATTTACTGCTATAAATTGCCCTCTGATCACTGCTTTTGCTGTGTTCCAAAGATTTTGGTACATTATGTTTTCATTCTTGTTTGATTTTTGGAGTTTTAAAATTTTATTTATTACCCAGTAATTTTAAAGCATAACACTACTCAGTTTCTGGGTGTTTACAATTTTTTCTTGATCTTCCTATTGTGGATTTCTAATTTTATACCATTATGATCTGAGAATATGCTTTGTGGTATTTTTATGTTTTTAAATTTATTGGGGCTTGCTTTATGACTTAACATATGGTATATCCTGGAGAATGTTCCATGTGTGCCAGAAAAAGAATATATCTTGCACTGTTCTTAAGTGAGGTGTTCTGTATATGTCTATTAAGTCAAGTTAGTTGATTTTATTGCTTATTACTTTTGTGTCTTCATTGAGTTTTTTCTAGTTGTTCTATCCTTCATTGAAAATGGTTTATTAAAGTATCCTGCTGTTATTGTGGAGTTATGTATTTCTCTTTTCAATTCTGTTAAAGTTTATGTATTTTGGAGCTCTTAGGGCACATAGGTATTTGTAACGATTATATCTTCTTTTTAGACTGATCTTTTTTAATCATTATTTTATTTATTGTGGCTTTTGTCTTAACATCTATTTTATTCAAAATTAATACTGCCACTCATGCTCTTTTAGGATTAGCATTTGCTTTATACATTTTTCTTAAGCTTTGATTTTTAGTCTGCTTTTGTCTTTGTATCTAAGGCGTGTCTCTTGTAGAGAGCATATTGATGAGTCATGTTTTCTTATCCATTCTGCAATTCTGTCTCTCAACTGGTACAATTAGTACATTTACATTTATTGTAATTATTGCTAAATATGAATTGATTGCTGTTATTTTGCTATTTTTTTGTGGTGTTGCTCATTAATTTTTTTTGCATAAAATTTTCTGTGCTTCACTCATTTTGTTTATGCATTTTTAAATCATTTTCTTCATTGCAATTGTTTTAGTATTTGCTGAATATTTATGCCTTTCCTCTTTTTCATTTTGATGAGGAGGTTTATTAATTTTTTTGGGGGGGGTGTGGTTACCCTGTGATGTGTTGTTTTCTTCTTAAGTTTACAACAGTCTGTTCTACCTCAAAATCATCTTGCATTCATCTCCATTTGGAATTCTGTAACTACACTGTTTATTTCCTCTTTTTGCTTTGTTTATCTTTTTTTCAGTCTTGTAAATTTAATTTTGGATACTTGTGTATCTGGGTTGGTTTCTGAGTGATATTGTCACATGAGTTAATCACGGGTCGTGGTCTGCTGTTGTTGGTTCTCTGTCCAAAGGAGTCTTTTAAACATATTTTGTAAGGGTGATCTGCTTTTCACAAATTCCCTTAATTTCTGTTTGGAAATATCCTATTTTTGTCATGACAGTTGAGGGACAGTTTTGCTAGATATATAATTCTTGGTTGGCAGTATTTTTCTTTCAGGGTTATATATATGTAATCTCATTGCCTTTTTCCCTGCATGGTTTCTACTGAGAAATCAGAGCTTAGTCTTATTGTCTATCCTTTGTAGGCAACCTTTCATTTTTCCAGTGTTGTTTTCAGGATTCTTTCTTTATCAGTGGTTTTGGAAAGTTTGGTTATTAGATGTCTTAGTGATTTACTTTTGGAATCTAACTTACTTGGTGTTCATTGAACTTCTTGAATGCGTGTCTTCTCTTTTTTCATGATATTAGGGAAGTTTTCTTCAAACAAATCTTCAACAATTTTCTCTGTGCGTTTATTTGTCTCTTCCTGTTGTAGAATTCTAATCACACCTAAGTAAGTCATCTGGATGGTGTCCCACATAATTATTAGGCTTGCTTCATTCTTTTTTGATTGTTCCCTTAACAAGGTAGTATTGAGAGATTTGTCTTCAGTATCACTAGCTTGGCCTTCCATTGATTCACTTTTACTCCTTTGCCCTTTTAATGTGTTATCT
>NW_006921603.1:6854872-6873312 GCF_000298275.1 Orycteropus afer afer | reverse complement strand
TCACTGCCTGTTTCCTGGTGGGTATGGTAGAGGATGAGAATGTGTGCACATATCTCTGTTAGCTGTTCATGTGGAGCAGTTGAGGGTGCCTTGGGCTGCTATTGGCTGCCATCTGTTGTTGATCAATTGGTACAAAAGCAGGTATCCCAGTGGGTGGACCTGCAGGATGTGGTTGGGTAGTATGGGCATGCTTGCTGTTTCCTGCCTTTTCTGGTCGACAGTCACTGTGTGGTTGCCTGTGCAGTGCCATGCAGTCTTATCAAGTGAAGCCAAATAGCAGGTTGTTCCCTGATTAGAACAAGAAAACAAACAAACCAAACTCAGTGCTGTCAAGTCGGATCCGACTCATAGTAACTCCTCCTTGGGTTTCTGAGGTGGTATCACTATGGAAGTAGATTGCCCAACCTACCTTCTGAGGAGTGAGTGGCTGGTGTGTTTGAACTGCCAACTGTCTGGTTGGCCTTAGGCACTATGCTATCAGAGCTCCTAGCTTTGTATTAATTAATGAAGCTGATTAAGCATTTAGAAGGAAATAAATAGCTGTGGATTGGAAACATATTTAATAGTCACATCATACAAAACAGAGCCCTGATTCTTACCTACTTGTATATGCCATCCCAAATCTGTTTTACTCCCTTTTATTTTCTACCTATAAGTCCATTCTTGCTGTGATTAGTGTCATTGCCCTAAGACAAGCCACTGTCTATCACCTAGACAACTTTGTAACCTCCTACTTGGTCTGTCTGTCCCATGCATTCCCCACATGGTCATATGAACACGTTCCTCCTTGGTGAAAATGAGTATGAGTAATCACATTTACATCCTTTCAATGGCCCCTGTTTGGCCATACCTCTTTCTCAGTTTCCATATCCTGCTCTTCTGACCCCATTCTTTAACTTTAGCCTCACAGGCTTCCTCTATGTTTGGTCAACATAGTAACCTTTTTTGTACCCTATAGTCTTGTCCTTGCTTTCCCCTCTGTTTAGAATGCTCCTCATCCCTCTTTTCCATTTCTGGCTTCTTCTCATCTGGTAAATCTCACTACAAAAATCCCTGCTCTAGAAAGGGCTGTTCAACTTGCCACCAGTAAGTAGTTGCAGTTGAATTGATTTTGATTCATGGCAACCCCATGTGTTTCAGAGTAGAACTTTACTCTATATGATTTTCAGTGGCTGTAATCTTTCAGAAACAAATTGCCAGGACTTTCTTCTCAGGCAACTCTTGGTGAATTCAAACCGCCAACCTTAACCCAACTAAAACTAGCCTATTTCTTACTAAAAATAGTTTTTAATTACTAAACTCTGATTATTTCCTGTGTGCCACTTTCATAATCCTTAGTCATCTTTGTTTACTTATCTTCTGGTAGAACACAAGCTCTATAAATTCAGGGACTTATCTATATCTCTTGATCATTGCTGTAACACCAACAACTGACAGTATAGTAGATATTGAATAAATAATTGTATGTTAAAACAGTTTGTAATGTGCTTGAAGTTTTACATGGACCTTTATAACTACACAAGTATTTTTTACTTAAAATCTGAGGTATAACATTTTCTTTTTCTTTAGCTAAGACATTATGTAATTTTTTAAAAATTGCTCTTGTATATCAAGCACATTTCGTAGCAATTTGCCATGCCTTTTGACAGGTAAGACACTTAAATTAAATGACTTGTGCAAATTCATAATCCTTGTAAATGATAGACTAGATACCGTAGAGACTTTGCTGTGTGCTGTTTATTTGATTCTGGCTCATAGCATCCCACTATCATAGAGTAGAACTACCCCATAAAAGGAGCCCTGGTAGCATGGTGCCTAAGGCACCTGAATGCTAACCAGAAGGCTGGTAGTTCAAACCCACTAGCCACTCCTTGGAAAGAAGGCTGAGCAATCTAATCATGTAGTGATACCACCTCGGAAACCCAAGGAGGAGTTGCTATGAGTCGGGTCCAACTCAACAGCACATAACTACCACAACAACAACCCCATAGACCTTAAACTCACTGCCATTGAATCGTTTCTGATTCATAGAGACCACCAGTGGGTTTCCAAGGCTGTAAAGCTTTACCGAAGTAGATTGCCAGGTCTTCCTTCCGTGGAACAGCTAATGGGTTTGACCTGCTGACCTACTGGTTAGCAGTCAAGTGCTTTATCCACTGTGCCACCAGAGCTCCTTAATCTTTATGGAAGCAGGTTGCCAGTCTGTTATTCCACAGCAACACTGGGTGGGTTTGAACCACTAACCATTCAGGTTGTTGTAGTTAGGTGCCCTCGCGTTGTCTCCGACTCACAGTCACTCTGTGCACAGCAGAATGAAACACTACTTGATCAGCTGGTAGCCAACTGCAAACCCTTTGCATCACCCAGGGACCCATAGAGCTTGTTGTTGTTGTTGTTAAGTGCCGTCGAGTCGGACCTGACTCATAGCGACCCCTCCTTGGGTTTCCGAGACAGTATCACTAAGGAAGTAGATTGCCTCATCTTCCTTTCGAGGAAGGAGTGTTTCATTCTGCTGTGCACAGAGTCGCTCTTTAAATTTAACATCCTTCTTTTGCAAAAGAGAAGCAGAGGCTTCTAGAGGTTAAGTTATCAAGGTTACACATCTGGAACTCTTGGAAAGAATATGAACTAAAAAAAGAATAAAATCTAAACAGCATGCTCTTGAGCTGTTTCTATGGTTCACATTGCATTATAGCATTTAAGTCTTTTGCATCTGGGGAAAATATATATCCATTTTGAAATAAGAATTGTGATTCCATATTTTAAAAACATGTATTCCTTATTTTTACATTTAATAGTACCCTGTGGAGAGTATGATAGGGATTAGTTGTTTTTTTTTCTCCTATGTTTTCTAGCTAATATGCCTTTGAACACTGATTTTGTTTGTTAAATATACAAAGGCATCCATAACATTTGTAATAAATGTTACATGAGCTTTTTGGTCTCTAGACATCACCTCTTTAACTCTCTGTTGCTATGGGTTTTCATTAGTATTCCATGGAGCCTGGGTTGCCATAGAAAATGTGTAGTTGTAGAGGGGTTACCATAGAAACAGTCTGGTATTATGTATTTTTCAATATCAGCTAGCTGGAGATTATAGTGAATCAAAATGATATCTATTTAGAAAGCAAATAATGAAAAATGAAACAAACAGAGTATTTTAATATCTTAGTTATCGCCAATACATATTTTAAATATGGTGCTGGTTACCCTTTATTCAAATAAATTATATATAAATAAAAGTTGCTTTAAAAGCTAGTTTTTAGCAGCATTTAAATAGACCTCTAGAGATAATAAAAATTTAAATTGCCTAAAATGTTTCACTTGCATAATTACTCCATGTAATAAAGCTCTTTGTCAAATAAGCATAAGCTTTTGTTTTAACTGTCTCCTTGAACCTGCTCTGAACAATGGAAGCTCAGGTACTTGTGAGAAGACAAAGACAAAGGAAGAGTGTTTTTTGTCTTTTAAATGAAACTCACAATAAAGAAAGGAAATCATCTGATGACTCACTGCTCAATGTAGATTTTCAAAAAAGAAAAAAAAAAATCTATTTTCAGTAGATGGCAAATCTCTGTGTTGAAAAAAAATTTAAATATGTTATTTGAAAACATTTTGATACATCCAACCCTTTAGCAATCATTTGGAATTCCTAATCCATTAGAAACATTAGGTGTGTTGTGTCAGTTGTGTATAAATAAAGTTCCTTCGTTTTGCTGGGGAGAAACCTTGATAGAGTGACACACCATCATTTTGTCCCAGGGGTAAATAGAAAAGTATGATGATAAAAATTTAGCAATTTTGGACTATGTATAGTAAAGACTTTTTAAAAAGAGGACTACAATTAAAGTTACATTTTTAGTTTTGCAATCTGGCATAAACATAAAAAAATAAATGCCTATACAAACTTGCAAGTCTTTTTTTTTAAATTATAGGAAAACATGATATTGGAACTTCTTGCTTTTTTTTCCATGAAGCTTTGTAGTCTGGGAGTTCTCCAACAGTCTTCTGAAGCTGGATATTCTTGCAGGGCATCCTCTTCTACAGCACAGCGGAAGCTAAAACACAAAATCCTGGGGTCATAATCCAACATTGCAGTGAAAGGGAGAGCATACGAATTGTAACTATGAGTCGGGGCCGACTCGACGGCAAATAACAACAACAACAACAACAACAACAACAACCATGGGGCTCTCTGGTAGCATAGTGGCTAAGACACTTGCCTGCTAACCAGACGGCTGGCGGTTCAAACCCACCAGCCACTCCTCGGAAGGAAGGTTGGGCAATCCTACTTCCGTAGTGATACTGCCTCGGAAACCCAAGGAGGGGTCGCTATGAGTCGGGGCCGACTCCACAGCACATAACAACAACAACAACAACAACCATGGGGCACCTGAGAGAAAATAGTGTTTTATCAGGTGCAGTGTGCATAGGGGAGGTGTTTAGGGTTGGAGAGAAAATATTTTAAAAGCTTATTTTTTAAACCATGATATTATTGTATCAGGTAACTCTTTTTGCAAGGAATGACTTCAAATAAAATTGAGAATAAAATACTCTGAATTGTCACACTATGGGTTTCTCAAATAGTGATGTTCCCCTATGATGTCATTTGACATAGAGCTAATGGTCCTTCCTTATATTTTTATAGAGTAGAGATTTAGTAATTTAGTGAATATTAGCAACCTAGGTGTAGGATGGAAATAGTGAGTTTAGGAAAAGGATAAATGGAATAGCTGGCATCAGGGAATTAAGAGTTCATTGTTGACAATGCATCCAAAATACTATTGCATTCATTTTCTCTTTCACACAGTTTCTCAAAGCTATGGGCAACACAGTGTCATAGCTAAAACCATGGCCTTTAGAGGTAGACTGCCTGGGCGTGAATCCTGGTTTGATCATTTGCTAGCTCTGTGACCTTGGAAAAATTAATTGATCTCTGGACCTTGGTTTTCTCATTAAGAAAATGGAATAATAACAGTAATTTTGTTATAGAGTTGTTATAGGGAGCTCTGGTAGCCTAGTGCTTAAGGCACTTGACTGCTAACCAGAAGGCTGGTGGTTCAAACCCACCAGGCACTCCTTGGAAGAAAGGTTGGGCAATCTACTTCCGTAGTGATACCCCTCGGAAACCCAAAGAGGGTTTGGTTGCTATGAGTTGGTCTGACTTAAGGGCATATACCAACAACAACAACAGAGTTGTTATGAAGATTAAATGAATTTACGTTTGTAAAGTGCTTGGAACAGGGCCTGGTACACAGAAAGTGGTGTGTTATTTTAATATGGTAATTAAATATATTTTAATAAATAATATATTTTAATATGTTAATTAAAGTGGCAAAGTTAGGAAGCCTGGGCTTCAGAGTTACCTAGCTAATGATCTCTGGTCAGAGGATAAACTACTGATCAAATCAAAGATTGACTTTTGTCGAAGAAGTCAGATAAATAATTTGGTAAATAATTACCATGTTTCATTTCATTTGCATGCATGACATCAGTGTAACATTACTAGCCTTTTATACCAAGGTGCCATTTACTATGACATTCTCTTAATGAGGATTCATCGTTCTCGATCTTTTTGATCTTTAGCCCCTGTGTAGAGATTTCCAGCAGCAGCATGGAGCTGCTTTTCTTTTTTAAAATAAATAATGGCAAAAGGTAATGAGATCAAATAGAATTTGTTATGATAGGTTATCCTTATTGATCTGCCCCTCCTGACTCCATGGACTTTATATCAATATTGATCAGAACAATAAAACTAATAGAAGATAAATATAATTCTTTAGAAATTTCAGTTTGATTTAATAAATAAGTGTATATATATATATATATATATATATGTATGTATTTGCTATATGTTTTGGTTACCTAGTGCTGCTCTGACAGGAATAGACTACAAATGAGATGGCTTGGACAAATAGGAGTTTATTCTCTTACAGTTTGAGAGGCTAGAAGTCTGAGTTAAAAGTGCAAGGCTCTAGGGGCTGGGTGAAAGCCCCTCAACCTTGGGCTTCAGCTCTGCCTCTTGCTCCCGGCCCACTGAAGCTAGAGGAATCTCTTCACTCAGGAAGCTGCTGGCTGCTGAGGCTGACAAACCCAAGGTCAACAAGTGAAACGGCACAGTCCCAGTATTACCAAACCACATGGCAGGCCATTAATTCAAGTCCATTAACAGTCACATGATTGGCAGGGCAACATGGCAGACTGCTGAACAACAACTCAGCTACATCCAGAGTTCAAGCATGCCATAAGCTGGAGACTTCCCTCAAAGTTGCTTCTTACCTATTGGAAACAACCCACATCCCTAAAGCAGCTACTCAGCTCCTCCAGTAGATTCCGCCATGGAGTTAATACAATCTCACCATGGGAAATAACTACATCCAGCTGCCCAGCCACTCAACCAGGCCCAGCTAAGTTGACACACAAACTTAACTACCATACTATAGTTAAACTCCTTTTATCATAACGGAATGAGAATTGCATATTTAAATTGGATTTCACTGTTAACTCACAGATCTGATTCAAACTCTTATTTTTATGTCTTGTGTGACCCTGGCCTGAACATTCTACCATTGTGTTTGTTTGTTTTTGAAAATATACACAATGAAATATATATCAATTCAGCAATTTCTCCATGTATAATTCAGTGGCGCTCAAGTTGTACAACCATGCTCACCCTCCTCTTTTGAATTTTTCCTCCCCAGTAACATAAACTGTTCCTCAAGCTTCCTCTCTAATCATGAGTTGCTGTTGTCAATTTGATCCCACGTAGGTACTTATTTAAAAGAGCACAATGCTCAAGGCAGACATTTTTTACTCATTAATCTAAACTATTGTTTGGTTTAAGGAGCCCTTGTGGCATACTGGTTAAGTGCTTAGCTGCTAACCAAGGGGCTGGTTATTTGCACCCACCATCTGCTCCATGGAGAAAAGGCCTAATGATCTACTTCCATAAAGATTACAGCATACGAAACCCTATTGGGCATTTCTAACCTGTCCTGTGTGGTCATTAGGAGTTGGAATTGACTTGACAACACACAGCAACAAAAACAGCATCATTTGGTTTAAAGAAGACATCAGGGGATAGTTTTTGTTTTCAAGTTTAAGGTTTAAAGATTATCTCAGGGCAATAGTTTTAGGAGTTCATGCAGCATCATTGGTTCTGTAAAGTCTGGATTCCATGAGAATTTGAAATTCTGATTGACATTCTCCCTCTCCCCCTTTGATCAGGATTCTTCTATGTAATCTTTGATCAAAACTGAATCTTCTGTTTTGTAATTATTCCTTTCTATTTTTTTCCTATCTTCAACTCCCCTCTTACCTCCCTAAATTTGGTAAATATCAAGACTTTACTCCCCTCTGTCCTATTTTTTCTAGCCCTTTTATTTCCCTCATCCAATGTCATGGCAACACTTTTACCTTTCAGGATATTTTGAAAACATGTCACCATCTTGGTTTGTGCGTAGAATTAACAAGGTACTTGAACTTGGGTGGTATAAGATTGCTTCCTTTCACTTACCTCTGATTCAAAACTTAGCGTTTCCCTTAATTTTGAACATAGGTAAGAAATCAAAGTAGTACACTTTCTCACTTATGGACTTTCTCATTATCTGACATTACACATTTACAATAGTGAATAGATTATCTGGATATTTTGCACATTAATGACGTACATATGTCCATAATGAATGCCAAGGTATGAGGCGAGAATAATGCTGGCTGTAATGGTAAGGTTTTGTGTCAACTTGGCTGGGCCATGATGCTGAGTAGTTTAACAGTTATGTAATGACATAATTTGGCAGTTATGTGATGATGCTGTCATCCTCCATTTTCCCATAACACCAATGTTTGCATAATGACCTGGAACCCAGCCATGTCTGTAAGTGAAGAGTGGGTGTATTAGTAGTACTTGTTATTTTGTCACCGATAGCAATTATGAAGAATTTCATAGTAAATTATAGTTGTTGCAGATATCTTAAAATACCATTTATGCTTATAACTACTTTAAAATTACAGTTATTACTTGACCTGCCAATAGATCTTATAATTTAATGTATTGATAAAGTGTCACACATATTACAAACCTGTTAGAAATATGTTGACAACTATTTTTTCAATCTTTGGTTTCCTTTGTTATCCTATGTATTTTATTTTCTTCCTTATTGTGAGAAGGCCTTCAGTTTGCCAGATGAGTCCATGGCATACACATGCATACACACGCAAGGTTAAGAACCTCTGTTTTATTGATAGTGCAATGGTTAAGCACTCCGCTGCGAACCCAAAGTTTAGTGGTTCAAAACCACCAGCTGCTCCATAGAAGATGTGGCCGTCTGTTGCCATAAAGATAACAGCCTCAAACAGCCTATGGACAGTTCTACTCTGTCTTACAAGGTTGTTATGAATTGGAATCAACCCGATAAATAAAAACTGATAGCCCTTGTTGCCTTTGAATAACACTGCTCATTTTTTGTTTATTTGTTCATTCAATATCTTAAAAGCATGTATCTGTGTTCCAAGACATTATTTTAACCAATGCCTCATTTCAGTTTTTAGAATCAGAATGCTGGAATTTTACAGCAAGAACCTTGAGATTTCTTTTGAAAGTTTTTTAATAAATGAAACTAAACCTAAGAAAAAGTAATTTTTTTTTTGGAATCTGTTATTTCTAATCTGATAGCAAATGACACAGAACTAAGTGAACTTGTGAGCACTTTATCAAACAGGATTAGATTGAAGGTATTAATATTCTGGAAAAGTGAAGCTAGAAAGTAAAGGGGGGTATAATTAGAGACCTGATTGAGTACATTCTCCTCAGCAGCTTTTTAGATAGAAATTAGGTACCTTGGAAAATAAACTGATTTTGATAATCTTTATTCATACAGCAGGGTGTTGCCTGAGCTCCTTGAGTCATCTGTGAATTTTAATTACTTATACTTTTTATCCGCAACCTCCATTATCTTGAGTGATCTTATGACTTCTAAATAAAGGATATTGTTGGACAAAAATGATTTAGTAGAATTATGTTTATTGTCTTGAAATTCATAGAAGGTGTTTTGCTTAAGATACTTCTACATAACAAAACACTTAGAAATGTTTTGATTTAAATGACAGTGTATTACTAATTCCTGTGATTCAGGGGAACTCTTGCCTGGGATCTCTGTTTGGGAAGCTATCTAAAGGTCTCTGCTCTGCTCCTTCACTCTTGGACCTAGTGCCTCTGTGCTCCTCCTTGTGATCTCCTTCTCCCTAGAGCAGACTGGACTTTCTTGGTTCAGAGTGTCAAAAGGATGACCTACAAGTTCTCTTAAAGGCCAGACTCAAAACTAGCACAGCATCACTTACGCTGTTTTCTATTGGCCACACAAGATTTCAAAAGGTGAAGGATCAGATTATCTCTTGTTGGGGAAAGGGCATGTGCACCCAGGAAGGAAGGAATTGAAGGCAACTAACTTCTCATTTTCCTTGCTTCACCTTTCTTTCTCAAACTAGCTCTACCTTCCTCTTTCTTAAGTTTTATTTATTCATAATCTAATAATTACTTTCTCCAGGTTTGGTATAATTTCTGTGTTTATTTTAGTTTCCTATGTCTAATCAGGTATTTTTCCATTGTTTCGGGAAAGTTTTTTCTCTGTAGAGTTCTAGCATCTGTGCCTCATCTCAATTCCCCCACTATTTTTCAGACCATCATGACTTTCCCCTGCATGCTTCTGGAAGATTTCCTGACTGGTTTCTTTCTTTTTTTTCTCCTTCCCTCTCCATTCCATTGCCAGATAAGTCTTTCTAATGCACAGTCTTATTCATGTCACTTTCCTGCTCAGCAGTCTATAATGGCTTCTTAATGAATTTTTGCTTCAACATTTCAGATTTTCCAGGTGGTTTCAATGATCAATGTTCTTTTTTTCTTGGTCACATAAATTGGCAGAATGTGAAGTGGCCCCAAATTACTTAATCACACTAAGTTTTCCTAACTGCCTTTATGCTTGCTATCTTTTCAACCTGCAGTGTTTTTTGCCCCTTCAAAATCCTGCCCATCCTTATGGTCTCATTGCATATGCCCTCATTATCATAAAGCTTTAATTGCTTAAAACAAATGTATTTTGATTTCTCTTCAGATCCCATTCTTTGCACATCTCTTATAGCACCTGCTATTATCTTGAAGTTATTTTTACACTAGTTTTCTGTATTTATTAGGCCATAAGTTCCTTAAGGGTAAGGATTATACCTTATTTCTTTTTATATTGCCTGTAGAGTCCCAGGTTGTTACTAGAAGGAATGGAGTATGTGTAGAATTCAATTAGTGTCTTTTGTGGAAGATCCTACAAGACATTTAATGTTACAAGTAAGCCAGGCCAGTTGCTGCCGAGCCGATACCCAACTTGTGGTAAGCCCGTGTGTGCCAGAGTAGAGCTGTGAGCTATAGGGTTTTCATTGGCTGAGTTTTCTGAGGTAGATTGGCAGACCTTTCTTCTGCGGCACCTCTGGGTAGATGCAAAGTCATGGTCTTTCAGTAAGCAGCTAAGCATGTTAACTGCCCCTCCCAGCAAAGACTCTATAACATAGAGGCTTCTCTATTTTACTTGAATATCAAATGAATGGTATAGATAGTAGACCCTGTTAGCATCCACACTGAGCTGGAGGAGTTAAAAAGGTTTTCCAGAGGATACAGGGATTTATCTATGTTTTAAAGAGGTGAATTTAAACGGGCAGTTAAATACTAGGCTTACGTTTCCTGGCAGTGCAAAAAGGGCCCAATGATTTCAGACTGTTTCATCTAACTTCACAAGCCTGATTCCTGTGAGGTGGAGGTCAGACATACCTCCACTCTTCAACCTTTTTTTACCAGTTCTTACACTAGTCTTCCTTCTCACAGCATTCTCTACTTCTATGCTAGATTTGATAATTCATTGCGATGGCCACACAGAACTCACAAAAAATACTCGTGAGTGTGGGGTTTATTAGGGAAGATTACAACTTAGGATCAGGATCAGGAAGCATGTAGGCAAAGTCTGCCTTCTTCAGTACAGGACAGTTTTCTCAATTCTAAGCCATGCAGGGCTCCCATCTCCTCTCTGAGGACAGGCTTCTCCCAGCCCTCTCATGACAGGCTTCTCAGCCCTTGGCCCCCAGCCAGTTCCAGCCCCTGGCCCCTGCTTGTACCTGGCCTCTGCCTCGCTTGGTCAAGTGTTACAGAGCTCTTTAGCTCCATGGACAAGTGCCCAGAGGCACCCCATTCTGCCAGCAGCCTCCTGCCCTGGGGTGTTCACCTCTCTCACTTTGTCAGTTGTTGTTGTTGTTGTTATGT
This sequence comes from Orycteropus afer afer, assembly GCF_000298275.1. Classification (NCBI taxonomy): domain Eukaryota; kingdom Metazoa; phylum Chordata; class Mammalia; order Tubulidentata; family Orycteropodidae; genus Orycteropus; species Orycteropus afer. The sequence continues at coordinate 6,862,013 of NW_006921603.1, read as the reverse complement.
GCTGTCAAGTTGGACCCAACTCATAGCGACCCCTCCTTGGGTTTCCAAGGCAGTATCACTACGGAAGTAGATTGCCCCATCTTCCTTCCGAGGAGTGGCTGGTGGGTTTGAACCGCCAGCCTTCTGGTTAGCAGTCAAGTGCTTAGGCACTATGCTACCAGGGCTCCAGTTAGCACACCCAATATAGCTGCCTCACTCTGTGGGCTGGGAATCCCAGTGCGTGGTCTCATCCCATCTCCTGGTTCTGCTGCTTCCGTTTCTCTGCTGTGTTTGCCACCACTTCTTGCCGTCTTGCCATTCTCCATTGTTACAACTCTCTCAGCTTCCTGGGTCTAGGAGGTTCTCAGTTCAGGGACCCTGGGTACAAAGGACACATTCTACTCCTGGTTCTTCTCAGTGACAGTGAGAGTCCCTGTCCACTCTGGGATTGACTCTCTTTTTAAGCCTACCAGGATGCCAAAATTGACCCATCTCCTCTTTAGGGTTCCATACACCTTATTTGCATGTTCCCATCCCCAGTAGGGTTCCATGAACTTGATTTGCATTGTTAGCAAGTTGTCCAATTCCCTTAGTGGGCCACAAGCACTTTAATTTGCACAGTCCCACATTTTGTGTGTGTGTGTGTAAGTTACAAGAACATGTATGTCTGAAAAGGCTATATTAAGTAATTTGCTATACCACAGTCTACAACATTTGTCACTGTATACAGATTGGTGATTTTTTTAATCTAACCTAAAGGATCTGATTGAGTCCTGTTGATCCTAGTTTAAAAAATACTTCAACTTGATTCTGTGCCCTCTCCTTTCTTCCCTATTAGATCTCCTCCCTCTGCCCTGCCAGGATTCCAGAGTGCCTTGCTTGCAGAGAGATAACTTTTAAAATGCTCACTCAAATAGTGATAAAATTTTTATTCCGTGAGCAAGTATTTATCAGATACTATGTCAGGTACTGGAAATACAGTGGTGAACAAAACAAAAATAGTCCCTGTCTTGTTTCTCCCTTAGAAAGGATTTCAAAAGGTCAAGGCATATTTCCCATTAGTTTAGTAGATCTCCAATTTACTAATTTCCTTAAGATTCTTTGTCTGTAAAATGGTAACATTAATAATCCTTAACTCATATTGTTTGAAGAATTAAATGTAGTTTGTGCTGGGCACATTGAAGGTAAGATCCATTAGCTCAAAAATACTATTTGTTGTTATTGAATAATGTATCAGTTTTTTATCTTTTTATTCATTAAAAACATTCCTTTAAAACAATAAGTGGTCTTAGTAATTAGCATTATTGTTAAATACAGAATAGCCACTGTTACTCTGGAAGCCATAATTCAAATAATAATTCTTCCAAACAAGATATCATGTTTGAGTCTAATGGTCAACATAAAATAATTTTTCATTGATGTGTAATTCTTGGTATCAAATAATAGTTTTTGGAAACTACAAGGTATTGAAACTCTGAAGACCCTGGAGACTGGGCTCAAATCTAGACTCTGTTACTTAACTGTGTGATTTTTGTCTAGTCTTTGTCACCCAGATGAGATCTTAGCAAGACTCTCAGGCCTCATTTGCAGGCATAAAGGAAAGAGGCTAGGGCTTTTATGTTTTGGAGGGCAGAGAGATTTGGGAGGGCAGCATCTGGGGTTCCTGTTAGGAAGAAAGGAGAAATCGTGGGAGATGAAGGCACTCTCCCAGAAGAGGGCAGGACTGACCTAGAAAGAGTATGTCCCGAGGTACTACCTCCCAGGAAAGAGGAAATAGTAGGTCAGCTTTTATTGTGAGGCTTCTTAAAACTGTAACTTTCTTCTTGATTGTGGTTTTTATTCCCCATTGATTTTTCCACATGTGCTAAAGTTAAACCATCCTAGGGCAGCAAAGAGAGATACAGGCCAATAGAGCAGAAACCTCCCTTCTCATAAAATGGTGGGCTGGTGTGAAGGGAAAAAATCAGATTGACGTCTGGCTAGTGGCCATGAAAAGGAGAGCAAATGAACCAAACCTTACTTTTATTGAGTGCCCTACTGGACATTGTGGACTTTTAGATGTTTATAGGGAAGGAGTAGAAGAGGAGGGGTAACTTCAATGCTCCACTCTGTTGCTTTCTCCCTCTACCCTAATTTTCCCACCATCTTCATCCTATTTGCTTCATCCAAGAGTTTGCTCCAGGTGTCTGTTTTGCTTTAGATTTCTACCATTTTCTAGCTCTGTGTGTTTGTGCCCTCAGCGCTCTTTGGGAAGTTATTTGTTCTCTCCATCTTGGGGATAATTGGGGAGAAATTCCAACTCTGTCTATGTTATTGCCAACTGAATGAATTTTCCCATAGAAATATTGATGGATATTGAAATATTTCTAGAAGTGCATTATGAATGATGTACATTTCTGAGCTGAGACATTAACTGTTCTTTATTTTATTGCTTTTATAGGAAGAGGCTTTATGAGGTTGAAACAATGAATTAATATGCCTAAATTTGGGACCAAATATATTGCTGAGTTAGAGACTGACCATACGCTGGGATGATGACATGCCTGCAGAGGCTAATGGTGGTTCCATGGTAGGGTTCTTGCCTTACATACGGGAGACCTGGATTGGATTCCCCACCAACACACCTCCAACACAGCCACCACTTGCCTGTCACTGGAGGCTTGTGTATTGCTGTGATATAGAACAGGTTTCAACAGAGTTTCCAGACTAAGATGGGTTGGGAAGAAAGACCTGGTGATCTACTTCTGAAAAATCGGCCAATGAAATCCTATGGATTACAACAGTCCAATTTGCAACTGATCATGGAGATGGCGTGGGATCTGGCAACTTTCCATCCCATTGTATGTGGGGTCACCATAGATTGGGGGCTGACTAAATAGCAGCTAACAACAGCAATAACATACTTGCAATGGAAAATGAAGAGGATTGGAACTAGGCTACTTGTCTGTGTATTCAGGCACCACTGTGTACTAGATGCATGACTTTGATCAACATATTTTACTTCTTTACGATTCAATTTACTCTGTGGCATAGAGATAAAAATACTTAATCTCAAAAAACTAAGAATAGGAGGATCTTGCTTAATACCATAAAGTCTGTTCATTTAAAATCCATAGCTAACATCATAGTCAGCCAGACACTGCAAGATTTGATGTTTTAATCAACTAAAAGACAACAATACCTGTTTCTACCATTAATGTTTTAATATTATCTTAGAAGTCCTGGCCTACGTATTGGAACTTTTCCAGCCCCACAACCAAAAAAAAAAAAAAAAAAAAAGTGAAAAAGCATTTTGAGAATAAATGCAAGAGGTCATTGGTGGTTCAGTGGTAGAATACTCACCTTCCATATCAGAGATGCCGGTTTCATTCCCAGCCAGTACGCCTCATGTGCGTCCATCACCTGTCTGTCAGTAGAAGATCACGTGTTGCTGTGATGCTGACAGGTTTCATTGAAGCTTCTGGACTTAGATGGACTAAGAAGAAACACCTGGTGATGTACTTCCAGAGACTCAGACAGTGAAAACACTGTGGATGACAAAGTGTGATCCATAGGCAATCATGGGATGGCACAGGACTAGACAGCATTTCTTTCTGTTACGCGTGGGGTTGCCATGAGGCAGGGGCTCACTTCATGGAAACTAACAGCAAGAATAGCTCAAACAAGAAATGAACTTGGACTGAAAAAAAAAAAAAAACAACCAGGTGGGGATAAACCAAACCAAAGTCACTGCCATCGAGTCGGACCTGACTCATATTGACTCCTCCTTGGGTTTCTGAGGTGGTATCACTACAGAAGTAGATTGCCCAACCTTCCTTCCTAGGAGTGGCTGGTGGGTTTGAACTGCCGCCTTCTGGTTAGCAGTCAAATGCCTTAGGCACTACGCTACCAGAAGGGATAGCCAAAAATTTTTGAAAAAGAAGTCGGAGAAATATCTCCATCATATATAGCTACCAAATATTGTGTGTTTTACAAAGTTCACACTGTAGACATAAATATTTACAGACCAAACAGAGGGAGAGAACAAAGCCTTGAATCAGGCCTCCAGCTGTTGATTTATTTGAGCAGGAGTGCACAAAGTATGAAGTAAACACTTTCTGTATGTTATCTGCTTTAATTCTTACAAAAAACTACATGATGTGGTTATTTTGTTATTAAAAAATCTACTTTACAAGTTAGGAAACTAAGATATAGAGAACTTTAAAAGGAAAAAAACTTGCCAAGGTGTCAAAACTGAAATTAGTATTCAAGTTTTGACTCAAAGGAACTGATCTCAATGCTAATCTTATGCAAACGAACCAAGAAAGAATGGATGATTTCATTAATGATGTGGGGGTGGGGGAATGGGAAATGACTGGGAGGGGGTTGGTGAGAAATCACATTAAGTACTCATTCCATGCCATATCCACCATGAATTTTACAGGGGTAAAAAGTGATGGGGATGGGGTGGGGCAAGCAAAGGAAAATATAAGTGACTATATAATTTGTATTGACCTGAGGAAGAACTTTCTAAGCATAAAAGCTATGGAAGAAACCACAAAAGAAAATGTATGGGTTTGGTTACATAAAATTTAAACTTCTATGCATCAAAACCATTATAAACCAAACTTAAATGTAAATAATGACTGAGAAGGCAAATGAAAATAGTAATACAAAGATGGCATACAAATAATTAATATCCTTAATGGATAAAGAGCTCTTACAAATCAATAAAAAACCCACAAATTTCCTAAGTAAAGATGCTCAAAGGCCTTAAACAGACACTAGAATTACCATTCCAGTTTTTTAAAATTGCTCAGCTATAATAACAAGATAAAACAATAACTAAAAAGTAGATAACATTTTAAGTGTAAAATAAAAACAGTATTTTATAAAAATGTTAAAATATGTTTGTGAATGTTTAGGGAAATAAGAAAAGCCAAATCTTGCTCACTGACCTTTTGGTGGACAATCTGTAACAAGTACCATGCAAAAACTTTGTGCTTTTTATTAAGAAATTCCATTTCAGTAAATGTCACTTAAGATTAGCAGATGCTATAAAATTTTTCTACAAGGATATTATAGCAGTGTTAGATGTGCTAGACAAACAAAAACCTAAACAACTTAACTCATAAATTTCAGGGAATGTTTGAAAAAATATTGCCATATGAATATGAAGATGAACTATTAAGATCATGTTAAAAGACTATTTTATGTAAACATAGTATAATGTATATCAGTCTAGTATAATCTCAATCTTGTTCAAAATGCTGTGTTGTTACTACATTAGAAAGCAAACAATATTAATTTTTCTATGAATGGTGGGTTTATGATTGGTCTTTTTGGTGGCATAGTGCCTAAGGCATTTGACTGCTAACCAGAAGGTTGGCAGTTCAAACCCAGCAGCCACTCCTCGGAAAGAATGTTGGACAATCTGCTTCCATAGTGATACCGCCTTGGAAACCCAAGGAGGGATAGCTATGAGTTGGATCTGACTCGATGGCAGTGTGTTGCATTGTTACTTTTCTATATTTTCTACAAAAATTGTATATTGCTTTTTATGATTACAAAAAGTTATTAAAATTATTGTTGTAGAAGTTGTGAAGATTAAATAAGAAAATGTAGCTAGAGTACCAAAAATAAAGTAAGGTTTTAGATATACTAGTTTCCCTTTATTTGAATATTGGATGGTGTTGGTCAGTGTTGTCTAGTCAGTTAGCACTCATAGCGACCCTATGGACAACAGTATGAAACACTGCTATGGCATCCTCACAGTTATTGCCATGCTTGAGCCCATTGTTGCAGTCACAATGTTAGTCCATCTTATTGAGAGTCTTTCTCTTTTTCTGATGACTCTATTTCACCAAACATGGTATCCTTCTCCAGGGGCTAGTCCATCCTGATAACATACTCAAAGTGTTGTTGTTGTTGTTATGTGCCGTCGAGTCAGACCTGACTCATAGCGACCCCTCCTTGGGTTTCTGAGGCAGTATCACTACAGAAGTAGATTGCCCAACCTTCCTTCTGAGGAGTGGCCGGTGGGTTTGAACCACCAGCCTTCTGGTTAGCGGTCAAGTGCCTTAGACACTACGCTACCAGAGCTCCCAGATACTCAAAAGTATGAAGATAAAATCTTGATTATCAGGAACATTCTGGCTGTACTTCTTCCAAGACAGATTTATTCATTCTTTTGTCAGTACATGATATATAATCAATACTCTTTTACCAACACTGTAATTCAAATGCATCAATTCTTCAGCCTTCCATATTCATTGTCCAGCTTTCACATGCGTATGAGGTGATTGGAAATATCATTGCTTGGATCAGGTTCATCTTAGTCTTCAAGGTGACATTTTTCTTTTCAATACTTCAAAGAAGTCTTTTGCTGCATGTTTGCCCAATGTACTAGCTCATTTGATTTCTTGACTGGTACTTCCATGGGTATTGTTAGTGGATCCAAGTTAAATGAAACAAGTTTATTATTTTCTGCATATATCATGATGTTGCTTATTGGTCCAATTGTGAGGATCTTTGTTTCCTTTATATTGAGGTATAATCCATCATCAGTAAGTACTTCAAGTCTTTGTCACTCTCAGCAAGGAAGCTATGTCATCACCATTTCACAGGTTGTTAATGAGTCTTCCTCTCATCCTGATGCCATGCTGTTCTTCATATAGTCGAGCTTCTCAGATTGTTTGCTCATTTTACATATTGGAAAGGTGTAGTGAAAGGATTCAGCCCTGACAAACATCTTTCCAGATGTTAAACTACAGAGTATCCCCTTGTGCTTTTCAAATGACTGCCTCTTTTTTGTTATTTTTTTTTAACTTTTTTTTTTTAATTGTGATTTGGGTGAAGATTTACAGAGCAAATTCACTTTCCATACAGCAGTTCACTATACTTTGTCTCATGTCACTGACCTCAGTTTACCACAATGCAACAGCTCCCCTCCCACTTCCTCCCCATAGTTACCTCTTCCCAGTGTCCATCCCTCTATACACTCCTGCACACCCTGAGCTGTCTCCCTGTGCATTAAGCAGCCCTTCTTTCTCCCATGATTGTTCTCTCCAAGGAGTGTATCTCCTTGAGGTAAATGTTTAACTCATATGCCTGTATTTTGTTTGGCTGGAAACCACAGGTGTGGGTTCAATTCCAGACCTGAAGGGCAGCTAGGGGCCATAGT
>NW_006921603.1:6853227-6854247 GCF_000298275.1 Orycteropus afer afer | reverse complement strand
AGCCAAGATCCATCTGACATTCAAAGTGATATCCCTTGTTGCACATTTTCTTCTGAATTTAGCTTGAATATCTGGCAGTTCCCTGTTGATGTACTGGTGTAATTGTTTTTGAATTATCTTCAACATTTTATTTGTATGTGATATTAATGATATTGTTTGATAATTTCTGCACTCCATTGGATCACTTTCCTTTGGAATGGGCACAAATACAGATCCCTTCCTGTTGATAGGCCAGGTTGCTGTCTTCCAAATTTCTTGGCCTAGACAAGTGAGCACCTCTAGTGCTGCATCCATTTGTTGAAACATCTGAATTAGTATTCTGTCAATTCCTGGAGCTTTGTTTTTTTGCCAATTCCTCAGTGAAGCTTGAACTTCTTTTTTCAGTACCATCAGTTCTTGATGATATAAAACCTGCTGAAATGATTGGATGTCAACCAGTTCTTTTTGGTACAGTGACTGCTTATTTCTTGCATTTTCTTTTAATGCTTTCTGTGTAGTTCAATATTTTGCCCATAGAATCCTTCAGAATAGCAACTTAAAGCTTGAATTTTTTCTTCACTTTTCTCAGCTTGAGAAATGCTGACTGTGTTCTTCCCTTCTGGTTTTCTAATTCTAGGTCTTTGCACATTTCTATAATACATTGTCTTCTTGAGCAGTGCATTAAAATCTTCTGTTTAGCTCTTTAACTTCATCATTTGTTCCATTTGCTTAAGGTACTCTATATTCAAGAGCAAGTTTCTGAGTCTCTTCTGACATCCATTTTGATCTTTTTTTTTTTTTCTTTGTTTCTCTTTTTAATTACCTTTTGCTTTTTTCATGTATGATGCCCTTGATATCATCCCACAGCTCATTTGGTCTTTGATCATTGGTTTGTAATACATCAAATTTATTCTTCAGATGGTCTCTAACTTCAGGTAGAATATAATCAAGGTTGTATTTTGGCTCTTGTGGACTTGCTTAATTTTTTTGGATTCACCTTGAACTTGCATACCAGCAATTGATGATTTGTTCCACAGTCAG
>NW_006921603.1:6842218-6852272 GCF_000298275.1 Orycteropus afer afer | reverse complement strand
GTTTGATTGTTCTAAAAAGTGCTTGCCTTTCTGGTGTTACTGTTCACCCCATTGGCCTGTTTATTGTTTGGATCAAAGTGAAGCCATGGGAATGAGTTCATTTCTGGGCCTGAAAAATGAAGAAGGGCAACAGTCTCTGGGGTTTCACGAGTCTGTATCAGTTCAGTAAACCTGGTCTTTTTTTTTTTTTTTCCTATGATTTTGACTGTTGTTCCACGTTTTTCTCCGAATCTGCCTCATAATGGAATCCTTTTCAGAGTGGTTCGCAGTGGTAGCCGCATACTAGTTCTTCCAGGTTTAGGGTCCTGGATACTGAGCTTCACATGGTCCACTAGTCTGTTGGACTTACTGTTTCCATTTATTTTTTATTTTCTTCACTCTTCTTTGTTCTGGAGGAAGAGAGACCAATAGTTGCACCTTAGATGGCTGTTCACAAGCTTATAAGACCCAAGTCACTACTCACCAAAGTAGGATGTAGAACAAGGTCTTTGTGGGTCATTTCATTTTCAACAATTTCATATTTCCCTTGAACCATACTTCCTGCATTCCACATTCCATTTATTAATGGATAATTTGCAGCTGTTTCTTTTGATTTTGAGTCATGCCATATCAGCAAATGAAGATTCCAAAACTTTGCTCCATTCACATCATTAATGTTGACTGCATTTTGAGGAGGCAGCTCTTCCTTAATTGTATTTTGATTGCCTTCCAAAGTGAGAGGCTCATCTTCAGCATTATGTCAGACCTGTTCCTGTGCGATTCATAAGTTTTCACTGGCTGTTTTTTTTAGAAGTAGGTTGCCAGGTCCTTCCACCTGGTCTGTCTTAGTGCTTAAGCGTCTTGGAAACCTATCCATCATGCTGGTATTTGAAATACTAGGGACATAGCTTCCGGCAACACAGTAACGTGCTAGCCACCACAGCATGACACTGACAGAAAATTTATGGTATCAGATATGAAGTTGAAATTTCAGATTTAATATTTTGATTTGATAGTGGATTTTTTTTGTGATTTGGGTGAAGATTTACAGAGCAAATTCACTTTCCATACAGCAGTTCACATACACTTTGTTTCATGACATCAATTACAGTTTAGATAGTGGATTTTTTTAAAAGCATACAAAATAAAGTAGTTTTTGAAGTGTCAATTTATATAGCTTTTATTAGATTCAAATTAAGTGTATGCAAGCATAATTTGAGCTAAAGGTACAAAGTATAAAGTTCTTCCTGTTCCATCTAATTCAACTTTAATACACTTGAAATAATTTCGTTCTTTTACATATTACTATTTATCCGTAGGAGCTCTGGTGGCATAGTGCCTAAGGCACTTGACTGCTAACCAAAAGGCTGGAGGTTCAAACCCACCAACGACTCCTCAGAAGGAAGGTTGGGCAATCTACTTCCATAGTGATATCACCTCAGAAACCCAGGGAGGGGTCTCTATGAGTCGGGGCAGACTTGATGGCAGTGCATTTGGTTTTTTGGTTTGATCTCTCTGTGGTGTAGTGGTTAAAGCATTTGGCTGCTAACTGGAAAGTTGGAGACTCAAAGCTACTATCTGCTCCCCAGGAGAAAAATGAGGCAATCTTCTTCTATAAAGATTTACAGCCTTGCAAACACTATAGAACATTTCTCATCTGTCCTATAGGGTTGCTGTGGGTTGGAATCTACTTGATGGCAGTAGGGATTTATATATCTTAATAGGATAGCTGAATCCCTCTACTATTTTTTTCCCCATCATGGAATAAAGTAAGCATTTTGTAAAGTAGATAGTCAACCTTATTATTCATCAGACTGGATTCTTCATTTTCTGTTTTGAGATTGTAATACTATTATAGGAACCATGTCATCTCTTGTATAATCAGACTTCTGGCTTTTTTGCATGTCTTGTTATTTTGGCTTTTGGTAAAACAGTATTTAGGGAAATGAAATTTGAGAGCAAATAGATTTCTCATCATAGCCATTAAGAAATGTGGTATAAGAAAATATTTGCCAGCATTTTAATACTGAGGAGAGATTTTTTTCCCCTGATCTTTATTATAACTTACATGCATGTGTGATACATGCATGTAACAGTTATACACATCTCATGAGCATATTCATTTCAAGTTCAGGATTATGCTTTTTTATATATTTGGTACAACTTCACTTTTAAAACTTCAATTCAGATTATTGATGCTATTAATTTTGTGTGTATGGATCAGAGCTTTTGTTTATTCTGTTTTTAATCAAGTATTCCCTCCAGATATCTTTTTTTTTATTATAATCTATCATATTTTCTCTGCTTTACCTTGAGTCCTCTTTTAAGATATATTTTATGTTTATTAGTCCATTAATAATGTGCCTTTGTAAACTTCATTTATGAAGAATATATGACATTATTTCATATGAGCTAAATGTTTGTTTCTTTGTTTATAGGATGACTATGGATCCCACTATTCATGGAGCTCTAGAAAGGTAAAGAAATGAGCCCTGAAGTCAATGAATGTATTATTTTCTCTTCCATGATATAATAAAAAAAACATGGAGTCAAATGAATTTTTTATATGTGATCGTATTTCTTAGCCACTTTATTTGTATTTAAATTAGAGAACAATTTGAAGGCTTTCACAGACTTTACCCAGTGAGGCCACATGGTCTCCTGGACACATGCTCAGGATAGAATGGTACTTTGGGATGTTTGCTGTGTTTCACATCTGGTTCTCCATTGTGTGGTTTAGCTTTTACCTTTAGTTTTTCTGTAATTTTGTTTTTGTCTTCATTTTCTTGATTATTAGACATTTCAGTAGTTAATGTTTAATGAATACCTGATTAAAATTTAATGTTCACTAAAAAGAAAAAAAAGCTTGAGGCTTGATTTTATGATATCTAAGGAGCTTTTTAAGGAGCAACCAAGGGAGCCTAGTGACACAGTGTTTAAATGCTTGGCTGCTATCAGAAAGGTCAGTGGTTTGAATTCCCCAGCTGCTCAGAAGGAAAAAGCTATGACAGTCTGCTTCTGTAAAGATTTAGTGTAGGAAACCTGATGGGGTAGGTCTGCTCTGTCCTGTAGGAGCACTAGGATTCGGACTCAACTCGATGGTAGTGAGGGTTTTTTTTTTTTTTTTTTCAATTTAATTAATTTAGTTTTTAAAATTTTATGACAGTATAAGCAAGTCTTCTGGAGACTGATACAGCATTAATGTTTCCTTTTAAAATGTCATGAAAACCAGATGCTTGGTTTGGCTCATCGACACATTCTCTCATGTTTGAAAAATCTTCATGGGGGTCCCATTATGATCAGTCATTTTCTTTGTAGATCTAGAATTAGGACATAAAGAAACAGTTTGAAGATTTTACTAGTGAAAGACTTTTAACTGTGGTAACTTTATGTGTTCATCTCACCACAAGAGAGTGTGGTACTTAGTGGATGGTGTAGTCTGCATTTCCCACATATAATGATAGATAAATGCTGTAACTCTCTCCCTGTCAGCTTCCCATCCTCCTGGAATTCCACCATTCATCTTTCTCTATGCTCATAACATCCTCTGAGCTTTCTCCTTGTTGTCTGGGAGCCATTCATTCTTTTTTGCCACAGGATGGGTAATACTTAGGACAAACTCTGTTTGAACATCAGTTCTACTTGGCTCCATGATCTTGTGGCAAGGGACTAAATTGCTCTGTGCTTCTTTTCCTCACATGAAAATAGATTAATAATAGTCTGTATTTCATAGATTTGTTGTTAGGATTTATTTTTTGAAAATAAATGGATCATTTAACTAACCCACTGCTGTCGAGTTGGATCTGACTCATGGTAGCCCCTCCTTGGGTTTCCAAGGCAGTATCCCTGTGGAAGTAGATTGCCCAGCCTTTCTTCAGAGGAGTGGCTGGTGGGTTTGAGCCTCCAGCCTTCTGGTTAGCAGTCAAATGCCTTAGATACTACACCACCAGAACTCCTCATTTAACTAAAGTGCCATAAAAAACGGTTCAATAAATAGTAAATCATACTATTACTATTATTATGGTTAGTGTTTTCTCCATGGTGACTTCTGCATTTTATGTATAAATTTTATTGAATTAAATTATGTGAAATTACCATTTTGCCAGGTCAAAAATGGTGAAACACCAGTTATCCTATATGGTTAAACCCAGTAACAATTACCTTCTGTGGTGATTATGTTTGTGTGTCAACTTGGCTGGGCCTGCCTGGTTGAGTGGCTGGGCTGCTGGATATAGTATTCCCCATGATGAGACTGGCAATCAACTCCATGGTGTAATCTACTGTGAGCAGTTGAGTAGCTGCCTTAGGGAATGTGGTCTGCTTCCTGTATATAAGCAGAAGCCTTGGGAAATGGTCTCTAGCTTATGACATGCTTGGACCCTACATGTAGTTGTGTCTTTGTTCAGCAGCCTGCCATGCTCTGCCGACCTTGGGACTTACAATGGACTTAAATTAATGGCCTTCCATGTAGTTTGGTAACATTGGGACTGTGCATTTTTACTTGTTAACCTTGGGCTTGGCACCTCAGCAGCCATCAGCTGTCTGAGTGAAGAAAGGCCTCTAGCTTCAGTGGGCCAGGAGCTGGAGGTAGAGCTGAAGCCCAAGGCTGAGGGGCTTTCACCCACCCCCTAGAACTTGGCACTTTGAACATGGACTTAAAGCCTTCAAACTATGAGAGAATAAACTCCTGTTTGTTCAAGCCATCCCATTTGTGGTATATTCTTGTCAGAGTGGTACCAGGTAACCAGAACACCTTATAATTATATTGTGTATCCAAAGAAACTTTAGTTGTTTGCTTCTTTCTCATATATTGCTATCCTCATCATTTAAAATATAGGTGTGCTTGCATTACTTTTGTAAAATAATACGTGTTTTTTTGGTTGGATGAGATGGGAAAGTGTACTCCTTTTGTTTGTTTTCACGAGCTACTTATAAGAATGAGAATGTACTCTACTAAAATTGTTAAATTGGCTCACTAGGCATTTCTCATCCTGTCACTAGCAGAGTTCTAGCTCAGCAGGCTATTATTACATTACTGGTCAGTGATCTTTGTATCATTATTGATAAGCTAAAACAGACGTAGCTGAGTCTTACACATCATTTCATCTTATAATACATGCTTATAATATGCCCTACCTTTCAAAGTACTTCTGCATTTTGAAAATATTTTCTCTTCACTATATTTTAAGAGAAAAAGTTTATCTTCATTTTTAACATAACAATATTGTTAAACAGTTGAGCAAGAGAATAGATCTAGATCTAATTAGTAGCTATATAGACAGTTGAACAGAGACCATCATTTCAAAGCTAAGATGGGCTTTTAGAGATCGCAGCCAAAACTCTCATTTTATAACTGGATAAATAGAAATTGAAATAGATTGTTTGAAGTAATAATTTGAAATCAAAACGTAAATGCCTATCTTCAACCTTCCCCCATTCTTACTTTATTTTCAGGATTCTGTGGTTACACAAAAACATTTGCTGATAGTGTTTTAGAATTTTAAATATGACATAGGTAGTAATTGATAAAAAATTTGGAATGAATGGAACATGGATATCACCAGTACTCTGACGAAGAACAAAAATATGTTGTCAAATCTCAAGACAGAAATATTTTAGTTTCATCTTGAAGATCTCTTAAACCTTATGAGAATGAAACAAATTTTTTTTCTTGGCATGTATTTATATTATTTAATTACGAAGAAAAAGTATGTGATTAGTTGATCTTGGGACTTACATTATCAGTCTGATGAATTTTCACCACCAGTACCAGAATTTCCAGAGGTATTTAGCTTGTCAAGTTTTTTGTTAATATATAATTAATTTTTGTTGAAAATGTACATAGCAGAGCATATACCAAGTCAGTAGTTTCCAAGTATATATTTCAGTGATATTGATTGCATTCTTTGAGTTGTGCAACCATTTGAAACAGCTTTTCACATTTGAATTTAGAACATTCTTGTTTTACTCATGTATTTGTGTGTGCGTCAAGCTAATTTGCCTAAACTTTTGCCATTTGTTTGGTTATGCTACCTTCTGTAGCAGTCTTTCTACAAGTAATTTATATGCTGTCTCACTGAAGTACTGACTTCCTACCTGTGTTCCCAGCAGTCCCTACACTGTTATTGGGAATGCTCTGCTGAAATGATTTCTTTAGAGTCTCCAGACCCACGTGGAGTCCAGTTTCAGTGAGTGGTTGAAACTGACTCAAGCATGCAGAGACTGGGACTTGAAACCCTTTATCTCCAAAATGAATAGTTTCTTCCACTTTAGAAATCTCTGGGTGGCACAAATGGCTGAGCACTCAACTACTCACCCAAGAGTTAGTGGTTCGAGTCTGCCCAGGGGTGTCTTGGAAGAAAGGGCTGGCCATCTACTTCTTAAAGAATCAGCCATTGTAAACCCTCAAGAGTGTGATTCTATACTGACATACATAGGGTCTCTACAAATTGGAATTAGTTCAGAGGCAACTGGTTTTGTTTTTTGTTCTGCTTTACGTTTTTGGCATCTTGGGATCATGTCCTCTGGCCACTGCCCAATCTGGATATAAACTCAACTGCCATAGTGCTCTGGAACTCTGACTGGCCTGGTGACTCAGTCTGCCTTCTTTCCTCCTTGGCATGGTTTCAAAGAACATGCCAGAAATAAGGATCTAGATTCTAAAGGAGTAGCTCACCGTTTGGCATCCTCACTTGTTCCTGCATCTCCTGTCACTTACTGTTCCAGCCTACTTTGCCAGCAAAATAATGTCCGAGGCCACAGGAAGCTGCACAGAATCCTTTTCAGAATCTCTGTTATTGAATCCTCTCACCCAGTTAAAATATTAAAGCCCTCCTGGGATTAGAGAATAAAGAGCTATGACTTCAGAGTGTACAAATTGAAGAGGTGGCTTGGATGAGTTGAATTTAATGAGATAAGAAGAGCATCAATAAAAATGAAAGGAAAACCATTTATTTATGTGTGGAATCTTTTTTCTTTTGTTTTCCCCCACTGTTTTGATTATGTGTTTTTATAGAATGTGCATCAAATGGTAACAGTTAAGGTCAGTTTTAAAATCTTGTCTTCTGAAGACTTGCCTAGACGAGCATTTGATTTAAATATTTGTAATGGGGCTTGACATCTGTAGATAGGTGTGCTGTCAGAATGTTCAATTTGCTTAATGGAAGGGATGGAAGAAGCGTGAGCCTCTCTAATAGAGTTCTTTTGTCTTTGAACTGTGGAATATGAGTAATCAGGAACAGGGTTGCATCGTGCCATGCGAAGTCTGAATCCTGATGACACAATTCTACGAACTGTCAGAATTGACTCAGGCCTGATTTAAATGCATCGACCACAACGAGGCTGCCTGAAAATATGTGGACGATTTCTGTTGTTTGTGAAAGTTTATTTTCATTCTGCGTTAAGAACAAATCAGAGCTATGAGGATATTAGTGCAGTGCTGCCCTGAAGGTCTTTGTGTGGGTGTCTTGTCTTATAGATGAGACAGACTTAGGTTCAGATGTGAGAGTGCTTTAGCTACGTCTACTGTTGTTTCACTTTTCCCTAGGATTGATCTAACTGCTCAGGCATGTCTTTTCCTTTTTGTTGCTTCATCTGGGCCCTTTCTGAAGGTGTGTGGTCAGTATGAACAAAAGTCTTTCATTTTGATTTTGGAATATTAGTCCTTAAATACCTTTTTGTGACATGTGTGCATAGATTGCTGTTCTGAAGAGAATAGTGTTATTCTAGGCCCGTTAAAAATTGTGTTAACAGTGCTTATATGTGTGTGTGTGTTAGAGAGTGATTGATTTAGAAGATTAAAAATTAACATCACTTAATCAAAATAGTTATAAAAGTATTCATTATACCCATATAGTCATGTAAGTGACAACTCTTTAGTTAACTAACATCTGGTTATCAAATGCAAATAACTGACATCGGCTTAGAATCTGCCAGTTTATAATCCTGGTTCCCCAGACCCAAAGATCCAACCAAAAATGCTTATCTGATGCTCTCACAAAATGGGCCTACCTAGGAGTCTGCTGCCCTTGAGAAGATCTAATTTTTCAATTGTCCTTCATTTTTCAGACTCACTTTACATTTGTTAAAGATTTCAGAAACAAAGTCTGATATCACAGTATATTCTCCCAGACATCTGATGCTGTCTGTTTTCTGTCTCCTTGAAGGTTGGGGAATAATACTTTTTTTTTTCCTGCAGGTTTATTATGCTTGACTCAGATTGTTGTTGTTGTTATGTGACATCGAGTCGGCCCTGACTCATAGCGATCCCTCCTTGGGTTGTTGAGGCAGTATCACTATGGAAGTAGATTGCCCATCCTTCCTTCCTAGAAGTGGATGGTGGGTTTGAACTGCCAGCCTTCTGGTTAGCAGTCAAATGCCTTAGGCACTATGCTACCGGAGCTCCTTGACTCAATTGTTGTTGTTGTTGTTGTTATGTGCCGTCGAGTCGGCCCCGACCCATAGCGACCCCTCCTTGGGTTTCCGAGGCAGTATCACTACGGAAGTAGGATTGTCCAACCTTCCTTCCAAGGAGTGGCTAGTGGGTTTGAACCGCCAGCCTTCTGGTTAGCAGTCAAGTGCCTTAGGCACTATGCTACCAGGGCTCCCTTGACTCAATTAGTGGTAAGGATATTCTGTTTGAGCTGAAAAATGACTTAAAAATGCAATGATGACAGTCTTAGTTTTGGGTGGTTACCAACTTCTAGAATTTGACAGTTGGTAAAGTTTCATTTCTAAAAATACAGTATTTAGAGACCAGCCATGAAAATTGTACCCAGTAAAAGAACCTTCCTACAGAAGGGCTATATCCTTTTTTTCCCCTCGATCATAATGAGGTAGAACTTTTTTTTCATGCCCAGCAACCATTTAACTTCTTGTCCTGTGAATTGTCTTTACAGATCTTTGGGCATTATTTTCTCAGAATATTAGTATTTTTCTTGTCGATTTATATGTGCTTTTTATATATTAATACTATTAATCCTTTACTTTTCATTTTGATGACAAATATATTTCTAGAATGCTTTTTAAATCTCTAATTATGTCTGATCTCAGAGTTTAATTAAAAAATTGAGTATACAATATCTTTTTCCCAACTTTGGTGACTAACTGTAAAATCATTTTCAAATATATTAATTTTTCAGAAAATATGTGTAGTCACAGTTTAGGATTTTGTTTTTTGCTAGAGTGGTAAGTATGACTGAAAAGGTGGCTGGAGGTGTGTTGGGAGTTTTGAATTCTAAGCTAAGAGGGTTCATCTGGTATAGATCTGTTTCTTATTAAAATCAATTCGGTTATGGAACAAGATTTGGTAAAGTACCAGGGTATATTAATCTCTTTCAAGTGTAGATACTCCAAAAAACCAAACTCACTGCCGTTGAGTTGGATCTGACTCAGGTTTCCGAGGTGGTATCTCTACAGAAGTAGATTGCCCAGTCTTCCTTCTGAGGAGTGGCTAGTGGATTTGAACTGCCAACCTTCTGGTTAGCAGTCAAATGCCTTAGGCATTATACCACCAGAGTTCCTGTCATATTATCTCACTATTTTTTAACCCTCAGAGAAGTCCCCCTGGGGCAGAACTCAATACAGTTTCATAGAAGCTACAAAGCTTAAAATGTAACTGAGTCCCTAGAACTATAATTAGTACTCTGGAACTCTAAAGTAAATTCTTACTCTATGACTCTTATTTTAATGATGAAATTATGCTCCGCACTTGAGTAATGGTATGGTTCCTGATTACAAACCCTCTTTTCAGGGAGAGGATGGCCTCATGGTTCGGAGTAGGGATTATGCGGTGAAAATGACCTGAGGGGAGTCTGGCTAACTAATTACTGGTTTGAAATTTTAAACCAGTTGCTTGACCAATTTTTTCTCCTGATTTTCTCATTTCTGAAGGGGAATAATAACAGGAACCTACCTCGTAGGGTTATCATGAGAATTAATTGAGAATGTACCATTCCTGGCACATAATATGTGCTTGATAAATAGTAAATGTTATCACCACTACCATTACTGTGTAGCTGGCCTTTCTCTTCCCTTTTCCTCCCTTGATAACATGCTAAGCCATTCTCCTGTGGAG
>NW_006921603.1:6840027-6841270 GCF_000298275.1 Orycteropus afer afer | reverse complement strand
TTGGAGCTCTAGAGTGCTTCCAGATTTTCAGATTGCTGCTAAACCTCTGATATGGGAGTCATTCTGTCTGTTTATGCCAAAAGGAGGACCTGGAGCAAATTGTTTTTGAGGTTCAGCCTCCCTCGGTGCTTCTCACCTTGGCACTCTGACTTCTCCCCTCCCTCCTACCTTCCACCAAAGTTTTATGTTTGCTAGATTTACGTCTAAAGCCATATTGGTGACAGTTATTTACTTCACTTAATTATTTCAACTTTGTTCCAGTGTTTTGAATATCCTGCTATAATTTAAGACATGTATGAACTTTCTGAGAAGAGTCCACAATTAAGATGTCAGCCTTCTCAGGATTCTTGAGCACTCTGCTGATAGGTACTTGGAAAGTGATATAGATAGAACATATGCTAAAGCCTCCTGGCACGTAAATATGTTGCTCTTCAGCAGAAAGTTTTCAGGATTCAATAGGCAGCCTGTTGTGATGGTTTAGGTATTCTGGGCTGGATTCAGCCTCTCAGTAAGACTTTTCATATTAGAAAGGAAGGCAGTGTATGGTGTTAGGAGAAGAGGATGAGTTTGAGAAGGGGGCTGGTGAAGACTCCAATTTTAGAACCATCCCTTATTGTCTGATGGAGTCCCTGGGAGGTGCAAACAGACACTCCACCAGTAGCTGAAAAGTTGGCAGTTCGAACCCACTGGAGACTCCTTGGAAGACGGGCCTGTGATCCAGTTCCAAAAGGTCACAGCTTTGAAAACTCTATGGAGTAGTTTTACTCTGCACACCTGTGGTCAGTGTGAATCATGATCCATTCATTGGCAACTAACAATTTGCTGTCTAAGGGGCACCAGGCAGGTCAATTAACCTTTTTGAAGCTTAGTTACCCATTTGTACAATGGGTGTGATACCCCCCCCCCAATGGAATCATTTATAATACCCAGCATGGTACACCAGTGAACAAATATAGCTCTCTTCACTTGACCTAGAAGTTAACTTTTTTTCATTTGTTGCCTATAATGAACGCAGGTATATGGAGAGAGACCGTGGTTAAATAAGCCTTATCTTACATAAAAACTATATTTTCCTTTCCAGTCCTATATTGGTTAAAAAGACACTCATTTCTCTGATACCTCTGTATGAGGTAAGACTCAATATACAACAGCTTTTTGGGTATGCTTCATAAATCTGTGTTGTGCAAGTTTTTTTCCTGCCAAATCTGGTTGTAGTGAGAATCACATTTTGCTAGTAGACCTA
>NW_006921603.1:6835069-6835719 GCF_000298275.1 Orycteropus afer afer | reverse complement strand
CTTCATTAACATTGGTTCTTTTTTTTAATGCATTTTATTGAAATATAGTTTATGTACAGCGAAATACACAAAACTAAAGTGACATGGGTCGATGCATTTTTTTTTTTTTTTTGGAGTGTTCCCTCCTCTTTCCCCTCCCACCCCCTCAGCAACCAACAAAGAAGTTTCCCTCCATATATAAACATTTCCTTGACCCTCCACAACAATATACTAATACTGTATTTGTCCTTCCTCCTGTGATTGACTTATTTCACTCAGAATAATGTCCTCCAAGTTCATCCATATTATGCGGTGTTTTGCAGACTCTACATTATTCTTTAATGCTGCATAACATTCCAGTATGTGCATGTACCATAGTTTGGTATTCCACTCTTCCACTGATGGGCATGTTCTTTGTTTCTGTCTTTTTGCTATTGTAAATAGTGCTGCGATGAACATGAGAATGCATGTGTCTGTTCCTATCCTGGCTCTCACCTCTCTAGGATATATACCTGGTAATAGGATTGCTGGGTCAAATGGTATCTCCGATTCCAACTTTCTAAGGAGTCACCATATTGTTTTCCACAGTGGTTGTGTCACTTCACGGTCATGCAAGCAGTGTATGAGAGTCCCAATCTCTCCACATCCCCACCAGCATTTGTTATTTTCTG
>NW_006921603.1:6830361-6834409 GCF_000298275.1 Orycteropus afer afer | reverse complement strand
GGTTGGTCTGGTTTTAACAAATTCCCTTAATTTCTGCTTATCTGGAAATGTCCTAATTTCACCATCATATTTGAGGGACAGTTTTGCTGGGTACATGATTCTTGGTTAGAAATTTTTCTCTTTCAGTGTTTTATATATACCATCCCACTGTCTTCTTGCCTGCATGGTTTCTGTTGAGAAATCTGAGCTTAGTCTTATTGTTATAAACATTCAAAATGGCTGCACCCTCGGTCACTTTAAATATCCAAAATGGCTGCCAGGTGTAAACAATCAAAATGGCTGTGCCCTCCGGATGGCAGAAAGCCCATAGCTCAGGTTATCTCCCTCCTTATTGTTTCCCTTCCTAGTCATAAGCCACCAGAGCAGTTGTCCCTGCAGCACTTGGTGACTGGGACTAATCTTTAGGTCAATTCTCAGGTCCTAACACCACTTGGAAATATTCAGGCTGTTGGTCTTGTCAGAGCAGCTGACAGTCTGCAGCTCTGACCATCTCTGCACTCATTGTTTTTGTTCAGGTTTTTCCACTAGTTGGTGCCTAATCCACTTCTGTATAGTTCCTTTCAAAGTGCAGGGTTCCAGGATTATTTTCTGTATCTCTGTCAATTGGTTTTTCTTTTCTTTGTTGAAGAGGATCTGTGTTGCTTGTCTGTCTATTCCTCCAACTTACTGGAAGTTACCATTGTTTCTTGATCATACGTGCTACCTCCTGATATTGTTGAATGTTGACCATTTCTTTTTGGTACAGGGACTGTGTATTCCTTCCATCTTCTTTTGATGCTTCCTGCATTGATCAATATTTTGCCCATAAAATTCTTCAGTATTGCAACTTCAGGCTTGATTTTTTTTCTTCAGCTCTTCCAGCTTAAGAATAGCTGAGCATATTCTTTCCTTTTGTTTCTCTAATCCAAGTCTTTGCACATTTCATTATTATACTTTAATTTGTCGTCTTGAGCCACCTTTTGAAATCATCTGTTCACCTCTTTTACTTTGTAATTTCTTCCATGATCTCCTGAGTGCAAGGTGAGAATTCTACCACTGAACCACCAGTGTTTCACAGAGAAACTAATACTATGAAAGCATACATATCATTCTATATGTATCTTCACTTTTCTTTTGTTAAGATTGTTTGAGTTTGTGAACTTATCACACCCAGTGATGTATACTATTTATTTCTTATGAGCAACATAAATGGAGAAGATCCTAAAGGTGGCTTGTGCTTATCAGTTGTGCTGATGCTAGTTAAGTTTACTGGAAAATTAATACAGCACAACTTAAAATACTATTCTGTTATTCAGTGGTAGTTTTTGGAGCAGCATACGGAATAGATTATGTATGGTGGCACTTATGGAGTGAAAGCCTTCTGACTCCTGAATTTAGAGATTTAGTTTTGTGGCCCTTAGTTACTTTGCTTCAATGATATAGGTGATAGAGCCTTTCTTTCCCATCTTTAAAGTTATCTAGTTAGAGCATAGGTGGTAACCACCTGGAGAAAATGTTGTAGAGGGACTGAAAACATTAGAGGACTTCCTTGTAGGTCTTCAGTTCCCAAAACCCCAAAAGCTTTATTCATTCTTCCTTTAATTTCCTTTTTGGATTTAGGTAACCTTGATAAATATACTGAGTAATTAACTTCTATTTCCACAAGTCTGGCATGGAATTTTCTTACAGGCTAGAACTCCTGCTTAAACTGGTTGCTGTGCAACCAGAAGAGGAGTTTGAAAGCTTTGCTACAACCCAGCAATCAAACAGGAGGCAATATTTTCTTTAAATTATGTTTTTTGTTGTTGTTGTTGTTGTTGTTAGCTCTTGTTTTTGGTATTATGTATATATGTACTTTGGGGAATGTTTTTTTTCTTTCTTTTTTTTTGTAGTAGAAATGTCTTTTCAGAGAAATTATTTGTTGAAGACATTTTGGTTTGAACTTGGTACATAAAAAGTGAACCCTACCTCAGAGGCAGTAGGTGTTGAAATTTGGCCTTGAAGCAAATAAAGTAGTTCTTATAAAAACATGATGTAGTTAAATATGGTTTTAGCTACTTTTGTATTAAGAAAATCTACATGTAGCTTTGCATTGTTTCTACTGCTAGCTTTTATTTTTTGTACACTTTCTGACATAAATCGGTAACTTTGAATCTGGAGTGTTTTCTACTCATGTCTTTGAAAGTCATCTCTGAATAGATCTTTTGAAGCTTTGTAGTTGGGATTTATTCTGTCTAAATTCTTTGAAATCTACTTTTTGTGTAAGTTCTCTTGACCTTTATAGGTTTTGTTTTTCAAATACAAATGTACCAGCTTTTGAACAAATGCTTGAATTAATGCTTCTACTTGTTGTTCATATTTTCAAATAATACATTTGACATTTATTGAGTGAGAGTGAGAGGTGTGTCTCAGAGTTGTTCTCAGTAATTTTACAGGTATAGAAGAGGATAGGGGAAAATTACATGAATCTTATAGCGTGTTCCAAAGGAGAAAAAGATGGATTGTAGAAATTATGCTGTCTGGCAAAATTGCAGTCTGCGTTATTGAACTACAAACTTGTGATGAGTTAGAAGTGGTGATAATTAGGATCCAGCATGATTTCACTAGGAAAAAAATAAGTGAAACTAAACCCATTTCATTTTACCATATTGGTGGTTCATATAATGCAATAGCCACTGGGTATGGATTTAGTAACACATTTGATGAGACTTAGTATGATAATCAACATTTTATTATTATAATTCCTAACTTTTATGTTTTAGAATTAGCACTTAGCCTGCCTTGTTTTTTTCTTTGCAAATGACTCTCTATTTGAATTGTTTGAAGAAGTGAAACAGAACATTACAATTGACATAAATGGTTTTGAAATTCAGGAATATATTTACGTGTAAACTTTACAGTTTGCATTTTGCCTACTATAGGAAAATATTTTTGCTTTCTGTCTTTTAATCTCAATATTTAGCATGAATGATTGTTCCTCGCATATTGGGAAAAAGTGCCTGGAAACTTTTAGGATGAGCAGTCTCTACCGTTGATGCCCTGTCCAAACAGGTGGAGTTCCAGGTAGACCTCTACCTCTGTCACTACAAGGGGTTTGCATATGCTCGGTGATAGGTAAATAAAACCTTGGAACCTTGTCCTAGTTTCAACACACCCTTTGAATTCTTTGTAGAAAAATGAAAACGTAACTGTTATAATACAAACTAGAAAATACTAGTTAAGAACACTGATTTAATTCTTTCAATCCACAAATGTTTGCTTAGTAGGCTACTTCATTGGTTTGAAGGAAAAGTGGGGCAAATACATTGTGGATCACATGCTAACCTATCATACTGGGATTTTTTTAAAAAAAAACTCTTTTGGCATTCTGATGAAGCCTGTAGAACCTCTTCTGAGAAGGAGACTTTTAAATACATAAAACAAATGGGGTTAGAAGAGAAGCCAATTATATTGAAACAGTTATCAAACATTTAAAAGTTGTGATAAACTAATACATTTATTAAGGCATTAAGTCATAAGATCTAACGGAGGGTCTAATATCAGCTGTACTTTTGAAATCATGATGAATTTAAGCAATATTTTGAGATCTCAGGGCCTTGGTGGTACAAAGGTGGTTAAAACACTCAGTTGCTAAGCAGAAGTTTGGAGATCTGAACCCACTGGCAGCTCCATGGGAGAAAAGACCTTGTGATCTGTTCCTATAACAATTACAGTCTAAGAAGCCCTGAGATACAGTTCTATTCTGTTCTATAGGATTGGTATGAGTCAGACTCCACGGTACACAACAGTGACATCTGTGTTAACAAAATGCGTTAGGAAAATGTCTGATTTCTATTGGTGACAGTAGCACAGATACTGCTAATCTACTATGGTTCGTATCATACCTATACTTATAGTAGATGAAATGCTTGATTTAAGTTAGATACTACTGAAGGTAGAGATGTGCTTTTCCCCATCCAAGGTATATCTGCAGACCCATTGTGGGGTCACTATACCCCAATTTAGGGTACCCCTCATTTACATGTTTACCATAGACTCAAATAGAGTTATCTTTAAAAAAAATAAAAAA
>NW_006921603.1:6826795-6829110 GCF_000298275.1 Orycteropus afer afer | reverse complement strand
GCTATGTGTTGGGTCTGACTTGACAGCACACAGCAACAACAATATCCTCGGAAGGAAGGTTGGGCAATCTACTTCAGAAGTGATACCGTCTTGAAAACCCAAGGAGGGGTCCCTATGAGTTGGATCTGACTCAACAGCACATTACAACAACACAACAATGTGCTTTTATGTCCCAGGATCCTATCCACGATACATTGTCACATTTAGTAGTTTCTCAGATTTTTCTTGTTTTTAGGACCTTGAGAATTTTAGGAATACTGGTTAGATATTTTGTAGAATATCTGTCGATTGGAAGCTTTTATTTGATGTTTGCCTCATAGTTAGACTGGGGTTTTGGGTATTTGGGTGTCTGACCACACAGGTGTGGTGCCCTTCTCATTACTAATACCTAGAGTATATGCTGTCAACATGACTTCTCACTGGTAATCTTAACCTTGATCACTTTGACAAGGTAGAATTTGCCAAGTTTTGCACTATAGAGTTTTATTTCCTCCTTTCTCCATACTCTTATTTTTGGAAATAAGTTGCCAAATGCAACCCACTTTCAGAGGGTGGGGAGATGCTTTTTTTTTTTTTTAAGTTAAGTGACTTAGGATTTCACATATTTGAAAGTCTGTATTTTACTTCTATTAATTCGCCCCCAGAGTGAAAATTAGATATAAAATTCTGAAAGACATTTCCCCAAAATCTAACCTCTCCCTCCATATAGTTTCCATACTTTGTGACATCTCTTATTAACTACCTACCCATGGCCTCTTTTTGTCAATTTGCTTATTTTTTCCTAACGTTTGTGTGTGTGTGTGTGTGTGCCTACTCTGGATAGATCCTACACAATAAGACTTATGTACACAGATATTTACATAAAGATACAAAATGATTTTTTGTTGTTGTCTTTTTGGTCAGCCTATCTACTTGTCTATTTACCCATAGATTAATGTTTGTCATCTCGGACAACGCAGTATTGTATATGTGAAGGGGTTTATCTTTGTTGTCTATCTCTTTTGTACTTCTCTGTGTCTTTTGCCTCCTCAGTGCCATCATGTTGGTAACTCAGTTTGGGACATTGCCCTTCCCTTCATCCAAATCAATACTTGTCTCTACCTGTCTAGCAGTGTTCGCTGTCCTCTCCTCCTATCCCTGGTAACCAACAAAAAATCTTTCCTTCCATATATAAATCTTTCCTTGACTTTTTACAATAGTGAACTAATATAATATTTGTCCTTCTGTGATTGACGTATTTCACTCAGTATGTTGTCCTCCAAATTCATCCATGTTATGCAGTGTTTCACAGATTCTACATTATTCCTTAGTGTAGCATAGTACTCCATTGTGTGTATGTACCATAATTTGGTTATCCATTCTTCTACTAATGGGCACCTAGGTTGTTTCTATCTCTTTGGTATTGTGAATAGTGCTGTGATGATCATGGGTGCACATATATCTGTTCATGTCTCTCTTCTTTAGGATATATATCTAGTAATGGGATTGCTGGATCAAATGGTATTTCTATTTCCAACTTCTTAAGGAGTGTCCATATTGATTTCCACAGTGGTTGTATCATTTGACAGTCCCACCAGCAGTGTATGAGAGTCCCAATCTTTCCACATTCTTGCCAGCATTTACTATTTTCTGTGTTGTTGAACTTCGGTATCAGTGCTGGGGTGAGATGGTATCTCATGGTTATTTTAATTTGCATTTCTCTAATGGCAAATTATTGTGAGCATTTCTTCATGTGTTTGTTGGCTGCTTGAATATCTTCTTTGGTGATGTATCTATTTGTGTCTTCTCATTTTTTAATTGGCTTGTTTGTCTTTTGGATGTTGAGGTGTTGGAGTTTCCTATAAATTTTAGAGACAAGTCCCTTTTCAGGTATGTTGTTGGTGAATATTTTTTCCCAATTCATAGAGTCTTTTTACTCTTTTGGAGAAGTCTTTTGACATACATAAGAATTTAGTTTTTAGAAGGTCCCATTCATCTAGTTTCTCTTCTGCTGTTTGTGCATTTTGGATTATACTTGATAGACTATTTATGTCATAAATTAGGGCCCCTAAGTTTGCCATTATTTTTTCCTTGATGAACTTTTTAGTTTTAGGTTTCACATTTAAGTCTTTGATCCATTTGGAGTTAGTTTTTGTGTGTGGTGTGAGGTATGGATCTTGTTTCATTTTTCTGCAAACGAATATCCAGTTTTGCAGCGCCATTTGTTAAAGAGATTTTTTCTCCCCAAGTTAATGGATTTCTGCCTTTTGTCAAAGATCAGCTGACCATAGGTCGATGGATCTATTTCTGGGTTCTCAATTCTATTCCACTGGTCT
>NW_006921603.1:6807592-6825890 GCF_000298275.1 Orycteropus afer afer | reverse complement strand
TTTTTTTTTATCAAGAATGGGTGTTGGATATTATCAAATGCCTTTTCTGCATTGATTGATATGATCATGTGATTCTTTTATTTTACTTATGTGATGGATTTTGTTGATTATTTTTCTAATGTTGAACCATCTTTACATAACTGGTATATTGAAGATTTTTTGCATCTGAATTCATGAGGGAAATTGGTATGCAGTTTTCCTTTTTAGTGATGTCTTTGCCTGGTTTTGGTATCAAGGTTATGCTTGCTTCATGAAATGAATTGTGGAGGATTCCATCCTTTTCCATCTCCTGGAATAGTTTAGTTAGGATTGGTGTCTGTTCTTCGCTGAATAATTGTTAGAATTCTGTGGTGAAACCATCTGGGCCAGGACTTCTTTTTCTTGTTCTTGGTAATTTTTTTTAATGACCTGTTCAGTTTCTTCTTTGGTATGAGTCTGCTTAAATCTTCCACCTCAATCTATGTTAGTTCAGGTAAGTAGTATGTTTCTAGAAAGTATCCATTTCTCCTAGATTTTCAAATTTTTTGCAATACAGTTCTTCGTAGTATCATGATATATTCCTCTTTATTTCAGTTGGTTCTGTTCTGATGTCTCCCAGTTCATTTCTTATTCATGTTATTTGTATTCTCTCCCTCTTTTCCTTCATTAAGTTTGCCAGTGGTTTGCCAAAATTATTAATCTTTTCAAAAACCCAACTTCTAGTATCATTGATTTTTTTTTTTTTTTCTATTATCTATTTCCTGTTTCATTTATTTCTGCTCAAATCTTTATTATTTCTTTTCTTCTGGTGACCTTATGCTGGTTTTTTTTTTTTTTTCCTGCTCTTTGTCTGATTGTTGGAGATGTTGGGGTAAGGTGTTGATTTTGGCTCTTTCTTCTGTTTTGATGTATTCATTTATTGCTATAAATTGCCCTCTGATCACTGCTTTTGCTATGTCACAAAGATTTTGGTATGTTGCATTTTCATTCTCATTTGATTCAAGGAATTTTTTAGCTTCATTTTTTATTTCTTCTATTACCCAGTTGTTTTTAAGGAGGTATTATTCAGTTTCCATGTGTTTGTTCTTTTTCTATTGATCTACCTATTGTTGGTTTCTAACTTGATAGCATTGTGATCTGAGAAGATGCTTTGTATTATTTCATTGTTTTTAAATAAGGCTTGTTTTGAGGTCTAATATATAGTCTATCTTGGAGAATGTTCCATGTGCACTGGAAAATAATATATATTGAGTTGTTTGGTGAAGTGCTCTGTAGATGTCTATGAGGACAAGTTGGTGGATTGTATTGTTTAGTTCTTCTGTGTCTTTGTTGATTTCTTTCCAGTCGTTTTATCTTTCATTGAAAGTGGTGTATTAAAATCTCCTACTATGACTGTGGAGTCATCTGTTTGTTTTTTCAGTTCTGTTAAAGTCTGATTTATTTATTTTGGGGCTCTTTCATTGGGTGTGTAGATATTTACTACTATTACTATGGTTATGTCCTTTTGTTCAATCAATACTTGAATCATTATATAATGTCCTTCCTTGTCTCTTATGGTGGTTTTGTCTTAAAGTCAATTTTATGAGAAATTAATATTGTTACTCCTGCTCTTTTTTTGATTGCTATTTGCTTAATAAAGCTTTTTTTCCAACCTTTGATTTTTAGTCTTTTTTGTCTTTATGTCCAAGGTGAGTCTCTTTTAGGCAGTGTATTGATAGGTTATGTTTTCTCATCCAATCTGCAAAACCCCATCTCTTGAGCGGTCCTTTTACATTCAGTGTAATTATTGACAATTAAGAATTTGTTGCTGTCAGTTTGTTATGTGTTTGTTCGTGGTGTTGCTGATTTCTTTGTTCCATATAATTTTCTGTGCTGAGCTCATTTTGTTTATGAATTGTTATCATTTTCTTCATTGCTGCTGTTTTAGTGTTTGCTAAATATTTGTGCTTGTCTCCTAAATTTTTTTTTGTTACACTTTGTGCAGAGAGTTGAATTCAAAATAAGCAATATGTTACCTTATTGTTTTATTGCTACTAATTGATGATATTTGCTATGGTACTTACCTGAGAGTAAATTATTTGCTTCAAATGATGAAAGAAATGGTTCTTCATAGAGTCATATTTTAAAAATTCTTATTATCTAGGGAGGGTATTTTCTTATCAAAGGTTGCACATAACTTTATAATAAAATAATTCAATTGT
This sequence comes from Orycteropus afer afer, assembly GCF_000298275.1. Taxonomy (NCBI): domain Eukaryota; kingdom Metazoa; phylum Chordata; class Mammalia; order Tubulidentata; family Orycteropodidae; genus Orycteropus; species Orycteropus afer. Next base: position 6,823,710 of record NW_006921603.1, on the reverse strand, counting down.
AATCACATATATTTAGGCTCTTTGTTCATTTAAAAGATATTTATTGATTTTTCTACTGTATTCTGGCCATTGTTTGGTGGTAAGTAATACCAATGAGATGCCTGGTAGGAGGAAGTTCATGTCTAGTGGGAGATAAAGACACATAAACATATTAAAATTTAATGGAAAATATAATTGTAGAGAGTGGTAAGTGCTTTGAAGAAAATAATGAAAGTGAGTGCTAGTGAATTAATTGCTCAAAGTGATCACTTAGAGGCTACTTGAGATTTCATGAAATTGTCTGGGTAGTGCTGAATTAGGAGATGGCAATAGAGCTGAAACCGTGTAACAGGAAGACCAGAACCAGGTATTTGGAGATCTTGGAGGAGAACATTCCTGTTAGGAATGGGCCTGCCAAGTTCAAAGAACAGAAAGAAAGCTAGAGTGGCTCAAGTATAAATGAGGATAGAGTGGTAGAATTGATTGAAGAGGTGGGCAGGGCCTGGCTTGTGTAAGCCTTTACAGGTAGAGTTAAGTTGTATGGAAGATCTCTGGATGGTTTTAAGTGGGAGAATGACATTGATGTATTCAAAAAGAACTTTCTAGCTGCTGTGTGGGAAACACAGGTTGAAGGGAAAGAAAAGTAGAAGCAAGAATACCAGTTAGGAAATTATTGTGGAAATCCCTGTGAGAAATGAATGAGGCTTGCATGTGGGTAGTAGCAGGGAGATGGATAAAAGTGGACATATTAGGATGTATTTTGGGGATATAACTGTCAGAATTTGTAGTTGAATTAGATTAAATTATAGCTGAGAGGAATCAACAAAAAGATAAAGTAATGATGAACCATATAAATGGCTTTAAATATAGCTCATCTTTCATATGAGTCTAATGCTAGAAAAATTTAGCATAAGAAAAGTACCATCAACATTATATTTGCAGTTAGCTTTGAAAGAAGAGTGGTATCAAATATCAGCGTTAACACACTGCTGTGAGGGAGCCACTTCCACTATAACTTAATTTATATATCAGTAATAGAAGATGAACCTTGCTTACCAAGATAAATCGCTCTTAATTTTTATTATATTATCAGCTGGTCAATAATTACCAAGCCCACAACAGTGAGATTTGTCTTTAGGGGTTAATAAGTAACTGGGGGGTATTCAACCTATATAATAATCATTACTAGTCAGGAAATTCTCATCTTAGCAATAACATTTCTGATATAATGGTTACAGTGAATTGCTTTCATGTTATAGTGATGGTAATATTCAGCAAAGCAGAACAAGTTTCAACAAACGGATGTTTAATTTTGAAATCATGGAGAAAACATTTCATTTTTTGTAGCTGTTACTTTCGTGCAAAACATCTTTTGATAAAAGGTGTCACAGAACTTTGTTTGGAATGCAAAGCTAATGCAGTCACAATTACAACAATTGGTTTGCTTTAAATTCTAAAGGTAGTATTTTCTTCTTTGTGTGAAGAAAAATATAACAAAACTTCAGGTAAAGTAGACAGATTCCAAAAACCAAAAAACCAAACTCACTGCTGTCAAGTCATTCCTGACTCATAGTGACCCCTCTTTGTGTGTCTGAAGCAGTATCTCTATGGAAGTAGATTGCCCAGTCTTCCTTCTGAGGAAGGGCTGGTGGGTTTGAACCCCCAGCCTTCTGGTTAGCAGTCAGATGTCTTAGGGTACTATGCCACCAGAGCTCCTTAGATAGATTAGGTATAAATCATTTTTGCATTCCAGAAATAGGGTTTGCTAAGTTCTGGTGGCATAGTGTCTAAGGCACTTGACTGCTAACCAGAAGGCTAGCGGTTCAAACCCACTAGCCACTCCTCCGAAGGAAGATTGGGCAAAATACTTCCGCAGTGATACTGCCTAGGAAACCCAAGGAGGGGTCTCTATGAATCAGGTTTTACTGGACGGCACATAACAACGACAACAAAAGTAACTTTCAAAAAATATCACATAAATACATGTTCTTGCATCATTACTTTTTTCAAATTTTAGTATAAGATGCTGAAAATTGTAAAAGGTTGCATTCAATGATTCTTTCCTTATAATGTAAGTTAATTTAAACAAAATATTCTGCCCAAATTTATTATTAAAAATGTAATTAATTCTCTGTGTTAAATATTCACTGAAAGTTTTAGGAATATTTTTACTGAATAAAGTCCAGAAACAGAAACCAAGAACAGAACAGAAACCAAGCTTTGTAAACCACTTTAAAATATTTACTTAAGGGATTATGAAAATAAAGAACAAAACAGTAATGTTGCTTCAGTTGTTGTAAAAGAAAGAATTTTTTTTTATTATTATTTCTTGTTATTATTAAGAAAGAATTATGGTTCCCTTAGCCCAAAGAGATTCTGTTCTCAAAGTGGCACAAAGTAAAAAATGAAACAATAGAACTCAAGGTTGTCATTATAAATTATGCTGATCCTTCTATTACATTTACCTAAACAAAGAACAAGGCTCTGTAGAAAGTGGCATGATAGTTATAAAGATGATCATGGAATAGTTATTTTGTAAAGAATTTAAGTCAATCTTTGGAGCCATAGTCTGTTCTTGAACTCTTTGTATGTATAAATGCTCAGAGTAGTGAGCACAGCATGTTAGTAGAGCATGTCATGGGAAAGATTAAGTCCTGGTGAATGGTTTGTAGCATTTAAACAGGTGAAGATGACCAGAAGGGAGAACCTTGAGTTAAGTTATGGAGGCGGAGAAAGACAGCATATATTCTGTTGGTTCTGTTATAGCTACAGACTGTGCCGCTCTGTTGGTCATTGGGCAGCTCTCTAACTGCCCTTGAACAGAGAAACTGCTGAATAAGTATGATCACAGAGGTGTACAATATATTGTATGTTGACAGTATATAGATTACTTATGTGCATTTAAATCAGTTAAACAAAGCAACATGCTCATACATGTTCACATTATGAGATCTTGTCAGTCTGTTTTATTTACTTTATGTGACATTTAAAATTCCTCACGTGACTGCTACAAATTAAATCAGGAGAAAGAGCATCTTTTGGAAGACAGATAATTCATAAAGACTTCTGTACTTAAATGTTGATAGACATTGATGAGAAATCTTTGAACTACTTATACTGATTTTAAAATATCTGTTTTCAGTATCTTTCTTAGTGAAACATTTTCCTGTGGCACCATATATATTGCATATCAAGTTGTTGATCATTGTATTTGATGTATACTTTCTTCTTTTGTAGAAACGCTAAAATACTCTAAACCTATAATATATGTTACTGAAAATTTAGAAAATATTTACAAACAAAAAATTAAACATTATTGTAGCAGCTGGTTTTATGTTTAGTATTTTGTTATATAAGGAGCTCTGGTGGTATAGTGGTGAAGGCATTTGGCTGTTAACCAAAAGTTTGGTGGTTCAAATCCATCACCTGCTCCATGGAAGAAAGATGAAGCAGTCTGCTTCTGTAAAGATTTATAGCCTTGGAAACCCAATGAGTGTTGCTAGGAGTCAGAATTGACTCTAGGCAGTGAGTTTGGTTTTTAGTTTTCATTTTGTTCTATATCCTTTCAAATGTTTTTTTATGTGTATATATTTTTTGTGTGGGTATATATTTTTGAACAAAATGAGATCATGCTAAAAAAACTTTAAAACTTCCTTTTTTTTCCCTATTAACATTATAAACACTTCATATCAGTGAAAATATTTGTGTCATTAAAAAAAAGTCTCAGAGTGTTTGATGTGAATATAGCATGATTAATTTCAAAATTAACGTGATGGTTATATAAGATTTTAGAAAATTCTACAAAAATGGTATTAGTCTTTACCTACCATAATACTTTTAGACATTTCTAAAAATGGAATTGTTGAGACAATCTCTCTTCTAGTTTTGCCTCAAACAAGGGAATTACTATAGAAAGTCCACATGACTAGCTCATTCTCCCTCTGAAGTTTGCTTTTTTTAAAAAAAACTTTCAACAAAAATTAATGTTACTTGCAACAAAATGAATATAGCTCAATCATTGTGTTCCTACCTTGTGGACAGACTTAGTGTGTGTGTGTGTGTGTGTGTGTGTACAAATGTTTGCTGAATTAATTTGAAATTCCTGAAACCGCCTCACCTGAATATAAGTTAAAATTTTGCCTGTATTCTTTTTGTTGTTGTTTTAATATGATATTTAGCTTTTCATCCTTAAAGAAATTTATTTATTAGATGATATGTGGCAAAGATTTAACTGTAATTTTTAGTAAAATACCCTTTACAAAATAATTACTCATGTACAATTTCACCTTTAAAAGAACAAAAAGATTTATGTGAAAATATATTTATTGCAATATTATTTTTAATAAGAATTTTTAAAAACAATCTAAATGTCCAATAATAGGTGAATACTCACTGCCATCAGGTCAAAACCAACTCATAACCACCCCTATTGGGTTTCCAAGGTAGCAAATCTTATAGAAGTAGATTGCCTCATCTTTCTTCCACCGAGTAGCTGGCAGGTTTAATCACCAATCTTTTGGTTAGCAGACAAAATGCCTTAGGCACTGCACCACCAGAGCTCTTTATAATAGATGAATAGTTAAATAAATTATGGTAGCCCCTAGGCATAAGTTTTAAAAGTATTTAGTGACTAAACAATTGATAGAATACTGTAATGTTGTTGTTGTTGTTATTTGCCATCGAGTAGGCCTGACTTATAGTGACTCCTCCTTGGGTTTCCGAGTCAGTATCACTATGGAAGTAGGATTGCCCAACCTTCCTTCAGAGGAGTGGCTGGTGGGTTTGAACCGCCAGCCTTCTGGTTACCAGTCAAGTGCCTTAGGCACTATGCTACCAGAGCTCCTGTAATAGTAAGTGGAAAACACAAGATACCAAGCTGTATAAACCATACTATGCCATTTATTTTAAAAACTAACGTGACGTTTCTTGCATTTAACGTAAATTCAGTTCTACTTGGCCAAAGAGAAAGAGAAGAAAAATAACCATTAAAGTAATGTGGGTGACTCTCATATTACTCTCAATAAACACAGGTCATGAAGACTCTGCCATTTCCTGATAAATTCTCAACTGCTAGGTGCTTCCTCCCACGTGAGGATCTTATCATACTACGTATGGTTTAAGAGGATAAGAAGATGTATGTTCTATCTGCGATATGCACATAATACAACCTTGCTTGTTGAAAGTGAAGACAACTTGAAGCATTTATGGTTGAAGATCAAAGACTACAGCCTTCAATATGAATTATACGATAGCAAAGAGAGAACAAAAATCCTCCCAAGTAGGCCAATAGGCAACTTAGATCCACAAGAAACACCCATGAATGCAGCAATCACGAAATCAAACAGCGTAATACATTGGGCAAATCTGCTGCAAAAGACCTCTTCAGAATGTTAAAGAGCAAAGATGTCACTTTGAGAACTAAGGTACACCTGACGCAAGCCATGATATTTTCAGTTGCTTTGTATGCATGCAAAAGCTGGACAATGAATAAGGAAGACCAAAGAATACTTGATGTCTTTGAATTATGGTATTGATCTTGGAAAAAGTACAGCTGGAATAATTCTTAGACGTGAGGATGGTGAGATTTCGTCTCACGTACTTTGGATGTGTTATCAGAAGGGACCAATCTTTGCAGAAGTTCACATCATCCTGGTAAAGTGGAACCCAAAACAAAATCCACTGGCATCGAGTTGATTCAAACTCATTGCTGCCTTATAAGGCAAGGAGAACTGCTCCATAGAGTTTCCAAAGTTGTACATCTTTCGTCTTTGTCGCACAGAGTGGGGTAGGTTCAAACTGTTGACCTTTTGGTTAGCAACCCAATACTTTAACCACAGTGCCACCAGAGCTCCTTTTGTAAACTATAAAACAAAACAAAACCCACTGTCAAGTCAATACGAACTCATAACCACCCTATAGGACAGAGTAGAACTGCCCCATAGGGTTTCTAAGGATATACATTTTTACAGAAGCAGACTGCCTCTTCTTTCTTCAGCAGAGCAGCTGGAGGTTCGAACCATCAACTTTTTTGGTTAGCAGTCAAATGCCTTAACCACTGCACTGCCAGAGCTCCTCGTGGTAAAGTAGAATGTCAGCACAAAAAAGGAAGATTCTCAACAAGATGGATTGACACAGTGGCTGCAACGGTGGTCTCCAATGACTGTAAGGATTGTGCAGGACTGGGCAGTGTTTCTGTTGTACAAGGAGTTGCTATGAGACTAAACTGATTCGACAAAACCTAACAACAGCAACATTCTAGACTCTATGGGTTCTGCGGTACAATCAGATACAACTTCTGTTGATTAAACAGAGATAATCTCCAGGAAAAAAAACCAAACCAAACCAAAAAAAATGGAAAGCTTTGTATTTTTTTTTATTGGTGATCTAATGGCTTATCATGATCCCTTCTAACAGTTCTCAGTTTTCACCTTATGGCACAATTTTTGAACTTAACCCTTGAATAAATGAATTTCCAGGTTTGTCTATCTCTGTCTGTTTACATGAAAGATTGGTCAGAAATACATGAAGATGTTAAAAGTGTATAACTTTGTGTGGTGGGATTGCAAAATATTTTTTTGTTTTGTTATTTTTCAGTTTTTCTGCATGGAGCAGGTATTACAAGTATAACCAAATGCTTTTTCAAAATAAAGAGACTTGTTTTATAAGCTTTTCTACTGTGTCCTTTCAAAATGATTTTTAATTTGATCCTAAATTCTAATGGTTGACTAAGCTGGGCTTGATGTCCAAGTGCTATTTCAGATATCACAGACTAAAAGCTGAGTTTTTTCCATATGAAATTGTTCACTCCAATTTTTGAATGCCCGGGATGTGTTGAGTAGAAGCAGGTGACTAGAAAGCAGGAAAGAGTGGTGCTTGTGTGTTTACTCTTGAGTATTTATTTGTTAGATGCTGAAGGAAATGACCTTTTTGAAGAATGCCATACCTGCACTCAGAGTAAGCCTCCAGTATTTTAGACATAAAATTGTTTGGTATTCAGGTATTCCGACTTCTGTAGTAATAGGAAATGCAGGAAAAAAGAAAAAAAAGGACTGAAAGACTGTTGTGGTGCTAGAGATAGTTGACTGGGATCTATTTTGTATAAGATCTTTATTTAGATAACTAGAATATGTGTATATATTCTAGTTGTCTAATATGTTGCTAGGAAGATAGAGCCCATGAAAAGACTTGAAGATAATAAAGAACTAAGAATTCAAGAACTGAACTAAAAATGATACGAATTCAGACATGAGACAGGTTTTTGTAAGCTGGCAAAGTTAGGAAGGCTTTGCTTTGGCATTGTTAGTTAGAAAGGACAAGAAAGGCCACTGTGAGTGCTGGGAACATTGTGTTGAAAGGGCAGGAGCAGAAATGGTACTCTTCCAAAGAAGGGTAGATTGAAGTGCAGGGAACCTGGCTTAGGAGAAAGAAGGGATGGATAATTAGATCCGTGCCTGAAAACTTAAATGAAGTACGTGAGAAACCAAGTTTTTACTTTCTAGTCTCCTAAACTACTAAGAATCTGTGAAGAAACAGTCTATTTAATGCTTCTGTTTTTCTACATTTGGGGGCTCACTTTAGTCACAAGTAATACTGTTGTTGTTGTTGTTGTTATAGGCTGCCAAGTTGGAACCTACCCATAGTGACCCCTCCTTGGGTTTCCAAGGCAGTATCACTATGGAAGTAGATTGCCAACCTTCCTTCCGGGGAGTGACTGGTGGGTTTGAACCACCAGCCTTATGGTTAGCAGTCAGGTGCCTTAGGCACTATGCTACCAGAGCTCCCCAAGTAATACTAGGGGTTTTAAAAGAATGCACTTAAATAGCTTTTTTTTTTTTTTTTAATCAAGAGAACTTCATTTTAACAATGAATCATTTTATATGGTTTGGATTCAATTTTTTATGCATTTAAAAAAAAAATAATTTACTGAATTCAAAAATATTGAACTTTTATTTATTGGTTAAAATAGAACATGTCTAATAATATCCTGTTGGCATTATATTAAGACTGTTAGAGCATTCAGTGGAAAAATTGTCAGGCACATCTCACCACTTTGTTAGAAAACCTTACAAGTCTCAGAGAATAGGTTATCTGGGAAATTATTATTTTTTAAAAAATATAATAAGATAAGTTAATGAAGCCCATAATAATCTAATGTCTGTGATAAGGGATAAGAAGGTTTCCATGTTTAATTGGAACAACTATCTTTGATGTATATAAAACATTGTTCTTTCTGATGATGATAACTATGGATTTTTTTTTGTGACAAATTTTAATTTCATTGATGGAATTTCATTACGGTTGAGTGTTCAGCCATTTCACAGCTTGTTAAAGATCTATTTCAAGCATTTGTTTTTCTTCTGAACAGTTTCCCAGTATCTAATTACTAAAGGAACACATAGTATGTAGGACAAATTCACATGTGCAAAACTGACATTCCCAGAAGTATTATATTCTTATTTGCATTACAGTCTTATTCGTGTTGGGTTAAACCCATATATTTTTCTCAAATTTCACGTCTTTTCTTCACTGAGGCTCGTAGCAGGGATGCAGTACATGATATTGCAGGCATGCTGTTAGGAATATTAAAAAGGTTAAGAGCCTCAAGCTGAATTACGTGGAAAGAAAGGAATCAGTGTGAACTGTCAATCTGTCCTCTCTTGCCTGTTGAGGTTTTTTTTTTTTACTTACTGCTTGGCAATATCTTGGAGAAAATTTGGAGCTCTTTTACCTGCCATTGTTCATCTTTTTTTTTTAAATTTTTTAATGCATCTTTTTAGGATTCATTTTATCTGAGAAGCCCTTTGCTTAAAGTGTTCTAGTCCGTCAGACACCAGAGATTTCAGTGGGTTCTTAGCTTTTGGAAAGTAGCAGTCTGTTTCAAAGATTCCATCAAGCCAGTATCAGCTGCAAGTGCTAATGGCTGCCTGAAAGGACAGATTACCATTCCCTGCAAAGTGAATGCAAAGAAACCAGAGTGTATGCAGGACCGACCTTTTTAGCATCAAAGGCCTCATCATAGTGAGGCTATTGATGGATCATCCTCATCAAACAAAGGTATACCTGGACTCCAAATAGGCTTCCTAGGTACGCAAATTTTCTGCAGACAAATTATAAGCCACAAAATTGTAAAGAGCTTTAATAAATTATGTGCTTACATTTTACTGGTACCGACATCTGTATCAGAATAGGCATGGAGCTCTGGTAGCGTAGTGCCTAAGGCACTTGACTGCTAACCAGAAGGCTGGCAGTTCAAACCTACCAGCCACTCCTCAGAAGAAAGATGGGGCAATCTACTTCCATAGTGATACTCCTCAGAAACCCAAGGAAGGGTCATTATGAGTCGGGTCCGGCTGGACAGCACATAACAACAACACAACAAGATATAATGCAGGAGCTCTGATGGCATAGTGCCTTAGACATTTCACTGCTAAGCAGGAGGCTGGAGGTTCAAACCCACCAGTTCAAACCTCAGAAGGAAGATTGAACAATCTGTTTCCATAGAGATACTGCCTTGCAAACTCAAGGAAGGGTCACTATGAGTCGAATTGACTCAAAGTAAGTGAGTTTGGTTTTTTGGTTTTGGTAGATAAAATGCAAAAAGTATGGTAGTGATTGAGTTAATAACATTACTTCACACAGTGTGCTATAGGGAATAAAATATTTTTGAAAGAGTGAGAGTTAAAAAAGTTCAGATCCATGCTATGGTCTAGATTCTTCTTCTTGTTGTTACAGAGTTTTGCCATTGAGTTGGATCTGACTCATAGGGACTCCTCCTTGAGTTTCTGGGGCAGTATGACTATGGAAGTAGATTGCCCAACCTTCCTTCCGAGGAGTGGCTGGTTGGTTTGAACCACCATCCTTCTGGTTAGCAGTCAAATGCCTTAGGCACTATGCCACCTAGAAGTTCATAAAGTCTTTTTAACTGAAAATGGATTTATTTTTAAGGAGAGCACCAGAAGGACCCAAGAAACAGACACTGAATTATTAAATAGTGCCTAGTTTGAAAAGAAAGTTGTAGTCTAGGAATAAATCTTAGATTCTACAAGGTTTCCCATCGCTATAGCTCCTGCTTTAAATACTGTTAGAAAGAAACGTTAATAAAAATATACAGAAAGAGATAGAAAGGTAGGTGGAGAGATAGATTTATGGGTTAGAGAGAGAAAAGAGAAACATTATTTCCTGCTTTTCTCATGTTCTGTATACAAATTAAAACAGGCAATTCTGTGATAAACTTAAATTATATAAATCCCATCTATATGAATATTGTAAGGATGTAGGGAAGCAGTATCAATAGGAGTATGTCAGTTTGTGACTTACTAAATTTGCGTTTTAGAGCAATGTGGAAAATAGATATTGGTTCCAGGTCATCTATCTTTAATGTCTAAGTAAGTGCTTTCATTGTAATAGCTGTGGTAATTGATTAAAGACATAGGAGTCAGTTTATAACTCTTCACTAACAAAAATTCTAAGTAGGTTCCAAAGAGAAGGAAGCTAAGGGAAAATAGCTTCATATTTTCTTTCTATCCCTTTGCCCTCCAGATTCTACATGCCTGGGTCTGTGCCTTTGCAAAGGTTAGGGTAAATTTTCCCCAGCTTAGTTGTGGCATGTTACCTTCAGCTCTATCTCCTTTTATATTTAGCCAGTTAGCAGTCCAGAGAATGTACTGGAACTGTTTGAAGGACTGTATGAGGAAACATTCTTAAACATTTGTCTATCTTGAAGTAGCTGAGTTTATTGGCTGCCTGAATACCTTCTTTGGTGAGGTACCTGTTCATTTCTTCTGCCCATTTTTCAATTGGGATTGTTTGTGTTTTTGATGTTGAGGTGTTTGAATTTTCTATAAGTTCTAGAGATAAGTCCCTTGTTAGATATATCATTGCTGAATATTTTTTCCCAGTCTATAGGTTTTCTTTTTACTCTTCTGGAGAATTCTTGTGATACACATAAGAATTTAATTTTTAGGAGGTCCTGGTCATCTAGTTTTGGAGCTCTGGTAGCATAGTGCCTAAGGCATTTAACTGCTAACCAGAAGGCTGGAGGTTCAAACCCACCAGCCACTCTTCAGAAGGAAGGTTGGGCAATCTCATTCCGTAGTGATAATGCCTTGGAAACACAAGGAGGAGTCACTATGAGTTGGATTTGACTTGATGGCAGTGAGTTTGGTTTTTTTGGTTAGTCATCTAGTTTATCTCTGCTGTTCGTGCATTTTGGGTTATGCTTGGTTGTCTATGTAAGGCATGGTAATCTTTGTGTTTATTTTCAAGTTCATAGCCTTAGAAATTCTGTATTCTAAAACAATTTAGTATATTTTTCTTCGTGGCAAAAAACAAACTGGTTTGGACTAACTTAGGCAGAAAAATAATTGATTTGAAGACTATCAGGCAGCTTGCAGAATTGAATAGAAGTCTAGAGAAAGATGCTTAGAATTATGGCAGAATCAATAGAATGTGGGCAGACTGAGTTATATAATCATGGTCAAGCCACAGAATAAATTCTTGTTAGAACTTTACCAATGGAATTTACCTTGATCACAGTTGGACACAACCCAACCAACACTTGAGTGAATGAATCATCTGCTATTGACTCTACATTTTATATCTCTTGCTTTCTGGCACACATGGTCTTAAAAACACATCTAGGATGCCTTCTGCATCTTCAGGTCCTATCAGCATGATGCCATTGATGTAACTTGTAACTTGGTGAGATGGTCAAAGTCTTTGGAGAGCATAGATGAGCCATATAGTCATGCTTTCATCATAATAGCTTGCAAGTCAAAGGTTACAGACTCTTCACTCACAGAAACCTGTGTAGATGCCTTCATTTTTCATAGTTTCTAGATTTTTTTTCATAGATACTATAAAATAATCCTAAAACAAGGCACTGAAAGTTAAATCCACCCTTAGTAAGCAAACAAACTGCTTCTGGTATTTCTGCTCACTAGAACCCAACATTTGCCAGATCAGTGATAGCATACTGGGTTCCAGGTGTTGGTCCAACTTCTTCTAGTAAGCAGACCATGTCTGGAATGACGGGTGGAAATGCAGTTACCACCTGATTAAACATGATTTCTGTTGCTGTTCTTCAAGATCCATCTGGTTTTTTTGGTACAAATTAGGATTCAGTATCTGCATCTTCCAGGTCTTTCATGGTATCATAAATCTCTGCCACTCTGTCAGGCTGCAGATCAGATGGTGTAATCACTTTGACTACTAGTTTGGTCACAAGGTGAAGAAGCTCTAAGGGCTTTCAGAAAAAATCCCTTCAGTGGGTTTTCTTCCGAGTATCTCTGTAGTAATTTTGCACTCAAAAATGAAGGAAATAACCAAATGATGGGTTTGAGGTTCTCCTGGGCTTAATGTGAGTTATATTGGGTCAAAATATCCCTTATAACTTTATTCTCAGAAGACTTCACCCTGACTGCTGGACTCTAAAATTACGTACCCAGAATTAGTGTTGACTCAGAGCCAGCACCTAATAATTCCTAACAGGTCTGGGTCTTTTCCTTCCTCCAGTGCCCATATCTGCTAAATGCCACAGGGTCATTTGAAAAAAACTAGACAAAAGATTCCTTAACTGTTCTTATGATGTTACTGAAGATATATATATAACTATGTATATATTTTTTTCTTAATGTAATTCATTGCTTTATAGTTGAGCCTAAAAATAAAAGTAAAACAAAATGATTAATCTGAAATACTTAGTTTCTAATTATTTCTGTGGGTTGATAGACATTTCCATTTATCTTGGCTAATTTTATTTTCAAATAGTTCTTAACATGGGGCTTACTTTCATTCTACCTAGCAGAAGGTACAGTTCTATACTTACACTTAATTCCATCCCTTCTTCCAAGTAAGTTGGTGGCTGTTATCTTCTGTGATGATTTCCATTCCTGGCAAGTGAATAAAAACTGTAGAATAAGGGAGCTGGATAACTATCAGCTATCAGCTGTTCTGTGATAGATTCTTTTTTTTTTTTTTTTCATGTTCATGTGTGTTATTTTTATTAATTTTACAAATAGGAATTTTCTTTCTGTCCTTAATTTTTTTTTTTTTTTATTGTGATTTGGGTGAAAATTTACAGAGCAAATTCACTTTCCATACAGCAGTTCACATACACTTTGTCTCATGACATTGACCACAATTTACCACAATGCAACATCTCCCCTCATACTTCCTCCCAATAGTTACCTCTTCCCTGTGTCCATCCCTCCATGCACTCCTGCGCCTTGAGCTGTCTCTCTGTGTATAAGCAGCCCTTCTTTCTCCCATGCTTGTTCTCTCCAAGGAATGGATCTACCTCAGGTAAACGTTCAACTCATATGCCTATCTATTGTTTGGCTGGAAGCCACAGTCATGGGTTCAATTCCAGACCTGAAGGGCAGCTAGGGGCCATAGTCTCAGTGGTTCCACCAGGCTCTATCGGACCAGCAAACCTGGTCCCCCCCCCCTTTTTTTTCCTCCAAATGATTTTGAGTTTTGTTCCAGATTGTTCTTCCTCTCTATCTAGGATCTCCTACATAGATTCCCCTTTCAAGTGGTTGACAATAGTAGCTGGGCACCATCTAGTTCTGGTCTCATAGTCGTATAGGCTGCAGATCAGATGGTGTACCAGTCGCTAGGATTAATTGTTTCCATGAATTTTTTATTTTCTTCATTCTTCTTTGCTCTGGACGAGGAGAGACTCATCGTTGCATCTAGATAGCAGCTTGCAAGCTTTTAAGATCCCATTCGCTACTCGCCAAAGTAGGAGGTAGAACAATGTTTTGTGTAGTATGTCATGCCAATTGATCTCAGTGTCCCCTGTGACTATGGTCCCGAGCCCACAGGTTCAACTACTCAGTCCCTCTTGGTAGCTGGCTGTGACCAAGCAGTGATTACAACCTTGCCTTTTGTCAGCTCTACTATGCACCTGGGAATTCAGATCATACACATAAAGTTATAGGACCATTGTCTGCCAACCGTAAACCTGTTCTTGGATACACTCCCCGCTTCATAGACATACCTAATAGTTCAGCCTGTCCACCCATCTATCCACCTGTATACCCATGTTTGCCTTCACTGACAACGCTGTACTATATGTGCAAAAGGGTTCATCTTTGTTGTCTGTACCTCCCACATACCTCTCTATGTATTTCTTTTCCTCAATGTCACCATATTGGTCACTCACATTTGGTATATTGCCCTTCTCTTCACTCAAATCAATACTTATCTCTATCTATGATAGATTCTTTACAGCTCCATCTGCACATACTGATTTATTGTTTCTCTAGACTTATTTAATATCAGAACAAATTAAGTTCTTATATTTGAAGGACAGGATTACAGGTGGCAAAGGACTTGGTGAGAATACCTGGCTTTCAACAATGGTTCTGGTGTTTACTAGTCATGTGACCTTGGACAAATCATTTAATATCTCTAATGCTGTTTCTTCAACTGTAAAATGGAGGAAATACTGTTTTAGAAGTTTGTTACATGGATGTAATCACATAATAATTGTAACACATAATATTACCTAATATACTATAGAAGCTTATATTATTTTCAAATAATACAAGAAACAGAAACAAAGAGTAAGTACAAAGGTAAATGCTTTTAACTTTCTTATTGAATTATCCTTGCTACTGATTTCCTTAATAAATATCTCTTAAATACCTATTATGAGCAAGGCACCATCCTGATTTTTTCATGGTGTGGTATTCCTGCCTTCTGGTTGCTGGCTGACAATTTTATTTATTTATTTTTATTTTTGCAGTGTTCTCTCCTCTTCCCTCCCACCCATGGTAACCAACAAAGAAAGTTTCCTTCCATTAATAAAACTTTCCTTAACTTTTTACAATAATGAACTAATACAATATTTGTCCATCTATGATTAACTTATTTCACTCAGCATAATGTCCTCCAAAGTTTATCCAAGTTATGCGGTGTTTTGCAGATTCTATGCTATTCTTAGGAGCTCTGGTAGCATAGTGCCTAAGGCACTTGACTGCTAACCAGAAGGCTGGTAGTTCAAACCCATTACTCACTCCTTGGAAGGAAGGTTGGGCAATCTACTTGTGTAGTGATACCACCTTGGAAACCCAGGGAGGGGTCGCTATAAGTCAGGTCTGACTCAACGGCACATAACAACAACAACACGTGATTCTTTAGGGTTGCATAGTATTCCATTGTGTGTATGTTCCATAGTTTGGTTGTCCATTCTTCTATTGATGGACATCTAGGTTGTTTCCATCTTTTTGCTATTGAAAATAGTGCTGCATATGTCTGTTCTTGTCCTGGCTCTCATTTCTTTAGGATATATACCTAGTAATGGGACTGCTGGATCAAATGGTATTTCTAATTCCAACATTTTAAGGAATCACCATACTGCTTTCCACAGTGGTTGTATCATTTTACAGTCCCACCAGCAGTGTAGGAGAGTCCCAATCTCTCTGCATCTTTCCCAACATTTGTTATTTTCTGTCTTGTTGAACTTTGCTATTCGTGCTGGGGCAACATGGTATCTTATTGTTTTGATTTGCATCCCTCTTGACTGCTAACCAGAAGACTGGCAGTTCAAACCCACCAGCCATTCCTTGGAAGGAAGATTGTGCAAACTACTTCCATAGTGATACTGCCTCAGACACCCAAGGAGGGGTTGCTATGAGTCGGATCTGACTTGACAGCAGTGAATTTGGTTTTGGAATGGCTAATGGTTGTGAACATTTCTTCATGTGTTTGTTGGCCACTTGAATATCCTCTGTGGTAAAGTGTCTATTCATGTCTTCTGTCCATTTTTAAATTGGATTGTTAACCTTTTTATTGTTGAGGTGTTGGAGTTTTCTATAAATTTTAGAGATAAGTCCCTCATCAGAAATGTCATTGTCACATATCTTTTCCCAGTCTGTAGATTATCTTTTTACTCTCCTGCAGAAATTTTTTGAAGCACATAAAATTTAATTTCTTAGAAGGTGCCATTCATCTAGTTTATCTTCTGCTGTTTGTACATTTTGGGCTTTGCTTGACAGTCTATATATGTTATAAATTAGGGCTCCTGGAGCTCTGGTAGCATAGTGGCTAAGGCACTTGACTGCTAACCAGAAGGCTGGCGGTTCAAACCTACCAGCCACTCCTCGGAAGGAAGATGGGGCAATCTACTTCCG
>NW_006921603.1:6803922-6806647 GCF_000298275.1 Orycteropus afer afer | reverse complement strand
TGTCTCTGGTAAGATTTATTCCCAAGTATTTTATTTTTTTGGTAGCTATTGAGAACGGTATTGATTCCCTTATTTCTTTTTCAGCAATCTCTTTGTTAGTGTAGAGGAATCCAACTGATTTTTGGATGTTGATTTTGAATCCTGCTACTGTGACAAATCTCTTCATTAGTTCCAGTAGTCTTTTTTTTTTTACTGAGTCTCTTGGGTTTTCTATGTATAGGATCATACCATCAGCAAACAGAGATGGTTTTATTTCTTCCTTACCAATTTGGATGCTTTTGATTTCCCTTTCTTTCCCTATTGCCCTGGCTAGGACTTCCAGTACAATGTTGAATAGAAGTGGTGGTAGAAGGCATCCTTGTCTGGTTCCTATTCTCAAGAATAATGACTTCAGTCTCTCTCCATTGAGGATAATGTTGACTGTTGGTTTTGCATATATGCCCTTTATTATGTTGAGGAGTACCCCTTCTATTCCTATTTTTCTGAGAGTTTTTGTCAGGAATGGGTATTGGATATTATCAGATGCCTTTTCTACATTAATTGATATGATCATGTGATTCTTCTCCTTTTATTTATGTGGTAGATGACATTGATTGTTTTTCTAATGTTGAACCATCCTTGCATACTTGGTATGAACCACATTGGTCAAAATGAATGATTTTCTTGATATGTTGTTGGAGTCTATTGGCTAGGATTTTATTGAAGATTTTTCCATCTAGATGCATGAGGGATATTGGTCTGTAGTTTTCCTTTTGAGTGATGTCTGCCTTGTTTTGGTATCAATGTTATGCTTGCTTCATGAAATGAATTTGGGAGGATTCTATCTTTTTCTATTTTCTGGAATAGTTTGAATAGGATTGGAGTAAGCTCTTCTCTGAACATTCCATAGAATTCTCCAGTGAAACTATCCGGGCCAGGGCTTTTTTTTTGTTAGTATTTTTTTTTTTATGACCTGTTCAATTTCTTCTTTTGTTATGGGTCAGTTCAGTTTGTCCACTTCAGTCTGTGTTAATTTAAGTAAGTAGTATGTTTCTAGATATCTTTCCATTTCTTCTAGATTTTCAAATTTGTTGGAGTATAGTTCTTCAGAGTATCCTGGTAGTGGTTGTTATGGTTATGTGTCACCTGGGCTGGGCCTGGTTGAGTGGCTGGGTGGCTGAATGTAGTTATTGCTCATGGTGAAATTGGCAATCCGTTCCATGGTTACATATACTGGAGCAGCTGAGTAGCTGCTTTGGGAATGTGGTCTGCTTCCAGTGTATAAAAAACAACTTTGAGGAAGGTCTCTAACTTTTTGACATGCTTGAACCCTGCATGTAGCTGAGTCGTTGCTCAGCAGCTTGCCATGCTCTGCCAATCTTGGGAGTTTTTCTGCAGTTGAATTAGCGGTCTGCCATGTTGTTTTGTAATACTGGGACTGTGCCTTTTTATTTGTTGACCTTGGGTTTGGCTGCCTTAGCAGCCAACAGCTGCCTGAGTGAAGAAAAATCCTCCTGCTTTACAGGGCTGGGAGCAGGAGGCAGGGCTGAAGCCCAAGGTAGAGAGGCTTTCACTCAGCCTTAGAGCCTGGCACTTTGAACTTAGACTTCTAGCCTCCAAAATTGTAAGAGAATAAACTCCTGTTTGTTCAAGTCATCCCATTTGTGGTCCATTCCTATCAGAGTGGCAGTAGGTAACCCAAACACTGATATCATCCTTTTAATTTCTGTTGGTTCTGTTGTGACGTCACCCAATTAATTTCTTATCCATGTTATTTGTATTGTCTCCTTCTTTTCCTTTGTTAAATTTACCAGTAGTTTGTCAATTTTATTAACTTTTTGAGAAAACTAACTTCTAGTCTTACTAATTTGTTTTTCTTTTGTCTTTCTACTCTCTTTTGCATTTATTTCTGCTCACTATTTCTTTTCTTTCGGTGACTGTAGGCTTTTTTTTTTCCCCCTGCTTTTTGCCTTATTGTGGAGCTGTTGGGTTAAGGTGTTGAATTTTACTCTTTCTTCTTTTTTGATGTGTGCGTTTATTGCTATAAATTGGCCTCTGATCACTGCTTTTGCTGTATCCCAAAGATTTTGGTATGTTGTGTTTTTGTTCTCATTTGATTTAAGGAATTTTTTTTTTTTTTATTTAAGGAATTTTTTAACTTCATTTTTTATTTCTTCTATTACTCAGTCCCTTTCAACTCAAAAAACTCATTGCCACCAAGTCAGATCCAACTCATAGCGAGCTCTCCTTGGGTTTCTGAGGCAGTATCACTATGGAAGTAGAATGCCCAATCTTCCTTCCGAAGAGTAGCTGGTGGATGTGAACCTCCAGTCTTCTGGTTATCAGTCAGATGCCTTAGGCACTATGCCAACAGCACTTCCAGTCCTTTTCAAGGAGGGTGTTATTCAGTTTCCATGTGTTTCCTCTCTTTCCATTCATCTTCCTATTGTTAATTTCTAATTTTATAGCATTGTGATCTGAAAAGATACTTTGCAGTATTCCAGTATTTTTAAATTTATTAAGGCTTACTTTGTGGCCTAACATATGGTCTATCCCGGAGAATGCTCCATGTGCACTGGAAAAGAATGTATATTGTGCTATTGTTGGGTGAAGTGCTCTGTAGATGTCTATAAGGTCAAGTTGTATTGTTAATTCTTCTGTGTCTTTGTTGAGTTTCTTATTAGTTGTTCTATCTTTCATCAAAGGAGCTCTGGTAGCATAGTGGCTAAGTCACTTGCCTGCTAAC
>NW_006921603.1:6792970-6803822 GCF_000298275.1 Orycteropus afer afer | reverse complement strand
GTAGTGATACTGCCTCGGAAACCCAAGGAGGGGTCGCTATGAGTTGGGGCCAACTCGACAGCACATAACAACAACAACAACAACAACAACATCTTTCATCAAAAGTGGTATATTAAAGTCTCCTATGACTGTGGAGTCATCTATTTTCTTTTCAATTCTGTTAAGTCTGATTTATATATTGTGGGGCTCTTTCATTGGGTAGGTAGATAATTATTGTTATGTCCTCTTATTCAGTCAATCCTTTAGTCATTATATAATGTCCTTCCTTGTCTCTTTTGGTGGTTTTTGTCTTAAAGTCAATTTTATCAGAAACTGATATTGCCACTTCTGCTCTTTTTTGATTGGCATTTGCTTGATATATTTTTTCCAACCTTTGATTTTTAGTCTGTTTTTGTCTTTGTCTCTAAGGTGTGTCTCTTGTAGATGGCGTATTGATGGGTTATATTTTCTCATCAAGTCTGCAGCTCTCATCTCTTGAGTGGTGCATTTAATCCACTGACATTCAGTGTAGTTATCAACAAGTATGAGTTTGTTACTGTCATTTTGTGTGTGTGTGTGTATGTGGTGTTCCTGGTTTCTTTGTTCCATGTAATTTTCTGTGCTGAGCTCATGTTGTCTATGAATTGTGTTATCACTTCCTTTGTTGCTATTGTTTTAGTAGTTGCTAAATATTTGTTCTTGTCCTTTTTTTGTATAGTATTGAGAAGGCTTATCCTTTTTCTTTGAGGTTACTCGGTGATTTATAATTCTCTTCCCAAGTTAAGAGCAGTCCATTCTATCTTACAATTGTTTTGACTTCCTCACCATTTAGAAGTTCTGTAATTATGCTGTTTTTTTCCTTCCTTTTGGTTTGTAGTTGTCCTCATTTGCCAATTGATGTCTCTAGTTCTCTGTTTACAATCTTGTAAGCTTATTCACTTTGGATACTTCCATAACTCGATTGGTTTCTGGGTTATGTCATCATGTGTGTTAGTGAACAGTTGTTATTTGCTATTGTTTCTCTGTTTAAAGGGTTCCCTTTATCATCTCTTGTAAGGTTAGTCTGGTTTTCACAAATTCCCTTTATTTCTGCTTATCTGGAAATCTCCTAATTTCACCATCATATTTGAGGGACAATTTTGCTGGGTTTATAATTCTTGGTTAGAAATTTTTCTCTTTCAGAGTTTTATGTATACCAACCCATTGCATTCTCTCCTGCATGTTTTGTGCCAAGAAATCAGAGCTTAGGGTTATTGGTTGCCCTTTGTAGGTAACTTTTTGTTTTTCTTGTGCTGCTTGCAGGATTCTTTCTTTGTCTTTGATTTTGGTGAGTTTGATAATGATATGTCATGGTGATTTTCTTTTGGTGTCTACCCTGTTTGGGGTTTGTTGGACTTGAATGGATATATTCTCATCTTTATCATGTCAGGGAAATTCTCTTCCAAGAAATCTTTGACAATTTTCTCTGTGGTTTTGTTGGTTTCTTCCTGTTCTGGAATTCAGATTATACTTAGATTATTTATTCCTTTTGATGAACCTTAGGCCTTCTTCTTTTTGTTTTGGTCTTTTTTCTGATTGATACCTTTCCAAAAAAGTGTTGAGGTATTTTTCTTTAGTCTCACTAATTCTGTCCTCCATTGATTCAATTCTCCTTCTTTGTCCATTCAATGTGTTGCCTATCCCTGAGAATTTAGTATTAATCTTCTGGATTTCTATCTGTAGATTTTGAATCATTTATAATTTTTCATTTATTTGGTCATTTTGTTCTTGTATTTTCTTCCAAAATTGTTCTCGGGTTTTGTCTATGTTTTCCTCAGTTTTGTCAGTGTTTTCCTTGATCTGCCTCTCAATCCTTTGAATGTACCTAAACATAATTCTTTTAATTTCCATATCAGGGAGTTCCAATGCTGTATCTTCCTCAGGGATATGTTCTAGGTCTGTATCCTGGTCCCTTATTTCTATTGCTTTATCTTGCTTCTTTGTGTGAACTGTGATAGTCTGTCGTCTCTTAGATATTGTCATATTTTTGTGTTTATATTTAATTGGTGATTGTATGTTGGAGTGATTCGCCCAACATTTTCATTGTCTTTGTTTTGTTTGGATGTTATCTGAGTGAGCAGGGTACTGTGTTCCTCTCTTTGTTAATTGGCAGCACTTATGCACTCACCACCTGTCTTCTTTCCAGTTGTCAGCCTCCTATATGTCCATGCTGTCCTTGGTAAGCGGAACCTATAGTTAGGTCCCTGGAATCTGAACAAGAATGTTGCTTTAAACATCCAAAATGGCCCCTGCTTATAAATATTGAAAAGGCTGCACCCTCTGGACAGATGAAAGTCTATAGCTCAGTTTTTCTCCTTTTTGCTATTTCCCTTTTTAGTCATCGACCATCAGCATAGTCATCCATGCAGACTTTGGTAAGCAGGGCCGATTTTTAGGTTAATTCTCAGGTCCTGACACCATTTGGAAATATACTGGCTATCTGTGCTGTCAGGGTAGCTGATAGTCTGCAGCTCTGTTTGTCTCCTTATTCACTGTTTTCATTCATATTTTTCCACTGGTTGGTGTTTAATCCACTTCTGTACCCTTCCTTTCAAAGCTCAGGGCTCCAGGATTCTCTTCTGTATTTGTGTCAATTGGTTTCTCTTTTCTTGTTGAAGAGGCTAAATTGTGTAGCTTGTCTGCCTATTCTGTCATCCTACCAGAAGTCTCTGGCTGGCAATTGTTACATGTTAAAAACAAGTAGAAGACTTTGTAGGTAAAGCACTGGGCATGTGGAAGTTGTTCCTTTTTTTAATTTTTTCCTGAGTTTTTCCTCAACCCAATTTCCTTAATGCATCACATTTTAGCCTGTGTAAAATCTTCAACCACTGAATCAACATTGTTCAATAGAAATATCACAAATGTGAATGGCACAATAAATATATATTCTATTTGGCTTCATAAAAAAGTAAATTGAATGAGATGAAATTAATTATAATGTATTTAACTCAATATATTCAGTGTATTTCCATTTTAACATGTAAAAAAAATAATTATTAATGAGTTATTTTACATTCTTTTCTTCATACTAAGCCTTTGGAGGTGAGTGTGTGTTAAATTTTCAACACATTTCTGTTCACATTTACCACATTTCACAGGCTCAGTTGCCACATGTGGCTGATGGTGACAATAGTAGACAAGTCAGGGCTAAATTGCAAGAATGGATTCCAAATTCAGCCTTTAATTCTTCATTAAACAGCTTTGGACTGTTCTCAGGTCTTCACTGATAAGGAAAAATAAAGAAAGAAGGAACTGGAGTTATCTAAAGCACATTTGCAATATGTATTTTGTAAAAGCTCATCCAGAGTAAATATAAAAGGGATTTTATGGATCAAAGGCCATATCAGCATTTTCAGAGATGCAAGTAACAGTTAACAGTTGTTAAGGGAAGGGCTAAATTGCAGAAATTGAAAAGAAAGTTATATCTTTAGTTATTATTTGTTGGGAGAAAAATCAGTGATAACTGAAAGGAAGCTGGTTAAAATAGGGTTTAAAAAAATACTTGTGATGAATTACCCATGAAGATGAATGAATTTTTTTTTTTTTTTCCCTCTGAAACCTTTCAGTCAGAGCTCGATACTTGTTGGAATGGAAACAATGCCTAGATTTCCCCCCCCCCCCATTCTGAATGGGAGTACCAATGTCTTTATTTCTCTCATTTTCATATGGTATACTATGGCATGTAGTCAGTGGTGCTGAGATTAAAGGGCTTTCTTCTTTTGTGTCATCTGTTGTCCAAGACTTATCATGCTTCGTGCCAGTCATCTGTGACTTCATTTGTCCTGTGTATGGTTGATAATCCATGTCAGGATGCCACCTGAAAATTAAAAAAAAAAAAAAAAAGAGGGGGGTGCCTAGTAGCAAGTTACTTTATTTTTGAAGTCATAGAGACCATGCTTTTGTGGTACCTGAGTTCCCAATAAAAAATGCCATACTAAACTTAAAATCTTATAATTTTAGTATTGTCAGTCAGTAAGTCATTGTTCTGAGCTCTGTTGGTGTAGTGCCTAAGGCATTTGACTGCTAACCAGAGGCTGGTGGTTCAAACCTACCAGCCACTCCTCATAAGGAAGGCTGGACAATCTACTTCTGCAGTGATACCTCCTTGGAAACCCAAGGAGGGGTTGCTATGAGACAGATCCAACTCGACGACAATGGGAAGTCATTGTTCATATTTCCACAATTGCCAGTTTTCAAAGCAGTCAATTTGATTGAATCAGAGTAAGATCAAGATATATACATTGTGTTGGTTTGATATATTAAAAAAAATTAAGATTTAAACACATTAAGAAAACACATATTTATTTTATTTTTGTATTGCTTTTGAGAATATGCACAGCACAATATATACCAATTCAATAATTTTTTACATATATTGTTCAATTACATTGATTACATTCCTTGAGTTCTACAATCATTGTTACCTTCCTTTTCTGAGTTGGCCTTCCTCCATTAACATTAACTCACTGCCCCAAAAGTTTCCTATCTAATCATTAGCCATCAGAGACATGCAGATCTAAACTATTTTGAAATACCATTTCACTCCCACTAGGATAATTTAAAAACTGGTGATTGGAATGTAAAAGTTGGAAATGAAAAAGGATTGATAGCTGGAAAATAGAGCTTCGGTGATAGAAATGACTCCAGAGATCATATATAAAATTTTGAAGGACCAGAGACTTATTCATTGTATATACCTTTTTCAACAATGTAACAGATACTATAAACAGGAATCTAACCAGATGAAATGCACAGTATTGATAACATTTGTGGAAAGAGATGATGGAGCAGCCCAATATTGTCAGTCAGAACAAAGCCAGGCGCCACCTGTGGAACAGACCATAAATTGCTCATATACAAGTTCAACCTGAAGCTGACGAAAATTAAAACAAATCTACAGGAGTCAAAATATGTTCTTGAGTATATCCCACCTGAATTTAGAGATCATCTAAAGAGTAAATTTGATTCATTGAAAACCAGTGACCAAAGACCAGATGGGTTGTGGGGTGACATCAGGAACATAATACACAAAGAAAGCGAAAAGTCATTAGAAAGACAACAAAGAAAGAAAAGACCAAGATGGATGTCAAAAGAGACTCTGAAGATTGCTTTTGAACTAGAGTAGCTAAAGTCAAAGAAAGAAGCCCTCTTGACTGCTCTGAAAAGGATCATAATAAAAGGATCCTGGGTAAAGTGGGAGAAAAATGTGGAACAAAACTCAAAATCACAAAAAAGATAAGGCTTACTTGGCTCATAGAGACTGGTGGAACCCTTGAAACTATGGCCCTTAGGCTCATTCAAGCCTGGAAATGAACTCACTCCAGTGGCTCAAGTGTCAGCCAAATAATACACAGGCCTGTAAGCATAGGGCCTAAGGCACTTGACTGCTAACCAGAAGGCTGGTGGTTCAAACCCACCAGCCACTCCTCGGAAGGAAGATGGGGCAATCTACTTTTGTAGTGATACTGCCTGGGAAACCCAAGGAGGGGTCGCTATGAGTTGGAGCCAACTTGACAGCCCGTAACAACAACAGGGACTCCTTAAAACAATCAACCATATAAATTCAAAAGGGCAACATTTTCGCAGGGATAAAGCTCAGAAGGCAGGAAGGGATAGGAAAGAAGAATGAATGGAAACAGGAAACAGGGAGGAAACGGAAGAGTGCTGTTATGTTGTGGGCATTGCAAACACTGTCACAAAGCAAAATGTGTATGAATTGTTGTTGGAATAAAATGTTCTTATATTTTGACTGAGAGAAATAAAATTGCTTCATATAATGTTAACATACTTAAAATTTAATGTTACAGTCAATTGAATTACCAAATAAAAGTACTGAAGTGAAAAAATAAAAGAAAAAAATAAAATGAATGGAAGAAATGATAACATAAAAGAGCTGAACATAAGATTTTAGAGGATAGCTCAAGAAGACCAGGTAAAGTATTAAAACGAAATGCAAATTAACCTGCAGTAGAAAACCAAAAGAGAAGAACACACTCAGTATTTCTCAAGCTGAAAGAACTGAACAAAAAATTCAAGCCTTTAGTTGTAATACTGAAGGATTTATGGGCAAAATATTGAATGACAAAGGAACCATGAAAAGAAGTACACAGAGTACACAGAGTCAATGTATTAAAAGGGATTGGTCAGAATTTAGCCGTTGGAGGTAGTAGCTTGTGATCAAGAACTAGTGGTGTTGAAGGAAGAAATTCAAGCTGCATTGAGGGCACTGGGGAGAAGCAAAGCTCCAGAAATTGATAGATGTTTCAGCAAACAGATGTAATGCTGGTGGTGCTCACTTGTCAATTCCAAGAAATTTGGAAGGCGTTCATATTTGTGACCATTCCAAAGAAAAGTGATCCAACAGAGTGTAGAAATTATTGAACAATATTATTAATAGCACATGCAAGCAAAATTTTTCTGATGGTAATTCAAAAGCAATAGTTGCAGCAGTATATCAACAGGGAAATTCCAGAATTCAAGCTGGATTCAGAAGAGGATGTGGAGCTAGGGATATTATTGTTGATGTCTAATTGCTCTTGGCTGAAAGAAAATATCATAAAGATGTTTACCTGTGTTTTATGGACTATGCAAAGGTAGTTGATTGTGTGGATCATAACAAATTATGGATAACATTGCAAGGAATGGAAATTCTAAAATACTTAATTTGCCATGAGAGACCTGTCCATAGACCAAGAGACAGTTGTTTTAACAAAACAGGTTAACTGCATGGTTTAAAATCAGTGAAAAGGTGCATCAGAATTGTATCCTTTAGCCATACTTAATCTGTACCCAATCCAAACCAAACCCACTGTTATTAAGTTGATTCCAACTAATAGTGGCCCTATCCAGTGCTCTAAGTCTTTACAGAAGGAGAATGCCTGATTTTCTCCCATGGAACAGCTTGGTGGGTTCAAACCACAGAGCTTTTGGTTAGCAGCAATGCTTTAACCATTGTATCACCAGAACTCATTATTCAGTCTGTATACTGAACCAATAATCTGAGGAAGTTGGACTTTATGAAGGAGAACACAGCATCAGGATTGAAGGAAGATCCATTAACAAACTGTGATATGTAGATAACACAACCTTACTTGCTGAAAATGAAAAGGACTTGAAGCACTTACTGATGAAGATCATAGACTACACCCTTTAGTGTGGCTTACTCCTCAACATAAAGAGAGAAAAGATCCTCACAAATGGACCAATATGTAAACAACATGATAAATGGAGAAAAGATTGAAGTTGTCAAGGATTTCATTTTACTGGGATCCACAGTCAACAGTCATGGAAGAGGCATTCAAGAAATTAGATAATATATTGCATTGGGCACATCTGCTGCAAAAGTCCTCTTTAAAGTGTTTAAGAACTAAGATGTCACTTTGCCAACTTAGGTGCACCTGGCCCAAGCCATTGTATTTTCAATCACCTCATAGTGGCTAAGACACTTGCCTGCTAACTAGACGGCTGGGGTTCAAACCCACCAGCCACTCCTCGGAAGGAAGGTTGGGCAATCCTACTTCTGTAGTGATACTGCCTCGAAAACCCAAGGAGGGGTCACTATGAGTTGGGGCCAACTCAACGGCATGTAACAACAACAACAACATATGGATGCAAAACCTAGATAGTGAATAAAGAAGACCAAAGAAGAATTAATGCATTGAATTATGGTGTTGTTAAAGAATATTGATCATACCATTGACTGCCAGAAGAACAGACAAATCTGTCTTGTAAGAGGTACAGCCAGAATGCTGCTTAGAAGGAAGAAGAGACTTCATCTCACATACTTTGGGCATATTATCAGTAGTGACCAGTCCTTGGAGAAGGACATCATACTGGGTAAAATGGAGGGTAAGTGAAAAAGAAGAAAACCCTTAAATGATACAGTTTGACATAGTGGCTGCAACAATGGACTTAAACATAGCA
The DNA here is from genome assembly GCF_000298275.1 of Orycteropus afer afer. Taxonomy (NCBI): domain Eukaryota; kingdom Metazoa; phylum Chordata; class Mammalia; order Tubulidentata; family Orycteropodidae; genus Orycteropus; species Orycteropus afer. The sequence goes on along the minus strand of NW_006921603.1, from coordinate 6,795,881 downwards.
GTGATTGTGAGGATGGTGCAGGACTGGACAGTGTTTCTTTCTGTTTTATATAGGAACTCTGGTGGCACAGTGCCTAAAGCATTAGACTGCTAACCAGAAGGCTGGTGGTTTAAACCCACCAACTGCTCAGAGGAAGGAAGATGGGGCAGTCTACTTCCGTAAAGATTTACCGTCTTAGAAACCCAGTAGGGGTCTCTGTAAGTCAAAATTGACTCAGTGACAGTGAATTTAGCTTTTATGAATAGAAAACAACTCCATGGTACCTAAAAACAAGAATAACCACAGGATGACTACTATAAAAAGAAAAGACAAAAGAAAAAACAAACCAGAAAATAACAAATTTTGCTTAGAATGTGGGGGAAATTGGTACATTTGTTGGGGAAAACAGTGTGGTTCCTCAAAAAACTAAAAATAGATTTTCTGGGACACAGTCATTCCATTCCTTCAATAGACTTGAAAGGAGAGACTCAAATAGATACTTGTTTACCAGTGTTCATTCTAGCAGTGGTTGCAATAACTAAAATGTGGAAACAACCTAAATGTCCATTAAAGGATGAATGGATACATAACATGTGGCACATATGTGCAATGGAATACTACTTAGCCAGTAATAGAAATGAAGTCTGGATATATACTTTAATGTGGATGGAGCTTGAAACATTATGTTGCGTGAAATAAGACAATCACAAAAAGGGAAATACTATATGACCTAACATATATAAAAAGACAACAGTAATAGGCAAATGTAGAGTCCAGAGTTTCTTAGTGGTTACCAGGGACAAGAGGGAGGAAGAAAAAGGTGTCATTGCTTATGGAATATTGAGTTTTAGTTTATGGTGGTGGAAAAATTTCATTGATTAAGGGTAGGATTACACATTTGATTAATGTACTTGATGTCAGTAAACCTGTAAAAAGTTGAATTGGCAGAGTTTTGTAATAGATACATTTACAACAACAACAACCATAAACAAACAAACAAATAAGTAAATAAGTCAATAAATAAATAAGTAAATAATTAATAAAGAAAGAAAAGAAAAGAAAGTGTTGCTGGTGAGGTTGCTTACAAAGAAACAATATGGTTTCATTAAATTGGTTCCAACTTATAGTGATGCTGTAAACAGAAGTGCCTTGTTGAGTTTTCAAGGCTGTAATTTTTAAGGAAGCCAATTGCCACCTTTTTCTCCTGTGGACCAACTGCTGTATTCAACTGCTGAACTTTTGGTTAGCAGCCGAGTGCTTAACCACTTTATCATCAGAACTCCTTGAGACTACTTCTATACAACCAAATACCTCACGGGATTTGGTTTCTTCATTTGGACATTTAGGATCATGGTTTCATGGTTCATCTCAATTAATTGATTGATACCATGTTTAGTACCTCTGTTCTACCTCTTACTTTGTTGCATAGTGTTTGGGATTTTATTCACTTGAAGCAACAGAGGAAGGACATTCAAGAATAGGAGGAGGATATGCAATGTGTAGCTAATTGTCTTCATGAACAATTCCTCCTTTTCCATGGGACTAGAACAACTGGGAGAATTCCAGAACACTTAATTGTACTCATGAGGAACCTGTACATGGACCAGGAGGCTGTCATTTGAACCGAACAAGGGGACACTACATGTTTTAAAATCAAGAAAGGAAAGCATCAGGGTTGTATCCTTTCCACATACGTATTCAATCTATATGCTGAATAAATAATCCAAGAAGCTGGACTATATGAAGAAGAGTGTGACATCAAGATTGGAGGAAGACTCATTAACAACCTGTGATATGCTGACGACACGACTTTGCTTGCTGAAAGTGAGGATGAGTTCAAGCACTTAGTGGTGAGATTGAAGACTACAGTCTGCAGTATGGAATACATCTCAATATAAAGAAAATGAAAATTGTCACAACTGTATCTATAAGCAGCATCACAATAAATGGAGAAAAGATTGATGTTGTCAAAGACTTCACATTGCTTGGTTCTACAATCGATGCCAATAGAAGCAGCAATCAGGACATCAGACAACATGTAGCACTGGACAAATTGGCTGCAAAGGACCTCTTTTAAGAGCTGAATAGCGAAGATGTCTCCTTGAGGACTAAGGTGCGCCTGACACAAGCCATGGTATTTTCAATTGCCTCATATGCATGTGAGAGCTAGACAGTGAATAAGGAAGGCTGAAGAAGAATTAATGCTTTTGAGTTGTGGTGCTGGCAAAGAATACTGAAAGTACCATGGACTGCTAAAAGAACTAACACATCTGTCCTGGAGGAAGTGCAGCCAGAATGGCCAGACTTCATGTCACCTACTTTGGTCATATTGTCTGAAGGGACCATTTCCTGGAGAAGGATGTCATGCTTGGTAAGGTGGAAGGTCGACGAAAGAGGAAAAGGCCCTCAATGAGATGGATCGACACAGTGGCTCTGGCAGTGGGCTCAAGGAAAACAAGGATCATGGAGCTGGCACAGGACCGGGCGGTGTTCCATTCTACTGTGCATAGGGTTGCTCTGAGTTGGAGATGACGGCACCTAACAACAACAAAGAACAACTGGATGGTGCCTGGCAACCATTACTGAACATTTTGTTTAAAGCTTCTATGGAAGAATCCTTATCAAAAGGAGGAAAATGAAGAACAGAATTTCAAAGTGTCATGGAATTCATACTTTCTGGAGCCATGGAGGCTGGATAAACTCCTGAAACTATTGCCCCGAGGTAATCTTTAAATCTTAATCCTTAAACTAAAAATATGCCCTGAAGTCTTATTAAAGACTAAATACTTTAGTAAGACTAAATAAATAGTTTAAGTAAATTTAGTAATGTTGTTGTTGTTATTTACCATCAAGTCGGCCCCGACTCCTAGTGACCCCTCCTTGGGTTTCCGAAGCAGTTATCACTACGGAAGTAGGATTGCCCAACCTTCCT
>NW_006921603.1:6770781-6792740 GCF_000298275.1 Orycteropus afer afer | reverse complement strand
CACTCCTCGGAAGGAAGATGGGGCAATCTACTTCCATAGTGATACTGCCTCGGAAACCCAAGGAGGGGTCGCTATGAGTCGGGTCCAACTCGATGGCACATAACAACAACAACAAGACTAAATAGTTTAGCTTAATTATTAAAAAATATCTGCCATGAACGTTGTGTTCTTTTAATATCGATATGTATGGGATCAAATTGACAACAGATATTTGAAGATTCATTAGGTTTGATAATTTTTAAGTGTCCTAGTCCATGAGTTGCATCTTTCTCACACATTTTTCTACTTGCAGTAATGTGTTTGATGTATTGAAATTACAAGGTAATTTATTCTGTAGAGTCACTGTATTTCACTCCTTGCCTCCACGTGATGTTAGTTATCACGTGTCTCTAATCCCTGTGTTTCTTGTAAACTTGAAGTTAGTTAGGTTAAGAGTTTTGCCGGATTAAGATTAGATTTTTTAGTAAGGATATTTCATAGATGGGAGCTCTGGTAGCGTTGTGCCTAAGGCACTTGACTGCTAACCAGAAGGCTGGCGGTCCAAACCAACCAGCCACTCCTCAGAAGGAAGATGGGGCAATCTACTTCCGTAGTGATACTGACTTGGAAACCCAAGGAGGGTCGCTATGAGTCGGGTCCAACTCGATGGCACATAACAACAACAACAACAACATTTCATAGATCCTCTTGTGTACTTTCACGTAGAAGTCCTTAGTGTCTGTTTCTGTTTTCCTGTGGCTAAAATTAAGAAGTTTGTCATCAGCCTGAACCCTCCATCTACAAGTTTACCTAATGGTTTTCATCCAGTGGTTTTATCAGTCATCGATGATCATCCCTTGATTTATTATTTCATCAGAAATTGCAAAATGACTGATACTCTATTCTGCTGTTCCTTCTAAATTTATTAGCTGGAATGTTTCTTTACATTATCAGCTCTTTGGTTACTTGGAGATGCTGTTTGTCTAGGAAAGACAGGTTTAGTATTTAATTCTTTTCCTTTACTTGTTTTCAGTATGAATTGGTTTCCTAAATGAGCCCCCAAAGTGTAAACAATAGATTTTTTTTAAAGTATCATTTTAATTCATATGTTTGATCAGAATATATTTGATATTTTTAAATGTATTTTATTCATTATTCTTTCAGATACTCAGTTGTTTTACTTCTGGCCAATGAAAACCTCTTCAAATCACTTAAGCCCTTTTAACACGAGCTCGGTAGATTTGATAGTTTCCTTGCCAAGATGTTCCAGGCTTATCTTATTGTTTCTTTGTTCCGTACTTAGAGTCAGCCAATTCTCCAATGTGCCTTGGTTTCTTGAATGAATAAATGACATTTAGAAACCACAGTCTGGGTACGTCAAGTCTTCAATTTAAGGAATTCTCATTCTTGGGTCTTTATGATAGTTAAGGGAGCTTTAAGTCTTTTGCAGTTTGCCTCCTACTTTTGCAAGTTGGAAGGTAACTTTGGAGAGTCAAGTTTTTTTTTTTTTTTTTAAGGCTCCAATTCTCAGTCTTTTTTAAACAGGCTATGGTTTCTTAGCAACATAATTCCTTCAAAGCCTCGTAAAGGCCTGATCTATACCCTTGCAGTTAGCTAGTTCCATGTGCTAGTAAACCTCACCCAAAGATCAGTCAAGGTTCCAGTGTCAAACCTTATTATTTTCTTTGCTTCCTCATTTTCCTGCTGTTTCTCTCATTTGTTGTTATTAGTTGACGTTGAGTAGATACTGACTCATGACAACCCATGTGTACAGAATAGAACTGCTCCATATGGTTTTCAAGGCTGTGACTTTTCAGAAGCAGATCATTAGACCTGTCTTCGGAGTTGCCTCTGTTTGGGTTCAAACTGCCAACCTTTCAGCTAGTAGTTTAGTGTTTAATTGTTTGTGTCACTCAGGGACTCCTTCTCTCATTTATCATTGGCTGTTATGAAGCTGGGTGTCCCTGGGCGGTACAAACATTTAATGCACATGACTGCTAACTAAAAGGTTTAAGTTGGGCCAGAGGTTCTGGTGATCTACTTCCCCAAATCGCAGCCACTGAAAACTCTATGGAGCAGCATTCTCCTGTGGCACACATGGGTCTCATGAGTCACAGTTGATCACATGGCCACATCAGATAGCAGTTCTTGTTGAAATAGTGGAGAGAAGGCTATATTCTTTCTTTCTTTTTTTTTTTTTTATTAGGATTTGGGTGAAGATTTACAGAGTAAATTCACTTTTCATACAGCAGTTCACATATACTTTGTCTCATGTCATTGACCAAAATTTACAATGCAGCAGCTCCCCTCCCACTTCCTCCCCATAGTTACCTCCTCCCAGTGTCCATCCCTTCATACTCTTCTGCACCCTGAGAGGCCCATTGTCTGCCAACCCTGTATATGATCTTGGATACACTCTCCATTTAGACATACATAATTGTTTAGCTTGTTCACCCATCTATCCGTCCCTATACCCATGTTTGCTTTCATTGACAACTCAGTATTGTATTTGCAAAGGGGTTCATATTTGTTGTTTGTACTGCCCATGTAACTCTCTCTGTCTTTCTCATCCTCAATGCTGAGAAGGCTATATTCTTAATCTGAGTCTTGACCCGGGGCTGAGTCTTGGTGGATCTTTTGTTCCTCATAGCCTTTCTTAGGCTTCTCTCTTATTCTTTGCTGTCTTGAGACAGCTGGCTTTTCCATCTCTGCAAAATCCCAAATTTCTAGACTTCCTCTATCCCATTCTTTTTTTTTTTTTTTTTCCTCATAGTTTATGCCTTAGCTTATTCTTCCAAAACCTTGCTAAATACTACCAGTAACAACCAACACACACAAAACTTAACAGGCATAGCAGCCACAGGGTCTGCCTTCCAAGTTACCCAAGTAAGATTTACCAAATACGTCATCGCTTTACCACCACGGATCTCCAGGTCTCAAGCCTCCAGCATCAGTTTTCTTGCTGCCTGGCTGCTAGGCCAATTTTAGGTATTTGTTATGGCAGCACCTCACTTGAAGGTACTAATTTCTGTATTCGTTAGGGTAATGCTAGCTGCTGTAATTGAGACTGTCACAGAATTAGAGAAATTTAGAACTATAAAAGGAGTTTTAAGAGCATATAGTACATTCAGCTCCTCTTTATTTTAGGAATTGAGAACCAAAAAAGAGTTGAGGCTTGCCCAGAGCCAAGTAGTAACTTAGAGTCAGTGCAAATACCAGCTAAAGACGCTTTAGTGATCTTTGCCTCTTCAGCCCTTAGCTCCACCCTGGCACATACTAAGAGACTTAATGAATATCTTTTGGACTGAATTATTCGAGGATAATGTTTCATTGTGATGTACATAAGGTCTCCATGAGTTGGAGCCTGCTGGTCGACAACTAACAATAGCCACAAAGTCTACCTCTTTCTAGTGCATCATTAAGACTCAGTCAGATAAGAGGAAAGTGAAGGAAAATTCAAGAAAAAAATGGACCTTTAATTGAAATTTTTCACAGTAGGTGTGGATTAGAATACCAGTGTGACTTTGTTTTATACCTGCTACACATTTTCATGTCTTTAATCTTCATCAGAATGCTAGGAGCATTTTGATGGCAGCTTTGAGATAGCTGTTTTGATGTAATGTTAATAGCAAGTCATTTAATAACTAGCTTAAAAGCACTGCCAAGTAATTGGCCCACCAGAAGCCCTCTTAGCCCTGGTTCTCAATCTTCTCTGATCCCATATCTGAGCTCCTTGGGAAGGAAAGAGTCTTAGTTGGAAGGAGATGGGCTGAGGACAAGGAAAGGGAGTTGAGGAAATGAAGAAGCATCATTTCTTCATTTGGATACAGTGTGTGGGAAGTGTTGTTGTTGATAGCTGCCATTGAGTTGGTTCCAACTCATAGTATGACCCTATGTACAACAGAATGAAACACTGCCTGGTCCCATGTCAGCTCCACGATCCTTGCTATACTTGAGCCCATTGCTGCAGCCACTCTGTCAGTCTATCTCGTTGAAGGCCATCCCCTTTTTTGTTGACCCTCCACTTTGGCAAGCATGATATCCTTCTCAAGGGAGTAGTCCCTTCTGACAACATGACTGAAGTAGGTGAGATGAAGTCTGGCCATTTGTGCTTCCAAGGAGGATTGCAGCTGCACTTCTTCCAGGACAGATCTGTTTGTTCTTCTGTCAGTCCATGGTACTTTCAGTATTCTTCGCCAGCACCTCAACTCATTTCTGTGTCAATGCCCTCGCTCACACTGCTTCCAAATGGGGAGGTAGGACATTTATTCGATGGGTACAATGACATTTTTGGTGTAGGATAATGTCCAGCATGCCACAGGACTCCATGATGTCATTGTTCATTAATTCAGGTGATAGTTGTGAAGTACCTGTTCAGAGGCTTCACTAGGGTTGTTGTCAACCATGTGAGAACTCCTGGTGTCACCTCCCCATGAACTGCCATACCAGACCATACAGAAAAATCCCAGTAGCAATGAACACAACACAACATCTGCTTGTAGCTTGTGCAGATGAAACCACCTGATTTGAAGCATCATTGTAGTTGGATAATAAGGATGGCTTTGACAGGAGCATGTTAGAAGTTTCAAAAAGTAAATTAGCCTAGAATTTTATGTAAGCTGGGTTTACAAGAAATGGTTTTGTTGTTGTTTATAAGTAATTTCAAGGGTATTTTTATTTAAAATAATAAATTTCTACTGAAACGTGGCACAAAAATTTTATATACAGTCATTTTGGTGCCACAGTGGTGGTCATTGTGGTCCGCATCCCCCCCCCGCCCCCCGTTGACACCACTGCACTTCTTTTGTGCTAGGGCCTATGCTAAGTACTTAGGTACAAACTCTGTTCCAGGAGCTTCCAGGATAAATGGAAAAAGCAGAAACACTATGGAGAAATTTATAATGGATTGATGGTTCACCATTGGCACATGAACATGTCAGTCATTTATTAAATTTCAGAATACCGTACTGAGCCATAATATTGGGTGCTGACATTTTCAAAGATGTTAAAAGTTTGCCTAAACATAGATCTGACTCTCCTTGAATATCTTCTCCAACACAAAAGACAAGCCTCAAGTCAGTTTCTTTGCTTTTTGTTTTCTTTTCCCCTACCCTTTGTGCCTGAGAAGGAGGTCCTGGCCACATGGTCTAGGCCTGATTCATGAAGGCATTCTAGTTACTTCTTTGTGGGTATTTTCAGTTTCTGGACGAGCATAGCTCTAGTTTTTAAGTTAAAGGTGCTTTAAAAGTTGCATTTACTCTTCTGAAAATTTTTTACAGTCCATGTTTCCATAGTTTAATAATACAGAATGCCTGTATACTGCGGTTCATTATTTGGAGAGCTTTCTTAGTAATTTTGTCAGATGTTGATTGAATTATCCAATAGAATTTGTTTATTAGAATATCACAGATTGTTTCAAGCTAACTTTAGTTTCTATAGAAATTTTCTTTATAATTATTTTTAATCTTATACAAGAGGGTGTTAGGAAGTAAAAAGTTAAATTTGGATATATAATAGAAGTGCTGGATTTGAGTTAACTAAAGATGGCATGCAAAAAAACAAAACATGGTGTTTATCTGCTGGCTGTTGTCGGAATAGGTTTTTATAGAAATGGATTTAGTTATCAGTTGTGGTTCCCCAATCACTTAATCATTTCTCATTTTAATTTAGAGTAGACACTTTATGTTTTTCAGTCCTGTTTCTTAGACCTAAAAATAAATTATTCTTCACTGATTATCTTGATGGGCAGAGTACAGTCATGAAAATAAAATTCAAAAAATAAGAAATGAAAAGGATTACTTAGATGTGAAGAGATTTGACCTTTCTATCAATCAAAGAAGTGCAAATTAAAGTGCAGCATGATATATTTTTTCTCATGTCAGTTTGACATGTAGTACAAAAGATTGATGGTAACTCAAGTTGGTGAAAGTGAAAGTAAACACATCCTCATCCACTGTTGAGGAATATTTAAATTGATAATGTAAACTCCAGAGGAATGCTGTTTCACTGCTTACTCTGATGTGATTTTCTGAATCATCTCACCATGTCTTAAGTTTATAAAGCATTTGAAATTAGATGGCATGTTTTTGTGTCAAAAGTATCAATATTAAAAGTAATTCATGGAAGATTGGAAGAGGATTGACATTACCTGAGGACTTCCAGAGGAATTTGTGTTTTCACTTACCTTGTTAGAAGAATATGGGTCAAGGTTCTTGAAAAATTGAGAGTTCCAGGTAATCATTTCTTACTTAAAATTAAGTAGTTACCTGAACTTTATAATTGTGACTTCCAAGCACAAGCATACCTTGGAGATACGTGAGTTCAATTCCATACCACCACAATAAAGTGAACATCTTTGAGAAGAACATGAATTTTTTTGGTTTTCCCCTGCATATAAAAGTTATGTTTACACTGTTTAGTCTATTAAGTGTGCAATAATTATGATAAAGTTTGACATACTGGGAGAATTACAAAAATGTGACAGAGTGACATGAAGGGAGCATATGCTCTTAGAAAAATGGCACCAATAGGCTTGCTCCATGCAGGGTTGTCACAAGCCTTCAGTTTGTAACCAAAAAAAGGGAGTATCTGTGAAGCACAATTAAACAAGATATGCCTATAATCTGAGGATTAATCATAACAAGAGTAAATGTCATTAGCTGGACTTTAATCCCTGTATTAGCCCTGACTTTAATCCCAGTATCATATTTGACCACGTGGCAGGTAAGGCAGGAAACTCCGACAACAGCTCTCATGATGTGCATGTTACTTCAATAACCAATCCCTCTTTCATGTATTTTCTCCCTTAATTTCTGATTTTTGCCACTAGAAAATTCTCTCAAACACATTACATCTCATATTCTATGAACAAATGATTTCAGACATCTGTGCTAATAATGACTAAGCAAAATGCAATAACAGGTAGAAGAGATGTAGGACATAACTCAAAATAAAAAACAAAAAACCAAACTCACTGCTGTGGAGTCGAATCCAGCTCATAGTGACCCCTCCTTGGATTTCAGAGGCAGTATCTCTATGGAAGTGGATTGTCCAGTCTTCCTCCTAAGGAGTGGCTGGTGGGTTTGAACTGTTAATCTTCTGGTTAGCAGTCAAATGCCTTGGGTACTATGAAGTTACATTGATATTAGTGTAATGTTTTGAGATGCTGTGAGATATGACTTAAATTAAATTTAAAAAAGTTTTTTTTTTTTTTCCTCTCCCCAATCTCTTTTAGTAGATGGAAGAATACAGGCCTCAATATTACTCTTTTGGTTGGAATGTGGGGAGTCAACCAAGAAGAAACCAAACTCACTGCCTTCAAGTCAGTCCCAACTCATAGAGACCCCTTCTAGGGTCTCCAAGGCAGTATCGCTGCGGAAGTAGATTGCCCAACTTTCCTTCTGAGGAGTGGCTGGTGGGTTTGAACTGCCAGCCTTCTGGTTAGTAGTCAAATGCCTTAGGCACTGTGCCACCAGAGCTCCCAAGAGGCTGCTATTTTAGGTGGATATTTGATAAAAAGGAAACCAGTAGAGCTGTAGCTGTCTATCTTTTGTATAACCCAGCAAACTATTGAACCCATTTGAGTGTGGACCAAAATATAAGCATCCATAATTTTTAACCATTGTAATATTAGCAATGATGGAGATTACCTTTCACAAAGCAAAGTAATGTCTGTAAAATCTGTCATGATAGTTCTTTCAAAATTATTTAGCATCTTTATTATAATTAGAGTAAAACAAATGGATTTAAGGAAGATCAAAGGAGTGACTCATTGGTCCATCACCAGTTCTCTGGGAAGAATTGTTAGCCTAGTGAAAGAAAATTACCCTGCTCAAAAACTCATACCTATGAAAATGCCCAAGTTCAGGGAGGAAACTAAACATTAAGCAAACCACCCATTTATCAGCTTTATCTTTTAGAACATCCTGTCTCTCCCTGTTTTACTAATCCAATTTGATTACATAATTGTATTTTAATAGGCACATGGCTGAATAATCTGTGAAGGAGGGATATCCAGAACAAAACAGGAAAATCTTGCTATGGACCAGCCTGAAGGGTTCTATTGCATTGTCGGAATTGTAACAAGTATACTAAAGCCATGATTTCACAGATATTGTTGCTTAGGACGAAGCTAGTTTAAACATTCAACTTAAAAAATATTAATACATAGTAGTACTCATGGCCATTGGATGGTATGGTGTGCTGTGGTTTGAGAATGAGCTATAATTTAGAATTCAAATCACTGTCTCATTCTGCTTCTCCTCATATTCTACATCTAGCTGAATTGTTAGTTGCTCTAAGGAGATGTTCAGATGTTACTGTGTGTCATTTTCCAGTATGAAGATTGAAAGAAGACTGGAATCCTGAGCATATCTCTTCAGATATTTTCACTCACATTAGAACTGCTGAGATACACTGTACTATAAAGCATAATGTATTTTTTACTGGTGTAAAAATGTAAGCAACACAACATCTGCAGATTCAACACTTTTCCCTTGTACAATTCAATGAAATTAATTACATCAATCAATTGAGCAGCTTTCACCAACATCAGTTACCATATTTTTCATGCCTATCAACTGAAACTCAGTGTTAGCTAAATACAGATTTCCCTCTTTCTCCTTCCGTCCTGCCCCTGGTAACCACTGTTAAGCTCTGATCTTGATGCATTTGCCTATGCTGTTTGTATTAATGAAATCATGTAATATTTGTTTTTCTGAGTTTGACTTATCTCACTCAGCATTATGCTTTCAAGGATCATCGCCATAGTGGCATATATCAGGACTTCATTTGTCTTTATGGCAGACTAAATAGATTTTGTTTATTCATTAATGGATGTTTGTGTTTTTTTCTAAAGCATAATGTTTTTCATACATGAAATTCCACTATATGATACTATTTCATATTTGTAAAATTTCACTAGGATACCCTAGAAGTTTAGGGACTCTGGTGATATCATTGGAGGTACTAGGCAAGCAGAAGGATAAAGCAGTAGTGGTACAGTGGTGGGACCTTCAAGGATCATCATTTTCTGAAGGCAACCCCAAGTGTGTAGGGAACAATGGCCGTTGTGGCAAATGGAGCTGCTGCCTTTTTCTAGTTACACACTTTCTCCTGTTTCCCTCTTGGCCGGCATTCACATGATGTAGGTAGGGCAAGCCAAGTACCAGAATGCACAGTGAGAGTTCCATGAGAATATACCAGATTAATTCTAGTTTTATGCATGTGTATGTGTGTGTATACATATATATGTGTATGTGTGTGTGTGTGTGTATATATAATTATACATGTATCTGTATTTCTAATTTAAGGTAAATGCATAACTACTAAAGTTTGCTTACCACTGAATATCATCTCAGATCTCACTGGGGTTTACTCTCTGGGAGATTGGGAGATGCTGGTGTAGTGGAAAGAAGGCACTCTGTGGGGAAGAGTTGTTGGAATGGCTTCTGGTCCCAGCTCTGCTATTAACTGACTTGTGACCTTAGGGAAGCCAGAGCCACAGGTAAATGTAAGAAGGAGTACATTTCAGTGTTTAATTCACCTCTAAATACTCCATAGTTTGCAGGAAAAATAGCATATTTGCCTGTAGTTTTATCTTTACGTTGAAAAGTATTTTAAACATTGAGGAGTAATGAATGATATAACAGGAATGCTATTAGTTAGATTTAGCAACCATTTTAGCTTGCCAACCAGCAGTGTAACTTACAATAAGTATATGACATCCCCAGCTTTAAAAATAAAATTAAGAGAAGGGAATGGGAGGGGATGGAAAATTGCTGAATAGGCAAGAAATAAGTATTGATTTGGGTGAAGGGAAAGGCAGTATACCAAAAGTGAGTGACCAACACAATAACACTAAGGAAAAGGAAGACATGGAGTGGTGCATAAGAGGTACAGACAACAAAGGTAAATACTGTTACATACATCATACTACATTATCAGTAATAACAAACATTAATCTACATAGGTGGATACATAGGTAGGTTAAATGATCAGGTACATCTAGGCAAAAGAGAATATACCCATGACCATATATAAGTTTGGCAGATGATATTTATGAATACGTATTTGTGTGAAGAAGCTCTCATGGCATAGTGCCTAAGGCATTTGACTGCTAATCAGAAACTTGGTGGTTCATACCTATCAGCCACTCTGCAGAAGGAAGACTGGACAATCTACTTTCGTAAAGATTTACCACCACCTTGGAAACCCAATGCGGGTCGCTGTGAGTTTGAATTGACTCAATGGCAGTGAGTTTGCTTTTTGGTTTGGTATTTGTATGTGTTATAAGAATGTCCATAATACATAATAGAGCTAAGGGGCCAAAGTTATGATAACTTCTTAGCCACAGCTAAACACCCTGAGGGAGTGAGTCACTAGTCCCATGGGCTTGGGACCATGTTTGTGGGGACATCAAGCTCAATTGGCATAATATACTACACAAAAACATTGTCTTATATCCTACTTTGGTGAGACTGGGGTGTTAAAGCTTGAAAATGGCCACCTAAGATGCAACAATTGGTCTCTTTTGATCCGGAGCAAAGACGAATGAAGAAAATCAAAGGCACATGGAAGCAGTTAGTCCAAGGGACTAGTGGACCATGTGAACCTCAGTCTACATGACTCTGAGACCAGAAGAACTAGATGGTGCCTGGCTACCACTGTCACTTATTCAAAAAGGAATCCAAATAGGAGATCCTGGGTAGAGTGGGAGAGTCATGAAAAATGTGGAACAAAATTCAAAATCATGAAAAAAACGGCTTACTGGTCTGATATAGACAGGTGAAACCCTTGAGAGGATGGTCCCTAGTCAGTTGTTGGGCCTGTAATTGAACTCACTGCTGTGGCTTCCAGCCAAACAATAGACAGGTGTATAAGGTGAGCATTTACACCGGGTAAGCATATTCCTTAGCATAAGTAACCATGGGAGATCAAAAGGGCAGTATTTGCACAGGGAGATAGCTCAGAGTACAGGAATGCATAGGAAAGAAGGATCCAGGGAAAAGGTAAACATAGGAAGTGGAAAGAGAGCCGTTATGTTATGGGGATGGCAGCCAATGTCATGAAACGAAATGTGTTGAATTGTTGTATGAAAAATGAATTGGCTCTGTAAACTTTCACCCAAATCACAATAAAAGTATTCAAAAAAATAAAATTAGTTTACTCATATAGATAATTCTGCTGAACTTTTTAAAAGAAATTTTTTTAACCATTAATATAAAGTATCTTAATTTTAGTAAAAAATAAAATTCACTTCAAAACACTAAATTTTGCAGAGTATAGTTTAAAGAAGTTGCCTTCCTAATAACCCTAGTCCTGCCATTTCTCCTACGGTAAGCCACTTTCATTTTAAAAATAGATTTGTTCTACAAGACTTAACTTGGCCCTAGTTGTTGTCCTCTTATGCGAGTTCTTTGATTTAAAAATAGAACTGCCTTAGTAGATTTGTATCAACTAGTTGATGATTGTTTCTACCTATAGCACATGCTGATTAGGTGGTCAGTTCTATGGAGTCATGCTTGGACACATTTAGTCCAGTTATGTTGTCCTCTGAGGTAAAATGACAAAAGTAAATTTGTTTCTAGACTGGTGATTTCAGTGTATTTAGCTTCTGAGATTATTCAAGGCAAAATTTAACTCCCTCAAGGGCTGGGGGAATGGGTAATTTGGGTGAGAGATTACCATTGGAAAGTAGTTAACATCTAACATTTTTAGGACAAGTCATCACCCCTACACTGTTTTTAGATCAATCAAGATACTCTTTTTTACCTAGAGCAATTTTAGTTTAAAATTCAGGCATTACCTCAGGCATGTTAAAAACAATCAGTATTTCTGTGAACATATATTTCTAGAATACAGGTGTACAAAAGCTCTTTTTGCCTTACAGAATTTTAGAGATTATCTGTTGCTTTTAAAAAGCCTAGAACATATCAACTTATGGAAAATAAACGTGTTAGAAATCACATACTTTCATTATTAAATTCTAACAGAATTTTTGATGCACTTGCTCCTTAAATATACAAATTGTGATGTTTTAAAATTAATTTTCAAAACTGAATTTTCTATCAGATCTGACTATACAGTATGACATTTGAAATATTATTCATTTGGATTTATGAGTTCTTCATCTATTAGGATAATTCCTCCTTAAAACTCTCCTTTGGAGAGTTTTGCCACATAATGCTTTCTTTAAAGGTCCTGGTTTTTTCTATGCAACCAGTAGAGAGCACTTTAGCTTGTAATATGAGCATTGTATGTACAAATGAGTATCGGCAAGATTATATTTGAATCAAAGAAATGGGCAAATAATTTTTCTTTGCCTCAAATACATTCATTTCCTTTCAGTTCAAGCTTATGCCATCAGTTTCCTAAATTTTGCATCAATTTAAATACTCCTTCAAAGTTTTCAAAAGTTATTGTAATAACATTGCCCCAAACACATTCCTGTGCTTCGTATTTGGCCAGGCGTTTTCATGTTAGTTGTATTTTGTGTATCTCGTCACTCCATCTAATTGGTAAATTTCTAAATGAACAGACTAAATTTAATCTCAATTTTTGTATACTTTCAGTCGTTTTAAAAGTGGTTCACACTTTATTGATACTCAGTAAGTAATGTTGATGAAGATTTTCTGGGGAGGTGATTAAATTCACTAATCTCTAAACACTATTAATCAAGACGCCAAGAAACGAGATAGAGGTGCCATTTGTACTATTGTTTGGCAGTGAAGAAGGTAAGATTTCCATGAGAAAGTCTGACTTAAATCTACCTGTTCACACTCCTCAACTTATAAAGCATTGTATAAAGCACGTACCTTTTGCTCATCCTTCAAAAGGTACGTGACTAATAAACCCGGTGAGAGAGACATTAAAGGCACTGATTTCCCTAAGTTTTAGAGCTGAGCAAGAGTTGAATCACCAAAGAATTTGAAAGGTCTGTTTTGCTACATTATGATTTTCCAGTGTTTCTTGCGTGACGGGAGGAATGAACATTCTAGAATAGCAGCAGAAAATGGGAAGTGTAGGTCAGTAGCAATTCAATATCTGAGCAGAAACTTGGAACATGAGAGTTAGATGCTTGATGCCATTCAGTTCTGGTCACACCACCCTCACTGACATGTGTGTTATTATAATTAACCTGTATGCGAACCTCACAGTAGAAAGTAGCTCCAATCGCAAGGCCACAGTTGGTAGCATCCAGGTGGTTCTCTGAGGGGATATTTGCATCGCTGTCCCTGGCCTGCTTCCCATGGGAATGCCATCCCTAGTGTCCCTCATGCTCAGATCTTTCTGGATGAGACTGGTAGTTCATGGTATAGGAAAAGGGTTGCTGGTAGCATGCAGACTCAAACCCCTTTTGTATGATACATAAAGAATGGGAAATCTTTGAGTGTAAACAGATCCATCCTTTGATTCAATATTTTAGCATCATTTCCTTGAACCAGTGCTGATTCCTACCACATGCATCACTGAAAATTGGTCCTATGACTTGTTTGTCCCTGCAAGCCCATACTTTATGTTAATTTTATTACAATTTCTTTTCAATAAAAATGTTAACATTTTTAATTTCTCCTGAATGAAAATATTAGAGTGGGGAAGTAACATGGTTTATTCCTGGCTTTGTACCCCTAGAGGTGGATCTGGTCCAATTCCCTTCCCACTTGTCCCCCCTTCCTGCCCTCAAACTGTGTCAGCTTTCTGCTCTGAGTGACTCTCTTCAGTCTTAGTGGCTGCTCCTAGGTGCTTGCTTCTTCCTGAATCAGGACATATCTGGCCCTTTTCCAAAGTTGCTTAGAATGATAGTTTCTGATGGTGATTCAGTTATGTTTAAATGGATGAACAGTATTGTGAGAGTGTTTCCAATCAGACGTGAAGTCCCCCAGAAACTATCCCGAATCTGGGCCTCAGGGTGGAGTATGGACATGCCTTAGGGTCAGGGCAGCTGTGGAGGGTGTAATGTGATCTGAGACTGCACTGCCTTACTACAGGCAAGAGGCACAGACTGTTTCTGCCACAGAGACAGCAGTTTACTCTTAATGCTCTCTGAATATTCTGGAGGGTTTTTGTGTTTTGGTATAGTCATAGGAAGAAACCAATAATTAGATCTGAATGATGGGAAATTGGGTACAAAGACTTTCTGTAATTAACTCTTCATTAGAAATCTTTAGGTGAAGATGGGTAACTTGCCCATCTTTTTGCATAACACATAAAAAAGTAATCATCAAGAAAGTGTAGCTAGTGGTTTTTCTTGTAGTAGTAGGTCTCTTTTATTGTTTGAATCATTGAGTATTCCACGCCACCCCCCCGCCAACCAGCAACCTGATCTTTTATCACTCTCTGACTGCCTCCTGCACCGGTATGCCCTGATGCATTCAACACATGTGTTAGTATGGGAGGCTCTCAGCCCTGAGAGCAATTTACTTTCAGCTTCCCAGCCTGCAAGAAATAGCAAATCATCCTCTGGGAAGGCTTCAGAGACTTGTCAGCAGTCTGTAGCTTATTTCTCTCTCTCTCTCTGTGTATGTGTATGAGGGTGTGTGTGTGTGTGTCTCTCTCTCTCTCTCTCTCTCTCAACATTTGCAGGCTGGAATCACTGTAGAGGAACAAGCAACAAAGTCTTGTCAAGATCTTATCTCAGGGTAATGATTAGTTAAAAATGAAAGGCTAAAATACTGATTTTCTTTAGAAGAATAATTGCCTGTTTGATGTAGAGAACACCCCGTTTCTTCTTGAGGAAAGCTGAACAGGGCTACGTTAGCAGCCCGCGTCTTTCTGGAAGCAGCAGGGACTGGGTTTCAGCAGCGGCTGTCTGCCTGGGGAGCACCCGTAAATGGACTTTGGTCTCAATGATTTGACTCTTTGTCGTGGTTTTGGATGTTGGAATACAGGCGGTGATCTCCTGTCTTTTATAAACTCACCTGATTTAAAGAAAAGATGAGTGAAGAACCAAAGGAGAAAAATGCAAAACCTGCTCATAGGAAAAGGAAAGGAAAAAAGGTGAGACACGAATAAGCAACATGTTCTTTGCATTGTTCTCTGGCTCTGGGGAGGAAGTGATCTTTAGGTTGGATTTTTCAGACATTGGCTTAAGATTTTAAGAAGCTGCTAGTATCTGGATGCTTTTGTTTTTCCGGTCTTTTAATGGGTGTGTTCTGTGTTGGAGAAAAACATCACAACTTGGATACATTGCTAAAATATTTAAACAGTTAAATATAGTCATTTAGATTTCACTGAAGTGGTGTGTTTTTCATAGTGATATTCAGGATTATTAAGTAAACACATGTCCTAATTATGTGGGTGGGTGGTTTTTTTTTTTTTCCTCCAAAATTTTGCAGAAGGCTTGTTTATCAACAGGGTACAATTACTAATGAATATTATTATGGTATAGATGTTTAGCTTTAACACACATTTTAGGCAAACTTGGGGAAACCTGTAGTCATACTTTAAAATTACAGCATGGAGGTGAACTCCATTTTAATTATTGATCAGCTTATGGCTGACAAATCTCAGATTTGCATTAGACTCTGCAGTTGTACAGCCATATGGCTAATTTGTCCATGATAATTTATAAAATTAACCTATTTTCCATGTAAATTGAAGGGTCTTCAAAATAATCAATAGATGATTATTGTAAACCTGTCGATTCATTTTGATTTTCTTGCATGGGTATGTTGCAGAATGTGCTCCTAACTTTTCCCATACATTTTGAAATGTGAGAAAAGAGATAATTTTCCATGTGGAGCATTTGCTTTGATCCATTGCGGTTTATAAACTGGCTTGGCTTTAGGGCGTGCCACCAATGGAGAAGACAGTTGTATATCTGTAACAAAGAAAAGCAAATCCATGGTATAGGATTGTAGTTCATAGCTATTCAAGTAAAAATATGCACTCTAGCTCTTTCTTCATAATCAAAATTTTCCAATACTATATTTTAATTACTAGGACTGTTATGTGTAATTGTGCCTTTTAAAAATTTTTCCTTGAGCCAATGTAATGTATGCCATGCCAGTGGACACATGGAGAATTGTTGATTATAGTAGAAAAGGTAAAGGTTTCAACTAGTCACTGGATGACATATCAGGCCTTTAATTTGTTTCATAATCCATTTATTATTTATGAAAAGATTCATTTGAATACAGTGTTCTTAAAGGGACTACTATCAGCAGTCTGAAGACACATTTATGTACACGCCAACATTCTGGGGCAGTGATCCAACATCCTACAGATAGTGAAGCTGTGCATACTGGTTTGAGTCAGCCTTGACTTCTCCTACATTGTCTCAGCAGCAGTTGATGGTGTTGCAAAGGTGCTGTTCTGATTTCCCAAGGGAACAGGTCGCAGCTGCACAGCACAAATGATTTGTTTAATGCCTGGCAGAGTGGCGCTGGTCTCAGGGAAAACTGTCAGCTTTGCTCATGTTTCTGAGAGATCGCCTCAAGTGTCTGACAGGCTCCACCATGATGCGGAACATGATGTATTACTGAGGGCCCCACAGACATCATGAGCCATGCAGTGCGATCCAGGTTAAAGTGAGCAGTGGCTTGATCTCTTGTAAATCACTGAGCTTTCATATGGAATCCTTCAATGTGGGTATTATTATCTTTTTTTTCTAAACTACCTTGAAATGTTCTCAGCTGCAAAGAAAGATACTAAGTCTGTTGCCTGAAGCCCTTCTCCCTTGCATTCTGTACTTCCCCACTGCTGCTAGAGCATGGTTTATGAATGCCTTTATCATTGCTCTACCCAGTGCCTGCTAAGCTCCCTACTGCCTGCTGGTGAAATCCACATTCCTGACCAAGGTGCTTGAGGCCCCTCACAATCTATCCCCTCTACCACCACCACAGGCGTTTTCCCTTTCACCATTTACTTCATTCATATCTGGCTTCCTCTAACCTGGAGTTGTTACTAGTCCCCAAATTCAACCATTTCTTCTGATGTTTATCCTTTGTCCATATAGAAAATATTTCTATTCCATGCTGCTTGGTGAAATCCTGTCCATCCTTGAAGTTCCAACCCAGACCTTGCCCTCTTCTTGCAATCTTTTGAGTCACCCTAGTTTGAAGTCAATCCATCTTCTGGATTGACACAGCTTCTTATACTCTCAGGGCACTTAACACATTCTATTTTGCAGGTTATCATATACCTGCCTTATTCCTTTGACCACATTGAACCTTCTGGTATTTCCATCAGTAGACACTCAGTCTGCTGTCCTGACTGCAGTTGACACTACATAACTATCCCATTGAATTATCTCTACCAATTTGATGACTGAGTTTGCCAAGAATTTCCACTGTTAGATTAGATACATATCAAATAGGAGTTATCCTTTCTCATTTTCTCTGGATACAGGATCAAATATATATAGAGAGAGATTAAAAAATTCTTATAAGTATGTTACATTTCCTTCAGAACCAAACATTTAGAAGGTGTCTGAGTGTTCCAGATGACCCACACTGCAGCATTGGTGGGTGTGGTCAAATGACAGCATTTGAAATAGGAAATATACCCAGTCTGTCAAACCATGTTGTAACAAGTACCCCAAGTATTTTAAGTATTTCTTAATTATATATGAAATTATTTTGACATATAATTTAGTCTGCATTCTTTTTATAGGAATAAATCTCAAAATGACTTTAAAAATTATCTGTTGGTGTTGAGTGTTTTTAGAGAGCATAGCACTTGCTTAGGGCATCTGGGCATGAACTTTCATGAGACAGGTTTAGTGTGGAATCAGCCAGATAAATGTGAGAAAATCACAATTTAACAATTCATTTATTGGCACATTGTAAATACTTTGTATTTTGCTAAGGAATTTAAAGATACCAATTGGTATTAGGAAATGTTCTTCTCTGTTTTCTTTGGAGTATGAAATGTGTGTGTGTTTATGTGTGTATGTGCGTATTCACATCCCAGCTATTTATCTCTGTGTTGATAAAGGAGTGCCTGAGTGATGCATACAGTTAACATGCTTGGCAGCTAATCAGAAGGTTAGAGGTTCAAGTCTGCCTTGAGATAACTCAAAAGAAAGGCCTGGTAATTGACTTCCCCAAAATCAGCCATTGAAAGCCCTATGGAGCACATATCTACTCTGATACACAGGGGATCATTATGAGTCTCAGTTGACTTGATGGTAAGTAGTTGGTTGGCTGGATGTAGTTAGAAGAATATACTAAAACTCAGTAAAGTTGAGTTCTAGTCTAGTCTTCCTACTAAATTACTATCTTAGAACAATCAAACTCTTTATAAAATGGCAGTGAGATACCTGGCACAACTAGCAGAGGTGTTATGATAGTAAAATAAAAATGATAGATAAAAATAATAGATAGACCATATTTTCAAAAGGAGTTTTAAAATGATAGCACCTAAATTCAAAGTGGTTATCATAGTGCAATTTCATACTTGCCACACAGGAGTGGCTGATCCTATGTTGTTGTTGTTGTTGTTATGTGCCGTCAAGTCGGCCCCGACTCATAGCGACCCCTCCTTGGGTTTCCGAGGTAGTATCACTACGGAAGTAGGATTGCCCAACCTTCCTTCCGAGGAGTGGCTGGTGGGTTTGAACCGCCAGCCTTCTGGTTAGCAGTCAAGTGCTTTAGCCACTATGCTACCAGAGCTCCTGGCTGATCCTATAGGAAAAAAAAAAATGACAAAGGAGGACATTTTGCTCAACTTGATAGTATACTGTCAAATGTACTTAGTTTAATAGAAAAAAAGATAAAATGTTAAAAGGGACATTCAGTGTGTACCATTGCAGGTTCCCAATTTAGGTAAGCTTAATAAGATATGTGATAGTGATTACATTCCTTTCTATTCATTTAATTCATTCAGCAGGTGCTATGCAGTCGAGAGCCTTCAATTACTGGTCCCAAGCCAGCTACAGTAAACAATTGCATGTAGAATGTGTCCAGGGTACTAAATAGAGATGACTGCAGGTTTCACTGGTGGCATCATGAAGGGTGTAGTAAATTCCATTTGGAGGATGAGGAGAGGAAAGGATACGTAGAGGAAGGAATGCTTGAATTGAGGTTAAGAAGATGTGTTTCCGCCCTGGAGAGAACAATCATGGGAGAAGGAAGGGCTGCTTATGCACAGGGAGATAGCTCAGGGTGCAGAAGAGTATGAAGGGATGGACACTGGGAGGAGGTAACTATGGGGAGGAAGTGGGAAGGGAGCTGCTGCTTTGTAAATTTTGATCAATGACATGAGACAAAGTATATGTGAACTGCTGTATGAAAAGTGAATTTACTCTGTAAATCTTCACCCAAATCCTAATTAAAAAAAAAAAAAAAGATGTGTTTCCCAAGTAATAGAGAATACTCTTTAGATGTGAGTGAAAAATGAGAGAGAGAGGGAGAGAGGTTTGAAGCAGTTTGGTATGCTCAGGAATCTAAACATTGTTTTGCATGGTTGGAGTGTAAAGTGCAGGGATAAAGTATGGCAAGATGAAAGAACGGCAAAGAAGTTAAGAACTGTCTCTTGGAGTTAGAGCTAAGACTTCCTGTTTGTCCTGGGGTTCACCAGAATGCTCTGAATAGATGAGTACCGTCAGATTTGCTTTACAGGTAAACAGCCCTCGATTTGGTAGAAATTGGGTGTCTGTGTTCTTTGCCATCGCCCTATCTGGTGCAAGGATATGCCATAGTTTCCTTGCCAGATCACTGAGACTTTTATTTCTTTGAGTGTTTCATTTAGTCATTGACTTATTTTTATTTGGTTTTGTTTTTAGGCAGATTGGTATGTGCCAAATAATGAGACCCATTACAATGAGTTTGATTTCTGTTGAACTTGAATAAAAAGATTTTCACCATTTCAGTTCAGTTGTGTTTTCCATTTTAGGAATCCAAAATAACATGCTTTATTAAAGCTAGTCTTTATAGCTTTTTTCTTTATAGTTTGTAACTTTCTTTCTTTCTGTTTCACCAAGGTGGCCACGTGTCTGGATGAACTTGGTTTGTGTGTCAGGTGTACTTGGTTCTTCTCTGAAAAGCTTAAATTATCTAAATGTATATTCATTCTTGGTGGGGGAGTCAAGGGAATATCAATTTCTGTTGTTTGTTCAATATTCCTAATAACTGGATTGGACAGTATTTCATTCTGCTGTACATATTGTTGCTAAGAGGCGGAGTCGACTCCACGGCACCTAACAACAACAACAACAATAATAACTGGAGTTTTATTCTGGAATTCTTCTTCTCTGGTTTTGAGGTCTTTAATTAGGGTACCTTTACTAAGGTAACAGTGGGCTGCCCCACCCTGAGCACAGGGCAGTTGCATTGAACTGTAATTTTCTTTTGTGTCTTTAGACATCAATTTATTTCCTCTCTACAACTCTATAGGCAAATAGTCTCTCAGTCTCTTCTTGGTGAGCTAGATGACTTGAATTAGAATATAGTGAGCAGGATCACATGTTAGATGCCTTGTAACTTCGGAGGGGCTAAGATACACTCCATGTCAAGGAGCTTACACATCCCTTTTCATTTCACGATACGCATCACTGTCAAATGCTTTTCTTCTTAGTCTTATATAACTAAAAATTTTAAAAAATTTAATTTACTTTCACATAGTATTCTTTCTCTTGGTGATTAAATGTAGCATTGCAAATGCTGTCAACTGTACAGTTAACGGGCACTTAAAAATGCTTAAATTTATTTTATATTCATTTCTTTGAAGTAGAAATTTTGACATTCTAGTAGTAAATTTGTAATAGTATTTTCTTGAACTTCCTCAATGAAATTTTCTCACTTTAGTATACACATTTCCAGGTTATCTTTGCCCCAGGTACTTGTATAGTTGGATTTTTGTTTTTGTGGGGAAAGAGTTAATGGTTAACAGAATTTGGGATTCATTTCAGAATTTCATAAAATAAAAGAAACAATATAATATATCCCTTAAAAATCAAATTTAGTGGCATAACATTACCTGGAGGATTTAAAATTTTTTTTTGTGGTAGAAGGAAACTTGATATACTTTGATTTTATAAAGACTAGTGCTAGGGCATGGACCACATTGTGTGCATGGCTTTTAAAGGAAGGCACTGGTATTCCATAGGTTTACATTCCTTTCCCTGTAACACCAAAACTCAAAATGAAAACGTGAAAAAATTGCCCTAACTTCTTTGGTGGCAATATTTGACCTGACCTGAACTCATTTGGCAGCAAAGTCTGATATGACCTTATGTGAAGCTATTTATAGTCTTTTTTTTATCCTACTTAGTGTGAATATTTGTAAATTTCACTACAGAAGTAATAACTATTTACCTACAGTGGGTTGCCCCAAGACACTGTGAGGATGTTCATAATATTGGTGTATACCTTTCTGAAATTCAAAAGTCATTGAATTCCAAAGCTTTCCTGGCTCCGAGGATTTCAGATAATAGTTTGTGAATCTGTACTGAGTTTTGAGCCTAGATTGGTGATGAGCTGGTATGGTAAAATGTTATCTAGGGACGAAGGGAAGGGGCTTATTTTTATCCTTAATAAATGTTGTAGTGCTGGACTGTATATCGAAGATCTCTATTGTAGTTTTTTGTCTTGTAGGAAAAATTATTTCCAGAAGCCTTATAATAGAAAATGCTTGCTTAGTAATAAACCTGAACATTTGACAGGATGGGTTTGAAGATGATGTTTAGAAAACCTATTTTTAAATTAAAGAAATGAATTGTGGCTTATCTATAGGAAGAGATGTAGAAAAACCCAAAAAACTGCCAATATATTATTTAGAAAATTCTTAATTTATTTTGTTCATGACCATTTGGTAAGATTGTAAGAAATAACTCTGTAATATATTTTCTAGAAGAAAAGATATAGATTTGGAGGAAAATATTGTTTGAATCCCTTTGCCTACTTACTAAGATATAATGTTGAGTATATGAAGGGTAATTAATTTCTCTAGAATAAGACATAAAATGACTTTCTCTGTCATCCATCTTAAATAAAAATCCCTGATAATAGGTATTTTACACACACACACACACACACACA
>NW_006921603.1:6757393-6770681 GCF_000298275.1 Orycteropus afer afer | reverse complement strand
CTGATAATAGGTATTTTACACACACACACACACACATATATATATATATAAAATTTAATTTTAAAAGTGAGATTCTGTTTTCCCTCTCTGCTACACATCATGTAACAGACGTCATTTATTGGATGGCTGTGTTCATGGCTTGTATCTAAAAGCTCCTTTCAACTCCGTGTTCTTTTATTAATATTATAACTCTAATCATTAAAATCCACTGGTCCTCCTGTCATCAGGGAACTAATTGGAACAAAGAATACTTAAAACATACTTCCGTAACATATTTTTTAATATTTTTAGAGATCCCAATTGATATTCTGAATTTAACAGTATTCTTAAGAAAAACAAAATTCTAGATCATTTATGAAGTTTTAATGCTTAGGTAGACTTTAAGATTCTGAAACTCAGAACAGAATTGAACAATTAGTTGTTGAGGGTAGGTAGTCTATGTAGACAGCCTCAAAACTTTCAAACTTCACTCCCAATTCCCAATTTTTAGGAGCTCTGATGGCATGGTGCCTATGGCATTTGATTGTAACCCAGAAGGCTGGGGGTTCAAACTCACCGGCCACTCCTTGGAAGGAAGGTCGGGCAATCTACTTCCATAGAGGTACTGCCTCAGAAACCCAAGGAGAGAGGGGTTGCTATCAGTTGGAACCGACTCGACAGAAGTGAGGGTTTTTTTTTGTTTGTTTTGTTTTGTTTTGGGGTGTATATGTGCCACAGCATATGAGGCATGTGTTTGTTTGGCATTTCTACTGTTACTTTTTATTTTTAAAGGAAGTGTGATTCTGTAGAACTGTTCAATAGATCTGTTTTACCATTTTGGTTCTGCCTCTATCCCATACCATTTATTCCTTCAACAGATACTTTTTGAGCACTTAACTATTCTAGATGCAAGGGACCCAGCAAGAAACAAGACAAGACAATAAACCTACAAAGTGGATAATTAGTAGCAGTAAGTACTTATAAAAATTACAAATGAGACTATTGTAATAGAGAGTGACTGAGGACCAGGGAAAAGATGAGTCACATAGCCATGGTAGCCTAGGAAAGCTTCACTGGGAAGATGACCCTTGGGCATAGAGTTCACTCAAAGCAGGAACTTGGTCAGCCATGGACAGGTGAAATGTCAGGCAGAAAGAACGGCTTGGGCAAAGGCCCTGTCGTGTTGGGATTCTGAGGAACATCGCTTTACCTCACAATTGCTTCTCCCACTTGGTCACTTGGTATGAACTTTAAGGATTTCTTCACATAGCCCTCAGGTCCACTTATTTTCCTCCCAGATTTTGATGTTTTTGAGTTGTAAGGGTAAGGAGCAGTACTTCAGGGAGTCAGCTGTGAGTACCCAGTGAATATTTGCTGGGTGAAGAATGATGAACTTGCTTTTTCATTTGTTATATATTTTATTTAATTCTTTGCTCACATTTGCTTCTTTTTTTTCATTGTGGCAAAAACATACATAAAAAATACGCTAACTCAACAAATCCCACATGTCCAGTTCAGTGACTGAATTAATGAGTTTTTATTCTACTTCCACTTTTCCTTTTATGCTACTCATTATTAACCACTTGTGTTAAGTACTGTAAGGCATTTAAAAACTTCTTGTGGAAAGCCTCATCTCTGAAGCTTCTAACAATCACTCTTCTTGGTCCAGTAGATAAAACAGAAATACAAATAAAGACATGCATCATAGACTTAACTCAATAAAACTTGCCATAAAATATGATGCTTATGCATAATAATTTTCACAAATGGCATATAAGTAATCTTTGAAATATGCATTGCCTTAGAATTCAGGCAACACAGCTGCAAGCATTTGTGTCATATTTAATGCTAGCATTTTGTGGTACTTAATGAAAAAGTAAACAGTAAATATGGCAAGCAAAGCTAATTCCTTGACAAAAGCTTAACCTCTAGATTATTTGTCTGGGAACATCATGTAATTTCCCCTTGTTTTTTGTGATGCTAACCTTTTCAGATTGTACACACAGTAATTTTACCACTAGATCATTTATCTTGGCATCTTACAAAATTAAAAAATCTCTTTGGAACATTATCATATGTTGAGTGATGGCTTCACTGTGTTTTTTTTTTTTTTTTTTGTCTAGCCCATTTTGACATAAGGAACATTAAAAGTGCACAAGTTGAACCATAACGATCTAGTTGTTAATGAAAAAGATTTTGTGTTTGATTACAGGTAATTAAGTAAATCATGGGTTCAAGAAAATATTTATTTCAAAGCTACTTCTTAAAAGCAAAAGCAAACACAGTTACAATTTTGTGGATTCCCACCCCACAGAGAATGTTTATCAAAAATTAATAGATAGCCTAATACTATATATGTGGGGTTATTTCACCCAATGTGTTGTTTTGGGCAAATAGAGGAATACAGGAAACAGCTTGGTTTCAGATATTGAAAATTCCCTGTTCTGACCCATGTAAGTGAGATTTAGACTTCTCAATTGCTCTCTATGACTTGAAAGTAGAAAAAAAAAAAAAGCACTGGGCATTTAGGATGTTAGAATAGCAATAATAGGTTCTAGGATTCTAGTCTTTATTTTTAAAATTGTCTAGACAGGGCTCCTGATGATTTTGATTATGTGAGTGTGCTTGAAATAGGTGCTAGTAACTTGCCTCAGCACACTAGTCTTCAATTAAAAAGTTTCCCTATCTTTTACGATTTTCCTAAGAATTTTGCTATTTTAAGGGATCTTTAGAACAAAGCTGTGAAAATGAAGGAATATCTTTTATATTATTAAAATGTAAAAACTACATAATGTTAATTGCTTAAATTGATGACAGATTTTTCTCTCAGTGATCCATCTGATTAAAATGTCATTCAGTAAGTTAACTCTGTGTGATAGGCTCTCCTCGGAAGATAAAATTTAGGCATTATTCTACATTCTACAGCATTTTTTAAAAGTTATAAATATGCCAGTTGATTATACTTTACTCTTTACAAAATAGACAAATGTACTAATGTAGCTGTACTGAACTAATGTGTCAACATGTGCCTTTTATGTCTTTTTCTACTTTTAAAGCTTTTCTACAACCTTTAAAGTAGAGGTTCTTTCTAAAAATATTAAAGTCATGGGCTTATGAAACACTATGTGCATGGTGAAATGGCAAGAATGGAGAATAGAATCACATATACCAGTGTTTGAATCCTCATTCCACTATTTGATAGCTATTCAAATTTAGTCAAGTTATTTAAATCCTCTAAGACCCTGTTTCCTAATCTGTAAAATGGGGGTATTTTCCTTGCCAAGCATTTTTATATGAGAATTATAAACAATTTGTGTCGAGTAGTTAGCATAAGACTTGGCCACGAGTAGCTATGCTATGCTCAAGTAACATAGAGTAGCTATTGCTATCATTAGTGTTGAAAGCACTGCTAGTATCAGATTAGTTGTTTTCTCGTTGTTGGGTGCCATCCAGTCAATTCCAACTCATAGTGACCCCGTGCAAAGAGTAGAACTGCCCCATAGGATTTGATTTGCTGTAATCTTTACAGAAACAGATTCCCAGGTCTTTCTACTGCAGGACCGCTGGGTGGGTTCAAACTAACAACTTTTTGGTTAGCATCCCAGTGCTTAATCATTGTGCAGTCTGGCTCCTTAAGACTGGTTTTAGTACTACTTATTATCTATGAAGAATAGCGAAATCTGGGGGATGTAATTACAATTCATTTAATTATCTTCCAGCATCAGAATTTCTGTGTTTCCTTTTAATGACTTACTTTCTTTTGGTGTTTACAAGTTAGAATACCTTGTTCCATGATGGTAAAATTGATTTGAAACTTTGATTACTTTCCTCCTTAATAAGAGAATTGGAAATTTGTCTTCCAAATATAACAATCTATTTAAAAATTATCTCTTGATTGTTTTTAGATAATTACATGTTTACTCTGTCTCGATTGGAATTTTGATTTAGGAATAAATAATTAGCAGAAATCATTACATATTTGTGTAGCATTGACTTCTGATAGTACTTGTTAGAATCTGTGTTACTAACATTAGCATGTAAGCATAGCAATACTTATCTCTATGTACTAAAAATCCTTGTGCTCTATTTTATTTGACCATTTATGATGAAGGAGCAGAGTAGTTTATAAGAAATAACAATGCACTGTGGTCCAAAGCCCTAGTTTTCATCTCCGCTGTGTATAACTAGCAGCAAGGGGCAGTGTGGTAGAAAGAACCTGAGATTCGAAATCAGATGATATAGAATCCCCACTGTCATTTATTTATAGGTTATGTGACCATGCATAAACCACAAAATCAGGGTTCTCTACCACAAAATATTACAGTCTTGCACACTTAATTTGCCATGTCATTGGGAGTTTAAGGCAATATATATGAAACATAAAAAATGTTAATTGGATTTAACTGTGTGACATTGAACTGATATCCCCATTTTCTTTTCTCTGAAATATAGTTGAACCAGATGATATATATGACTGTCATCTACAGAAGATATTAAATTCACATTCTCAGTAGGGTGATAGGTGAGATTTTGTGTAGGACTATGTGTTTGTCAAAGGTGAACAGTGGCCAAAGAGAACCTCTCATTGTAGTTGTCATCCTCTATTCAACATCTCTCGATGGCACATAACAACAACAAAAACAACACTCAACATCTCTAACATTACCTTATCTCTAATATAGCCATCTCATTTACTAATTTGCCTTCTAAGCTTTGTATTTTAATGATTAAAGTGTAAAAAAGCAAGAAATGTTTCCTGATATTTTCCCATTTCAAAAGATTCCAATTGTTATTCTATTATTATATTTAACAACAATAACTTAGTGAAGCATTCTGAACTTAACATATGGAGCTCAGTGTAGTTTTAGAAAGAACACCCGGTTTAATGGCAAATAATTTAATTAAACAGACAAAATATTGAACAATGCAGGAAACATGAAAAGAAGATGGAAGGAATTCAGAGTCACTGTACCAAAGAGAATTAGTTGACATTTAACTATTTCAGGATGTAGCATATGATCAAGAACTGATGGTACTGAAGGAACAAGTCCAAGCTGCACTGGAGGAACTGGCAAAAAAAAGGCTCCATTGACATTTTTCAACAAACGGATGCAATGCTGGAAGTGCTTACTCATCTTTGCCCAGGAATTTGGAAGACATCTACCTGGCCAACCTACTGAAAGAGATCCATATTTCTGCCTATACCAAAATAAGGTGATCCAACAGAATGTGGAAATTATTGAACAATATCATTAATATCACACTGAAGCAAAATTTTGTTGAAGATATTTCAAAAACATTTGCAGCAATACATTGACAAGGAACTGCCAGAAATTCAAGCTGGATTCAGAAGAGGGTGTGGAATGAGGGTTATCATTGCTGATGTCAGACAGATCTTGGCTGATCACAAAGAATACCAGAAAGATGTTTACCTGTGTTGTGTTGATTTTGCAAAAAGCATTTGACTGTATGCATAATAAAAAATTATGAATAAAATTGTGAAGAATGTGAATTCTAGAATGCTTAATTGTGCTCATGAGGTACATAGACCAAGAGGCAGCCATTTGAACAAATCAAGGGGCTACTAACGTGGTTCAAAATCAGGGAAGATGTGTGTCAGGGTTGTATCTTTTCATCATACTTTTTCAATCTACATGCTAAGCAAATAATTTAATAAGATGGATTACGTGAAGAATGCGACATCAATGCTGGAGGAAGACTCATTAACAATCTGAGATATGCAGATGACACAGCCTTGTTTGTGGAAAATGAAGAAGATATGAGTGCTTATTGATGAACATCAAAGACTACAGCCTTCAGTAAGGAATACATCTTAACATAAAGAAAACAAAAATCCTCACAACTGGACCAATAAGCAGCATCATGATAAATGGAGAAAAGATTGAAGTTGTCAAGGATTTCATTTTACTTGGATCCACAATCAACATCCATGGAAACAGCAGTCAAGAAATCAAACAATGTATTGCATTGGGCAAATCTGCTGCAAAAGATCTCTTTCAAGTGTTAAAGAGCAAAGATATAACTTTGAAGACTAAAGGGTGCCTGACCCAAACCACAGTACTTTCAGTAGCTTCATATACATGTAAGAACTAGACAATGAATAAGGAAGACCACAGAAGAATTAACACATTTGAACTGTGGTAGTATTGAAGAATATTGAATGTACCATGGACTGCTAGATGAACAAATAAATCTGTCTTGGAGGAAATACAGCTAGAATGGCCACTCTCACTTCTAAAGAGGAGACTTCGTCTCTCATGCTTTGGTCATGTTGTCAGAAGGAACCAGTCCTTGGAGAAGAATATCATGTTTGTAAAGTAGAGGGGCAGCAAAAAAGGGAAGACCCACAGTGAGATGGATTGGCATAGTGGCTGCAACAAAGGGTTCAAGCGTAGCAAGGATTGTGAGGATGGAGCCAGATTGGACAGTATTTCTTATTCTGGTGTACGTAGGGTCCCTGTGAACTAAAAGCAACTCAGTGACACCTAACAATAATATGTTTTTATAGTTTGGTTTCTGTTATATCAGTATTTTTATATTTTATTATTTATCCATTCACATGATATATTGCACTTTTGAAAGTTTGTTTTTGTGTAAAATATAGTAAAAATGAATATATAATCATCAAAGAGAGATGGAGGCATAGAAAAGGGTATGGATCTAATGCAAATAGAGAGAGGAGCAACTGGTAGAGTAAAATCATTGTGGTGACATAGCTGGTGAAAACTCTGCTTGAAATATGAGCTGTCAGCAGTGGCACGTCAGGAGCTGAGAAGAATGCAGTTAGTGTTGGAAGCCTTAACAAAAGGCAGTGGCTTTCCTGAAACGGAGTTCATACGATGGAAGAACAGTAAGCCAGAGAGGAGAAATTTGCACCAAGCCAGAAACTAGACTGTCCCCTAACCACATCTTCCTCAGAGTGTAAGTGTTTAGAGGTTTAAATAATAGGTGCACTCTGGTTTGTGTATGTAGTCAACTATGAAGCAAATAGTATATAATTGTAATTTTACATGATACCTTCAACCATTCTCAGTTAATTGTCTCACTCTTAATATCTGGAGTGAGAGAGTGCTCCTGGACAATGTTACAAAGAAGGGGCTGAACCAGGTGGACTGTGTCTGACAACTGCAGCCAATATTTTGATTACCTTTTTTGGGCAAAGCTGTGTGAGATGCACCACTGGGAATTTCCTTTGAGACCTACTGAGTGTGATTGTGCTAGGGAGAAATTTAATGTCAACTTAAGTAAATACTAACTGCCTTGCTCTGTGGTAGACACTGCAGGAAACAGAAAGGTACTGGAAATGTAGTTACTTGTAAATCATGTGATCTTTACAAAAGAATCAGGAAAATTCCCAAGATATTAGGTTCCTAGATCTTTTCTAGGTAGAGTAGGTCTCCCCTCCCCTCTTTTCTGATGATACCCAAACTTAAAAAAATATGTAGTTAGTCCAAGTTATTCCACAGTCAACTGGGCAAACTGTTACTGCTCTAGTCTTGACGTGTTGTGTGACAACATTGAAGATTTAGAATTAACTAACCAGGAAAGCTATCCAACATCAATTTTGTAGTCTTCAGATACAAAATACAATGTAGCCTTCATACTTGAATCCTTTTGAAAATTTTTGTCTTAAATTCATTAATAAATTGAAATTTTTTATAATTTCCACTATAATAGTATATGTAGTCAGTTGTGAGATGCTGTTGAGTCTATTTTTGACTCAGTGACCCCATGTGACAGAGTAGAACTGCTCCATAGGACTTCTCAGCTGTAATCTTCATAGACACGGATCTCCAGGTGTTTCTCTCTCTGAGCTGCTGGGTGATTTAGAACCACCACATTTTTGGTTAGCAGCCAAGTGCTTAACTGTTGTGAGATACAAGAAAACAAAATAAAATCCACTGCACTGAGTCAATTCTGACTCATAGTGACCCTATAAGACAGAGTAGTACTGACCCCTAGGGTCTCCAAGATTGTAAATCTTTATAGAAGTACACTATTCATCTGTCTCCTGTGGAGTGGCTGATGGGTTGAAACTGCCCCTTTTGGTTAATAGTCTAATTCCTTAACTACTCTCCCACCAAAGCTCCTGTTGTGCCACTCCCTACCTCCCAAAAAAAACCCATGAAACTCACTGCCATCAAGTCGATTCCAACTCATAGGGACCTGCATCGGGTTTTCAAGGTTGTAAATCTTTATAGAAGTAGATTGCGGCTGGTAGATTTGAACCGCCAGTCTTCTGATTACCAGTCAAATGCTTTAGGCACTACACTCCTTTAATAGTATGTATATAAAAACATAGCATACTTACCTAAATGATTTTATAAAATTTTCTTGCTTTAAATTTATTTCTAGAAATTCTTATAATTTCTATTTTAATCATTCTTCCTGTCTATTTCCTAACTTCATCAGTAAGAATTTGTCTACTTAGGTTCCATGTAAAAAGAAAAGAAATAAAAAATTGAAAAATTGTGAGTACACCTGCTGAAAGACTCAACTTGTTGCTATTTTGGATTTTCATTTCTGAGTTAATTTTTCCCTAAGACTCTTTTAGGATTTTACATAATATAACTATGTTGAATCATGATATTGATAAATATTGTAGTGTATAACATCTATAAAGTACATAGTAATTTTGAAAACTATAAACATCAGGATTGTGTAATAAAAATGAATAATAAAATATGGTTGATTTTTATCAGGAAAATAAGGGTAATGATAGGCAAATGTAGAGAAAAACTTTGTAGGAATGCAACTTGGCACATTATATTATCGAAGATACCAGAATGTATTGGGCCAATTTTGCATCTTTTGGTGACATTCACCGTGGCTCTTGGCTTGTCATGTATTTGATAATGTCATTTACTCCCTTCAAGTTTTGAATATGAAACTTCATACCTTTGTATTATCGGGTTTCATGATCATGCAGCTAGTCAGCTGTAAGCAGCTATCATTCGTAGAGATGCTCCAGGAAAAAAATGAGCAAGATTTAGCACCTAGTCCCCTTTCCTTGTGCTGTCACCATTTTAGAGGCCAGCAAGATCACCTCAGGTTACCTACAGTCATGGAGAAATGCAGCTTCATGGGTGCTACCCTGTCCCAGCTTTGTGCAAGGTTGTACTCTAACAGAAAGACTACGTCAGAATTACTTTTAGAGAAAGGATTCTACTGATGTAGTTTGAAAAGGGAAATGCATGTAAAATATTAAGAGAATAATGTAAGACAAATAGGACACAGACTTTTTGTGCTGTGTGATGGTCTGTGACTTGGTGTTAATCTGAAAAAGTTCCCTGGAGAGAGCTTGTTTTGGGCCAAGATGGCAAGCTCATATGAATAAATTGGGACCAGTATTGTGAGATTTAATTATTATTTATGAGAAGCCAGAAATCTAGACTCCTATTTGAAATCTGTTGATATTGAAATATTGAATATAATCAATACAGATATTTAAAAACATTGTGGGGGCCAAAACCATCAAGCAACCATCACCATCCCTTGTACTTCATGTTAGCCCCTCTGTTTTGAGTGTGTTATAAAGGGCTACTATTATTAGTTCTCTCTGAGTCCAACCATAAACCAGAGTTCCTGTGTAAAAAATCTCTGTGGTAAATGCTTATGCCATGTAAAATTATCTTCCTTTGTTTTAGTGGTTTTCGATTTTTTTTTTACCCTTTTGTTTTTCAAATACAGTTATGTGTTGCTTAACGTCCATGATATGTTCTGTAAAATAGGACATAATGTGATTTGGTTGTTGTGTGAATACCATATTATGTACAGGCAGTACATAATATTGATTACAAACAAGTTCTGTTTCTAAGTCTGTCTTTAAGTTGAATTTGTGTGTAAGTCAGAATAGTTAGGTACAGTTTATATATAACATTAATTAGTCAAATGTTTGCCTTAGTATATAATGTACCTTTCTATGCATTAAAAGGAAAAAAACCTAAACTAAAACAGATACACTAAAATATCTTTAGCATAATAATACAGTGACAATAATGTTTTGATGTACTTCACAAAGTAGTACTTATTTGTTGTTTTGAACCACTGTATGTACTTTGAATTTTTAATAAAATAGGCTTTACCAGGTTGGGACTATGGACTCACATGTGATTGGAGGTTACCAGAATGGATGTTATGTGACACATGACTGTTGAGTTCAAATTTCATCCCTCACTCCAGGCAAGGCCCGTTAGTAAAATGATATAAATGAGCACTGTATATATTATGTTCCTCAAGTCACTGAAGAGAGGATTTCAAGTAGAAGTAATACAAGAATTGTAGCTGGATAAATTTGATGCTTGAGAAACTCAGGAGTTTCAAATCAAAGCTAATAGTTTCGGTTTTCAAATTAGAGTATTTTCATTTTATTAGAAATGTATTGAGAATCAACTATTTCAGACAAATGGAA
The DNA here is from genome assembly GCF_000298275.1 of Orycteropus afer afer. Taxonomy (NCBI): domain Eukaryota; kingdom Metazoa; phylum Chordata; class Mammalia; order Tubulidentata; family Orycteropodidae; genus Orycteropus; species Orycteropus afer. The sequence continues at coordinate 6,760,270 of NW_006921603.1, read as the reverse complement.
GATGGAATTAACATTTTCTGAATACCTGCTATATACAGGAAAGCTTGCAAAAGCTGGAACCTGTGTAATGTGGAAACTTGTCAGAGAAGGAAAACTCAAATATTTTCTGCTAGTAGAGGGAAATAGACAAGTGTTCAGACTGCACCCGGTCAAAGAGAGAATACTTGCAAGACCCAGAAAAACCAGGCAGTCCTGTCACGTTCCAGCTCTTCCAAGTTTCACTGTTCTAGGTACAGTCTACAAGATTTGCACAAGTTATCTCATTTTCCTACAGCAAAACAATGAAACATCATCTTCATTATTTCATCTGTGGTTAAACTCAACCCTAGAAAACTGTCAAAATTCACCCATTGTTTACATGGCAGATCAATAATTCCAGACTAAGAATCCAAGCCTTATTTCTTCTCTCCAGGCCCTTTAGTACTACCTTATTTTAAGACAGCTTGCAATTTAGACAGTGTAATTTAATTTCATTATTGTAGTTTATCAGTTGGCATTAACATGAAGTACCAGACCAGACCAGTTGCAAGTGAGGTGATTCTGATTCATGGCAAAACCATGTGATCAGAGTAGAAATACCCCGTAGGGTTTTCCATGGCTGAGTTTTTGAAAGTAGGCCATTCTTCTGAGGTACCTGTAAGAAGCAGAAATATTTTTAGTAGATTTAACAAAAATAACTCAGTGCTTTATACTTTATGGCTACATATAAAAAATTTCCAGAAAACTAGATTCATACAAGTATCTCACATTGCTCATCTCACACATTCAAGTTCATGACTGATAAATGAACCTTGGTAGCAAGTAAGTCTATTTTTGCTGAAGCTTCATATCAAATTCACAAAGAAGCCAACATCCTTAACAAAAGCACACACTGATTCTATGTAATTATACATAAAACTTTAAAGCCAATGATGATTCAATTTATTGTTGTAAGAAAGCGTTTTGTTGAAACCTAACATGTGTACATTTTAGTTGGTGGTGAAATCTCAGATATGGATATTTTAAAAGTGTTACACATTCACACTCATTAAATATTTAGTTAAGAGCACAAAAATTGGTTAAAATTTTATAATTATGTGACATATATGAAGATTCCCATTTTTAATTGTAAATTAGTGAGATGTGAATATAAATATCATATTTCTTCAATTCTAAGAAAGTGTTTTACACATTTAAATGTCTCTTCAATTGGGATGTATTTTTCATTTGATGATGTCTTATCCTTTCTGTTGCCTAGGCAGCATTTATAATGCGGTTTTCCTTGCTTGCACATAAACCAGAAAAAAAAAAAAAAAACCCTCACTTCCGTTGAGTTGGATGTGGCTCATAGCGACCCCTCCTTAGGTTTCCGAGGCAGTATCACTATGGAAGTAGATTGCCCAACCTTCCTTCCAAGGATTGGCTGGTGGGTTTGAACCACCAGCCTTCTGGTTAGCAGTCAAATGCCTTAGGCACTACGCCACCAGAGCTCCCGATATAGCTGTAATACCTCAAAATTTCACTGAACAAACTGTTTTAATAGGGTCATTTGAAGTAGGAATTGAGGTAGAAAAGGGGACAGTGGGTTGGATGAAAATTCTGCAGACAGTAGTGGAGCACTTTTTAAAGAAATGTTACATCATCACCTATGACCTCAGTGGTACAAATCTTGAGCTTGTGTGGTCGAACAAGACATTGTTGACTTAGAACAAGGTATTTATGATTTAGAAGAGCAAGACTCTACATGAAAAAGATTTAAAAATGCCTTAATGAGTTTATTTCCCTTATATTTTCCTGCATTATATATGTATAAGGGTCACATGTAAAAGTCAGGAATCCTCGTGGTGCACCTGTTAAGCACTTGGCTATAATTGAAAGCTTGGCAAGTTCAAACCCACTCAGCCACTCCATAGATGAAAGACCTGATGCTTTGCTCTGTGAAGATTATAGCAAAGAAAACCACATGAGACAGTTCTACTCCATCACATGGGATTGCTAGGAGTTGGAGTTGACTCTATAACATCTGACAGCAACATGATAAAAACCTAGTGTTTTTTATCTAAACCTAGTGTTTTATTCTAAGTCAATATAAATAATTATTTCATAAAGAATAAATCGTAAAGCTCATGTGATATAACGTTGTGTCATTTCATTGACAGTGTTTGTTCTTTCATATATACATTAAATATGGTGCATGTCATAATCTTAGATGTCATGAAATGTAGTGAATAATTAATATTAATAATTGCTATCTGATTACTTATTAGCTAATAGTTAAACATTAGTTAATAATTTTTAATAATTTAAAATAAAAATTCAAACCTAAGACATTTTTTAAAATTTCAGAGTAAATAGTTTCAAAGTAAATAGTGCTTAAAATCAGAAGCTTAGTGGTGGACAGTTTCTGCTATATGATAAAATCATACTAAATTTCTAAGTGTTGCTTATTTATAATTTTTAAAAATTGTATTTTATTCCAGAAAATAACATTTTTGTTCAAGATTCAAACCAAAGACAAATATATGAATTATACAGTATCAAGTCCTTTCAGTTTATAAATAGTGGCCCAAGGTTATCTTTACACTAAATTAAACTTCCAAATAAAACCAAACCAAATGTAAAAATATATTTAAGTGTCTAGAAAGTTAATTGGCTCACAGCTTAATTTCTTCTATAAAAATATATTCACCAGGGATAGCTCTTTTTCTTTCATTCTCATTCTTACTATCTTAAACACAGTTGTACTTTTTACATTATTGAAGGTATTTGCCATACATTTTCATTTTTAAACTGCAGTTTAAAAATATGGAAGTGCTAGATATTTCTGAATAATGAGTTTCTGAATTCATCTATTAAGTGTTGTTCAATTAAAATGGCAAGCAAACAAAAATACCCAAA
>NW_006921603.1:6731950-6756531 GCF_000298275.1 Orycteropus afer afer | reverse complement strand
ATTTGTATTTCCAACTTTTGAAGGAATCGCCATACTGCTTTCCACAATGGTTGTACCATTTTACAGTCCCACCAGCAGTGTATGAGAGTCCCAATCTCTGTGTGGAGAAAATTTTTGATAAGACTATTACTACAACTCTTAAGTAAAGTCTCTGAGTGGTGCAAACAGTTAATAGACTTGACTGCTCACTGAAAGGTTGGAGGTTTGAGTCCACTCAAAAATTCCTTAGGAGAAAGGCCTAGTGACCTACTTCTGAAAAATCAGATATTGAAAACCCCATGGAGCACACTTCTACCCTGAAACATGTGGGGTCACCATGAGTTGGAAACAACTTGATGGCAACGGGTTATACCTCTTACATTGTAGGCTGATTTAAGTGATGTCACCTTTATTCCTGAAGAGACATTGAATAATATGTTGAATGATGTGGTAGGTATATTAAGTTAAAATACAAAAATGTATAAAATTCAGTGGATGAGTAAAAAATACAAACAAAACAAAAAACTCTGGTAGAGTAGTGCCTAAGACACTTGACTGCGAACCAGAAGGCTGGCAGTTCAAACCCACCAGCCACTCCTCAGAAGGAAGATGGGACAATCTACTTCCATAGTGATACTTCCTCGGAAACCCAAGGAAGGATCGCTATGAGTCTGGTGCAACTCGACGGCACATAAGAACAGCAACAACAACAACAGATAATGGAAATGCTGTGGATTTCTAAAGTAAAATTCAGGTTAGTACAGCAATGAGAATAGCTGCTATAACATGCTGTGTTCATGATTTTTCTTCTAGACTAAAAGTTGGATACATAATTGTGGAGTTAAAAATCATTTATTTTAAAGTCTTTATATTCTTCTAAGTGTTTTTCAGTTTACCATTAATATTTTTTAAGGTGAAAATTTACACAGCAAATGAAATTCCCATTGAATAATTTCTACAAAAATTATTCAGTGATACTGGTTATATTTTTCACAATGTGTCTTCATTCTCTTGTGGTTGCACCGTTTATAGTATTAGTTTCCCTTACCTCCCCCCTCCCCGTACCTTATCATCTTTGCTTTAGAGCAGTTTTTGACCATTTGTTCTCATATAGATGGTTTAAAAAGAGCTCATTACTCATAGGTGATATTCTTTATTTTATGGGCCAGTCTTTATTTAATTGGAAGGTGACCTCAAGGGGCAATTTTAGTTTTAGGTTTAAAGAATATCTTAGTGTGATAGTCTTGGGGAGTTTTCTATTCTCAAATGGTCCAGTAAATCTAGACTTTTTAAGAATACATTTTTCTCCCATTCTCCCAGGATTCATCCATTGTGGCCATGATAGAACTGTCAGTAGTGGTAACCTAGTTCTTCTCGCCTCAGAATAGATGAGGTCATGGTTTGTGTAGACTGTTAATTCTGTAAACGACTTTCTTCTCTTAGTCTTTGGTTTACCTTTTTTTCTTTTGTTCCGGATGAGTGGAAAGCAATAGTTATATCTTAGATGGCCACTCACAAACTTTTAAGACCCTAGACACTACTCACCACATTGGGATGTAGAACATACACTTTATGAACTATATTATACCGATTAACTGAGTTGTCCCAGGAGACAATGTTCCTAAGCCTTCAAATCCAGGAAAACAATTTCATGAGGTGTTTGATTATGTCTAAGAAGTTCAGTCTGCCAGTTTATCAGCCATTTTATGTTTAGAGTGTGTGTTTTATTGTCTTGTAAGAATACAAGTAATACAGTTTGTCCTAGAAATACCAGAAAATACAAAAATCCAAGAGGAACACAGTATTAAGAAACCTCTATTTAAACAGTTTTTTTAAATCATATTTTATGTTTTAGGCTTTTGTGATTCTAATTATTTCTAGACTATCCAGAAAACTCTGAAGACATAAATTTTCTGTCTTCTTTTATAAAAATGTTATATTAGCCTAAACATTTTCAAAGTGTGTTTATATTGGATATACTTACCCCAAGATTTAAAGAAATCACACATAGTAACTTGCTATTTCGTTACTTGCAGGAAAGAAATCTGAGTATGTCATGATACAATTAAAAGCTGATTATTTTAATCAAGCCTATTTATCCCTAGCACACATGAGTATTTTTATAACCTTATAATTATTAAGAAGAAACTGTTATAGTATGATTCACACATAATTTTACTGTCTTAAAATTACTGTTGTGATTTTTAGTTCAATAATTCCCTTTTTCATATATGACAAGTTATTGAACAGTTCTGTTCTTTCAACTTGAATAACTTCAATTCACTTCAACAGCAACAAAGCTACTTTTTCAAATTATTGTATGTACTCTAACTTACTGCTTTGAAAGATATTCCATGCCCTCTACAATTCTCTTTGATAACAGGATCCATATGGGTACCTTTCCAAAAAATCCAGAGTAATATGCCACCTAGTGACCCCCTAAAGAATTCGCCATTTTCAGTCAACAATCCAGCATCAAATAAAGACATTTCATTGAATAGATCATTATTAAAATGTTCTTGAATGGCACCTGCATATGTATTGTCTTTGATTTGTATTTCCAAATGTTGATTCTGATTTAAAAAAAAAAAAAAAAAACATGGATTGGAAGTAGAAAAGTTTTCAAGATATAATTTCCTAAACTCCTGACCTTAAAAGAAATGTGAAAGCTCTCAATGGGACACAAGTTCAATGGCCAAATTGCCTACAATTCTGGGCAGATGAACCTTTTTATATGCCTGAAATAAAGTTATATATACTCACTGCTGTCGAGTCGATTGAACTCACAGCAACCCCTCCTTGGGTTTCCGAGGCATTATCTCTACAGAAGTAGATTGCCCAATCTGCCCTCTGAGGAGAGGCTGGTGGGTTTGAACTGCCAGCTTTCTGGTTAGCAGTCAGACAGATAGATGCCTTAGGCACTACACCACCAGAGCTCCTGAAATAAAGTTAAGTAACTTTAAAATACTTTTTAAGCATTCACTGAACTAATCTTACACCTTAGGAAAGTATAGTTATTTTCTCCAATGTAAGAAATAAGGGTCCTTGAACAGCACACATATTACATATTAAGGAAATGATGCATTATTAATGGTGTTTAGACTCTTGAACACTGTCTTGATTATGTAGTGCTTCCACAACAGAAATACCATAAGTGCATGGCTTTAATAAATTCATTCTCTCACAGTTTAGGTAGCTAGAAGGCCAAATTCAGGGCCCCAGCTCCAGGGCAAGGCTTTCCCTCTTTCATCTCTGGGGAAAGGCCCTTGTCTTCTTTAGACATCTGTGGGCCTGATATTCTTTGGAGATCTCCATGTGTCTTGGCATCTATCGTCCCCTGGGTCTAGAAGGTTCTCAGCATGGAGACAAAGACTGTGCTCCTCTCCTGGCTCTTCTTTCTTGGTAATACTGAGGTCCCTTCTCTGCTGACTTCTCTCTCCTTTTATCTCTTGTAAGATAAAAAATGATGCAGGTCTCATCCCAAGGAAACTCCCCTTATATCACATCAGAGCTCTGGCCTGCGTAAGGGTTTTGTATCCCACACTAATTCACTCACAACTGAGTGGCTGGTTACATCAGGTCACATGTAACCTGTCAAACCACTAAGAATCAGGGCCCAGCCAAGTTGACACATATTTTGGGGGGGACACAATTCAATCCATGACAAACATCAAGAATAAAATACTATACCACAATGAAATTAATAGTAAGAACAATGTTATCACAGAACATAAGTTTTGGGGTCATAAGAAATAAGCAAAATAATGCTGATGTTTTAACTATACTTTTGGAAATCTATTTAAAAGTTGTTAAATGTTTTACATCCAAAGAGGATAACACCTGCTAGAAAACCATGGTATTTTTGTGTACACCCTAGTAACCCTCTAACCCTAGGAAGGTGGCATAGTGCCTAAGACATTTGACTGCTAACCAGAAGATTAGCGGTTCAAACCCACCAGCCACTCTGCAGAAGGAAGACTGGGCAATCTATTTCCGTAAAGATTTACCACCTGGGAAACCCAAAGGGGAATTGACTGGATGGCTGTGAGTTTGGTTTTTTTCAGTTTAGTAATAACCATGAGTTGTATGTACATTTGAAGTAAAGTCTCTCTTGATCATGTTGGTGGTGATGTTTGATTAGCTTAGTTTCCTAAAGAACTGTATTATTCAGGACTGACAATAAGGGATTGATTTCTTTCTTAATTTTCTTTGGAATTGGAGATGCCTGTGAAATTTCAAATTCATGAATTTAACGGTTATACAATTACGTTATGCATATGTTTAGCTAAGCTGTGTATTAAGCAAGCCAAAGCTGTAGGTTCTGATTACAGAGTGACCTGAATGCTCTTAATGTCAGTTTCTTCATTCATAAAAATGGAAAGACAATGATACATGCATTGTACATCATGAAATTGTAAGAATTAACAGATTGTGAATGTGAAAATATCCTACAGTTTATAATAATAGGAGGATAATGTTGATATATGCTGTCATAATAACCCTGTACTGTATCCACTCCTCACTTACCCATGTTGTTAAGTTCCAAAGACTAGGTAGTTATGCAAAAAAAAAAAAAAAAAACCAGGGTTGCAAAAATGGAGAATGACCACATGTGATCATAAAATGGAGAATGACTACATCATTACATAGCTGCCAAATTTCACCATTACATAACTGCCAAACCACTGAGAATCATGTTTTCTGATTCTCCTTATAGCCAGAGGTACATCATTAATACACAAAGTAGTTGGATAGTAGATTTTTTGCTATTGTCAGAAATGCAAACTGTTAGATAACCAGATAGTTGATAAGTGAGGTATGTTTGTTATATTTTGAGAATTTGTTACAGATGATAAACAGTTGGATAAAATATTACAATCAATGAGAACTATTACAGTACTTTTCAGTATTCAGATACTTAAGGAAATCAAGACCTACCCTTAATTTGAGGCATCAGATTTAAAGTTACTTGGGAAATATGTACAAAATGGTTGTTCAAACACTTGAGCCTGGGACTCCTGGATTATATAAAAGAGGTGGTTTTGGTATTTTCCTGAAGCTATATATATTATTGTCTGATATTGTGAATGCCTTCTGCAAATGTTTTCTTATGCAGACAGTCCCTGGGTTATGAACAAGATCTGTTCCTAAGAATGTTTTTTAAGTCAAATCTGTAGGTAAGGTGGAATGGTTCAGACTTGTTGCATTTGGCATACTGTTCTTATTTAACCTTACTTTAGTGCAAGGAAAGGCTGGAAGGCCTTTCAGTGATTTAAAAGCTGCACGTGCAGCAGGTGGAGGTGATTGTAATGAAGAATTTGTTTGCAAGTAGGGGTTGGTTCAGTAATTTCAAAGTGAGGGCAAATTTACCTAGCATTAAAGGGCAAGGATGAGTTGTCAATAAGTCAGACATTTTGATGTGGGGACTTACTGGACTTCTTTTGGGAAGTTATATTTTCTTCTTTGGGGAAAAATAGGAAGCTCAAAGCGAATGGTTCTGATTATGCTATTTCAAATTTGTTACGTGTTTTCTTTGCAGTGCCCTGTAATTTTAACTAATAATTTCCTCTTACTATACTTTTTTTCTTAGAAATTAAATAAACCTAGGGCTATGAGATGGCCCCATCATTCTGTATTGCCTGCATTTCCTAAAACAGACTTACATAATTTTTTAAAATTTGAATAAAAGATTACCCTTTCCTCTGGCCTCTTAAACACAAGTTAATTTACTTGATAAAGACTTACTCACTGCCACTGAGTCAGATCCGACTCATAGCGACCTCCCCCCACCCCCCCTTGGGTTTCTGAAGCAGTATCAAAGTAGGTTGCCCAACCTGCCTTCCAAGGAGTGGCTGGTGGGTTTGAACCGCCAGGCTTCTGGTTAGCAGTCAAATGCTTTAGGCCCTATGCCACCAGAGCTCCCTTAATAAGGACAATATCCCTTATCTCTTTTTTCTCTATATTTATAGCATCTTCATATAAGCAGATAAAGGATTATGTCATTATATAAATATATATAAGGATTATGCTCATTATATAAATATATAAGTATGTATGCATATGTATGTGTGTGTGTGCCATTTATCAGCTCTGTGACCTTGGAGAAATCATTGTACTTCCCTGTGACTCAGTTTTATCTTTTGTGAAATGGGGATAATATTCCCTGCTTTATAAAGCTAGAATGGCCCTGGAATGGGAAGCAGTACGTGAGGGTCTGCTAAATAAAATGACCCACACTGTATCCTTTTTTGATCCTTTCTCTTGATTTATTTACTCTACATTGTTTAATTTTTATAACTATTATTTTTCTTTTGTGTGATCTACCTCTTGTAATACAGAAATTAAATTCACTTGGTTATTCGAGGAGGAATCATACACTTGAAGGAAATAAATGAGACACTTGAATGGAATGGTATGTTAGTTATTGCTGTGATAAAGTCAGTACCAAATATGTGGAATGTGACAGTTTACCCTAAGGTTTAACCACAGAACTACTCTTAACACACCATAAATTTTTAGAACTTGTAAATGGAGAATCACTTCTCTGGATTCTCTTCCATTCAGGAAGTAGTTCTGAGCTAGAGAAATAAAATTGCTTTCAGAAGAACAGATATACAAGTAAGGATTACAGTAATATTACATGGAAACAAAAAAAAATATGAATGTGAAAATGCTTTGTACCTTGCAGAAAAACTGTCCACACTGTATCTTTTGCCTTCTGCAGGGGAGTCCTGCTTTCTAGAAGACACATCAAGGATTAGCATGTTGGTTTACTGAGCCTGTTACCTCTCAGGCCTCCTGGTGGAAATTTATTACAGCATCTTCTTATCTTATAAGTGGATGATGGCACAGACCTAGGTTTGTGCCAATTATATAATTTTAATGATATAAATGGAGGTGATACTGCTATTGTGCAATGTCCTTAGATTGAGAGAATCTAAATATTATATGACTAGTTCTTAGTTTATAGTGCTCTCTCCATGTCTATCCTGATCTTGGATCTTATGAGTTAGATCTGAATACATAGTATCTTTTACTTGGACTTGATGAATATTTTAGGCTAAATTTAGTATTTCTTTCAAATTCTTGGAAATCTTACACATTCATCAGAAACTTTTTTGTTGTCATACTGGCACAAAATAAGTCTTGTAGCTTCTTTGATGCTGTTTTTCAAGTTTTATAACTAGCATCTGTACACCTGGAAGCACACACTGATGGAAAATCCTTGTGATCTAGAACTGTTTATCCTTCATTTGACTTAGAGCCATAGAATTGTATTTCTGGAAGTACCTGAAAACATTTAGTTCACTAGAGGACACCAGTACTGTCCTCAAATAATCACTGGTGGAACACAGAATGAAATTACTATGAACAATGTTAAGGCTCCCTTCAGTTCTCTAATCTCACTTTTCTGTTCTCTGCTAAGCAATTGGCCCCTTCCTTGTAGCACTTAATTTCCAACTCTTTTCTCACCCATCTTTGACTTTGTTGGTCTTGTCTTTCTACTTTTCCTTTACACTTCTTATTGCCTTTTTTCCCACTTTAACACTGTCATCAGTTCGATTTTCCTATTTCACATATTTTTTATTTTTCTTTTTTTAAGCATAGGTCTTTGTTGATAAATTAAGAGAACATTCTGGGAAGAATCAAGATGGAACTTCTTGAACAACATAATGTGATACTTTTTTCCATTGTTTCAGTACTACCTACTTTCTGTAATGCTGAATTTACTAACAGATCAGCTAACTACCAGTCTCCCACTGAATTCCTAGAGGATTTTAAATGGGTTTGTGTTAACATATTTGTTGAGAGAAAACAAGATTGAAATTCTTAAACATCTGTCATGAAAATTTAGACTTCTTCCAGCATGTTAAGGTTAGCAGTACTATAGAGTAACACATAGAGAATGATCAGGTAACCTTATAAATGAGGAAAAAATGGTTACAGCTTATTTATTTTACCTTATTTTGGTATTTGCATGTGATTTTCTTTTTAAGTTAAAACCCAACTCTGTTGTTTTAGGATGAAATGTCTAATGTTCTCATATTTGTAACTGCCAGCTAGAAATAACTTGAAGTTCAGTGCAAAGTCATTATCTTTTATAGGAGGAATTTGTTAAGCTGTCAGAGTTGAAGATTGTTAATGATGATTAAATATGGGAGAAAAATGGAAAGCAGTATTTCATTTGAAATCCTGAAGAAAGCAGAACCATGACAGGTGCCAAATAAAAATGTCATATTCTCATTTTATAAGTTTAGGATTTAGTAATCATCTTTTTGTTACTCTTCTTCTGTAATGATGTCTTAATTTTACATTCTTACCAATGACATTAAAATCAGATAGATAGCGTGTTGAGAGTATAAAGGGCAATATCTCTAAAAGTAGTTGAAATACAACAACACTAATATTCTTTCATGCCAGGACACATTGAGTGAGCTTTGAGAAGTAAGTGTATATAGATATTTATTGATGCCTGCATCATCCTCTGTAGAGGTTTAGAGGAGCTAAGAATTGAGTGTGGGCAGGCGTGACTAGGAAAGTTCCATGCTAGAGCTGGAATGTGAACTGGACTTTGAAGAATGTTGTTAGGTTTAATTAAGTAGATAGGGAAAAGTAGGCATTGTGAGAGAGGGGGAATTATATGTTAGGAAGTAACAACTGTTAAGTTTTAGATACATTTTTATGAGCTTAAAAAAAACTTTTAATAATAGGGAATACACGCACATGGTATAAAAATAAAATGTATAAATAGTGGGTAAAAACTCAGTGACAGAATTCTTCTAGGAAGTAATCACTATTAACTAGTTTCTGGTATATCTTTTCCAGAGGTAGTCTTTGTATTCATGTATATCCATCTATTGACCTGTCTAGATGTTTCCTGGGCCTGATTTCCCCCCCACTTACATATTAGCATGCATAGGAATGCCTGGTTCTTTGTCATAGCTCATCTCATTGTATGCAAATGCTACTTTATTTAAGCACTTCCACCACTCCCCTGCTGTTGGACATTTGGCTTACTTCCAATGTTTAGCTTTGGACAAATACTGCAGCAGTAACAGTCTTTGTACTATATCTTTGTGCATAGGAGCTCTGGTAGCATAGTGGCTAAAGCACTTGACTGCTAACCAGAAGGCTGGCGGTTCAAACCCACCAGCCACTCCTCGGAAGGAAGGTTGGGCAATCCTACTTCCGTAGTGATACTGCCTTGGAAACCCAAGAAGGGGTCGCTATGAGTCGGGGCGACTAGACGGCACATAACAACAACAACAACATGTGTCTGTGGAATGGATTCCTAGAAATGGAATTCTGGTAACGAAAGATGTATATATTTAGATCTAGATATTACTGAACTTACCTCCACAGAGTGTCTCCCACATTATCCCATATTTTCCTGTCAATGATTGATGGGAGTTTCCTGTCTTCCCACAGCTCTATCATTATGGCACATTGGTAGGTATTTTGATATTTGTCAATATGAAAAATTAATATGTATCTCACTTTAGTTAAAATTTACATTTCTTTGTTTCATGAAATTTAAAGCAACATAAGTAATCCAGTTCCTCATGGACTATTTAAAACAGGAAATAGCCTTGTTCGTTTTTTTTTTTTTTTTTTACTAAAGGATTACTTACTGGATCAACAAGCCATGCTGAGGGTAAGCTGAATCATATTGGGTATTTGGGGTACAACTTAACTCTGTGTTGTCATCCTACATTTTTATGGTGTCCACAGCTTTAAACTCTGTGAAAATTAATAAAAGGAAACTTGGTGGTCACATTTCATCTTGGTGCTGAGTGGGTTCCTTAAGTACAGGAATGGATGACTCAGCAAATGAACGGGACTCTTAACTTTCAGAAAGTTGAGATTTCAAAGATTGGAAAGACAGACCACACATTCTGGCTTTGTTCTTTAGTCATCTAATTATTTTAATTCTCTCCACCCAAGGACAGAATGAAGAAAGATGTATTGTATTACCCTTGGCATCCTGAAATCATAAATAATGTACTTTATAACTAACATGACTTGTTGTCTTTGTGTGATCTCCATGCCACCCCTCACCCCCCACTGCCTGTTTTATATCCACACCTGCTATGAGGTATTTTGTAATTTAATAAAGCTGCAGGGTTTATCTTTTTAGTAAAAACTGCTTACAGGGAAGAATGCAGCTAACCCAAACATTCTTAGCATTTTTCATGTTGTGGGCTGATGTACTGAGGGGAAATCTCTCCCTAAAGTAAGTGAGAATTAACATAGCATTTTAGGATAAATGTTGGTTACCGTAACTGTGATTTTGGATCTAGGCAGAATAAAAGAACACCAGACAGTGGCTGAGTTGGGGAATCTTGTATTTTTTTTTTTTTTTTTGTAAGCTCCATCAAATGAGTTCAAAATTCATAGGAAGGAGAGGAAAGAAATTGTTAGTAAATGTAGCCAAATGGTTGGTGTGTAGTATGAGAGAAAGTGAGAGGCGTTTCTTGGTGCCATTGTCATATTTTACCGAAATAAACCACAAATATCTTTACAAATGAAAGCACACTAGTCTATGGTGCCTCAGTCCCACGGCAGTGGATATCGTGTTGATACCATGTTGCATGCTCACCAGAGGAAGGTTCCCACCAGGAGTTCTGTCTGCTCTGCCAGATGAAAGGATCCTCACTGTAACATTCTAGTCACCTGTTTTTGGAGAAAAGTCTCTGCTTTATTTTTAACTGAAACAGAGTGATCTCCCAATTTAGCTTTTTGGGAAAGCCTGTCACAGTGCTATGACGGCCCTATTTTTCCTTCCTCAAAGTAGCTCTCTCCTTTGCCAAAGCCATATTCTAGCCTAACTAAGTAGTGAGACTTCCTCTGTCACCACACTCCTAGGAGTACTCTAGAGAGGATGGGTGTTATTCTTAAGGTATTTATAGCAAAGGGAGTTAAATGAAAGCTGGGTGGTATGGTGGTATGGGGGTAATTTTTAGTTCTTTCAGCACTTTGTGCTTTTCTGAAACCACTGCCTTGTATGAGTAAGATGTGAAATCACCAGGTTTCTTCCTGTACAGGACTGAAGTTCAATTTTAATAAAAGAAAGAGATAAAGAAAGGAAATGTAATACATTTCTAAACCTGTGAGTTTCATCTAGTGGATCATATCTTTTATTTCTGTACCAGCATGGATTGATTTTAATATCTTTATTGGTTTTCTAATTATAAAAGTGATGCATGTTTGTGAGAAAAGTTTACAATGTACAGATCAGTAAATCAAAATGAAGGTCCCCCTTTCTTTACTCCCTATCCGGTGAAGTCTCATCAGTGAAGGCTGTGAACAAGAGCCTGCCAGACTCTTCTTCATATGTTTTGATCATATATCAAGCGTATACAAATACATGTTTAATTTTGAAATTATGATACTATAATTTGTTTTTCCAGAAGCCCTGCTTTTTTCCCATTTGCTAATTTATTTTTATCATCTCTGCATGCCAATTAATGTAAAATTACCTGATTGTTTTTTCACTATTTGATGCTTCATTACGACTATACCATGTACAGTAAACCAGTTGCCTGTTGGTATATATTTATGTTATTCCTAACTTTCCATTAGTGGAGGCTGTGCTATGTTAGGTGTTGTCAAATCTGTTCTGACTTACAGTGACCCAGTGTTCAGCAGAGTGAACCACTGCCCAGTCCTGTGCCGTCCTCACAATCATTGCTATGTTTGAGCCCATTGTTACAGACTCTGTATCAGTCCATCTTGTTGAAGGTCTTCCTTTTTCTGATAACCCTCTACCAAGCAGGATGTCCTTCTCCAGGGACTGGTCCCTCTCGATAATGAATCCAAAATGTGTGAGACAAAGTCTTCCCATACTCACTTCTATGGAGCATTATGGCTGTACTTCTTCCAAGACAGATTTGTTCCTTCTTCTTGTACTCAATAGTATATTCAATATTCTTCTCCAACATTATAATCCGAGGGCATCAGTTTCTCTGCAGTCTTCCTTATTCATTGTCCAGCTGCCACATGCATATGAGGCTGTTGAAATTCTGTGGCTTGGATCCAACTCACCTGAGTCTTCAAAGTGACATCTTTGCTTTTTAACACTTTAAAGAGGTCTTTTGCCGCAGATTTCTCTGGTGCTATATATATGTCATTTGATATCTTGACTGCTGCTTCCATGGGCATGGATTTTGGATCCAAGTAAGAAAAAATCCTTAACAATTTCATTATTCTCTGCATTTATCATGATGGTGCTTATTGATCCAGTTGTGAAGATTTTTGTTCTCTTACATGTTGAGGTGTAATTCATTCTGAAGGCTGTAATCTTTGATCTTCATCACTTAGAGCTTCAAGTCCTCTTTGCTTTCAGCTGGGAAGGTTGTGTCATATTGTAGGTTGTCAATGAATCTTCCTCTCATCCTGATGCTGCATTTTCCTTCTATAGTCCAGTTTCTTGGATTGTTTACACAGCGTACAGATTGACTAAGTACAGTGGAGGTTACTATAGTACATATAACCATATAATCTAATATGCATCCTTGAGTATGCATATAAGATTAGTGTGCATATGTCAGTGTACATATAAGAATATATACTAATACCAATATTTCTGTAATGAGTTTGGAGTGAAATTTGGATATTCCCATTAAAAAATTGAAGACCTGAGAGAGAATAAGTTGACATTGTCATGACAGCCTTTCAAAAGTAGAAAACCAGGTAGAACCTAAAGCCAGTGACAGCTTTGGTGATATGGCCCATTTATTCTCCCCTTAAGGTGGCATGATGCCGATGTCTGCCCAGTCTTCTTCATTTTAGGTACTTTGTAATGTAACCTTTGTGTACTTAGACACCCTCCACCATAAATCCCTTTGCTTCACTGTCATCACATTTCTGTTCCATATACTTTTCTCATCATACCATGCTTTCTCTAACAGACTGTCTTAGGGTCAGTTAGACAAACGGATTTCTAATGTGCATATAGTTGGAAATGGCATAGCAATTTAATCTAGTTGTAATAACCATGTCTTAAAAAGATAAACTCATTCAGATTACCTTAAGCAAAAGACGGAAATTTATCTGAAGAATTCAGATGGACTTCATGGACCACACAGGCTTGAAATCTGTGGTGCCTCCAAGGAGACAAGAGCCAGGAACTAGAAGGTCATGCAGAACTGAGGTCTCTCCACTTCTCCAGGACTGTGTGTTTTCTCCTCTGTGCTTTTCTCTGCTCATGTCTTTCACTCTCAAAGTGTGGTCCCCAGACCAGCAACATCAGAATCATTTGGGAATCTGTCGGAAAGGCAAATTCTTTGGCTCACCAAATTTAGTCCTATTGAATCAGAAACTCTGGAGGATAGGGCCCTTAATCTATATCTTAAAAGCCTTCCTGTGTGATTCTGATGGTTGCTACCATTTAAAAGCTACTGGAGTAGATAGTAAGGAGCTCTGGTGGTATAGTGATTAAAGCACTTGGCTGCTAACCAAAAGGCTGATGGTTCAAGCCCACCAGCCACTCTGTGGAAGAAAGATGAAGCAGTCTGCTCCCATAAAGATTTATAGCCTTGGAAACCCAATGGGGGTCACTATGAGTTGGGATTGATTCAGTGGCAGTGAGTTTGGTTTTGAACTAGGTAGTGTTGTGTCCCTTGCTATATAAAAACAAGAAAATTGTCTTCTTTTCTGCCTGTAAAGTCCTCAATTGCAAAGATAACCCAAGGGTGAGAGTGGGTTCTGTGGGGAGGAAAGTTGATCTACTGTTGTGAGGATCTTAAGATTTTTGGGAAAACACTTTCAAGAAAACAAAAGATAATGTACTATATAGCAAATACATAATATACTATATATGACAAATACATAATTGTCAGGTACTGGCTGTCAAGAATCTTGTACACTAGATGTTAATAAAGGTATTTTCTTAGAATAGACAATGGGTTGTTTTCCTTTGGCATTTTATGGAGTATACATTTATTATTATCAGTTGTACTCACTTACTATTGGGCCCTTTTCTTTGCCTCACTCAATTTTAATCATCACCCTGAAATATCTATTCTACTTTTAAAACCACCTGTCAAAGGACATGTGACCCAACTCAATTATGAGACTATCATCTGTGGTCTCATGGTTAAAGCACAAAATTAAGTATAACCACAATTGCCCTACTTAGAGTGAAATGTCATTTATCTTAAATTATTCTGAATATGCTCAAATTTCTTACTGGTATTTAAAAAGAATATTTACAATTTATTCATTATGCTAATATATTTTTAAGTTATCCTCTTACAAGAATGACTCATCATGAATCACACATTATAGCAGCATTTTAGTCATTGTACACAAATGAAATGGTGACACAAGAGAAAATGAAATGTCACCATATTTGTTCCATGGTGTTAAATGTGGCTTAAAATTAAAACTTCAGGTGAGATTACAGAATAGTGAAATTACAGTTCCATCATTTTTGAAAATCAAATGTGAAATCCTAATTTTATTTGTTTCTGTGAAATAAGGCTATACAATAATACTTATTTAATTAGTGCAATGTTTTATTGTCAGGATACAGAATGTATCAAGTACACTTTGATTCTATAACACATAACCATTTCTGGTTTTACCATAAATCTCAAAAGCAGATTTCTCATTTAGACCAGTGACTTGGTGTATTGTGAACACAATACAGCAATACCTATTAAGCGTGAGTCTGATTAATCTGGTGGTTCATCTGGTAGGAAATTTGATTTTTATGACTTAATCCCAGCACTTCCCCTATTTTCTGTGCGTGAAACACCCATATGTTGGTTTAAGGTCCTCACGTGAACAGGATCTCTCTCATTCACTTTAAAATTATTTTTGTATCCTAATCATAAAATACTTAGCAGGTCCACAAAATACATGGAAAATCTAAAACTAGATTTGTATCACATTGAATTACAAAATTATTTAACTGATCACTGTTTTATTCCCCCCCCCACTTTTATGCCAACAGTTATAAAAGCTGAAGAGCTAAAACAATGCAGATTCAGTAAATAAGATAGCAGCTTTCATAATACAAAACCATCACTTTCCTAATGAAAAGGTAACTCTTGCTCAGTTGAAAGTAGAATTTAGAATCTTTTCCCCCACGTTTTCATTTCGATTTTTGTGGCCTTTTTTTCTGTATAATTTTTCTTGAAGCTGAATGTCAACATTAGCATTTTCTCACTCTTGCTGAGGCAGACATTTAGGTTAATGCTTCTGCTGGCTTTGTTTCAGTCAACTGAAGAACTTTGATTGTAATTACTGGAATTACTTTAATTTAGAAAAGTGCCAGTCCCTTTTGTGAGCATGATTTATTCCTACATAAATCAAATTAAAAGTTTTCATGGCCAGCAGATCTGTGTTCTTGGCTCTTAAAATCGTGGATGCACTATTAAATAAGAAGAAAGTGGAAGAAAGAAGACACGACTTGTCACTGGAGATGAGTCAGACTCCGTTGTGGAAAAAGCTTTGTCACCAATCAGGCAACAGTAACTAAAGGGACGCTTCTTGCCTACTCTTCTTTTCAGTGATGGAAATGGCAATTTTTAGTTGTTTATAGAATTCATCTCTTTGAAGTGGTGTGAAAAGATGCCAGAACAGGGAAGCTCGTACATGGACTTGTTTTGGGGGATGTTTCAGAAAATTGTCCCTCTCTCTGAAAGTGCGAAATGTTTTAGAAACTTTACTATTTTTATTTTTCTAATGAGGGAATTTTTTTTTTTTTGGGGGGGGGGAAGGGAAGGCTGAGGAGTTACAGGTGACATTTATCTCATTTTTGTGATTACATCATTGTAACAGTACATGACGTGTTCAATTTTTCATGCATGCCTTTTGAATTTGTACAGCATTCTGCAAAACAAGCTTTCTGACACTTAACCAAAGAGATGCATATTACATTGTTAAAATACTTTTTCTCATTTTTCACCAACAATGGTAAAATTATCTGTGATTAGGATTTAGACAGAAGTTAATTATGTATTTTAATGATGGATCTATGAAGGAGAGAGAAGTTGTTATGGATATGTAAAAGATAAGACCAAATACATAAAAGTAGTTTTAGCCATTCCTGACAATGTCACAAGCATTTTATAAAAATACTTGAAAACATACAAATTATTTTCTGCTTTGTTATAATTTGCAATGGCTATTCTCATGAAGGAACTTTGCTGGCACAGTGGTAAAGAGCTCATTTGATAACCAAAAGGTCAGCAGTTCAAACCCACCAGTTGCTCCATGGGTGAAAGAAGTGGCAGTCTGCTTCTGTAAAGATTTGCAGCCTTGGAAATCCTATGGGACAGTTCTGTTCTCTCCTATAGGATCACTATGAGTTGAGACAACTCGATGGCAACAGTTTTTTTATCCTCAAAAGGAAAATAATTTGATTGTTAATGAAAGCTTTAATTTATACAATGTATTATTTTCAAAATAACAATTCTGATTGTCTTGGCTGGAGGTTTCAAACAATTACTTAGCCAATATCCAGAGGAATATTTCTCAATACTTATTACATTATCACCATCCTCAGGAACCTCTCTAGACAGTTTTTCCTAATTTGCACCCCCAATGCCTGTTAATACCACAGATATATATTTGTCTATGTACTATATATATCTTTGCTTTACATAGAAAAATAATACATAATATCTAAGCTTCTTGTTCATCCTCCTAAGAACAGATACTTGTCCAGTGGGGTAGAGAGGAATATCACCTCTGTTGAGAATGCATGGTCTAGAGTAGACTCTATTCAGTCCTACTGAGCTAAAATCAATATCAAAACAATAAATATAGCCCCTTCTCTCCATTTCAGGAGCTCTGATGGCACAGTGGTTAAGCACTTGGTTGCAAACCAAAAGGTCCAACTGTTCGAACCCACCAGCCACTCTGTAGGAGAAGGATGCAGCAGTCTGCTTCTGTGAACATTTACAACCTTAGAAACCCTGAGGGAGAGTCCTACTTTGTCCTGTAGGGTCTCTGTGAATCAGAATCAACTCAATGGCAGTAGGTTTGGGGTTTTCTTTTTATTGCAAATTAACGTGTCGGACACATTTAGTATGTGGACTATAACGTTTCTTTGCTATGTTGTTTCTACTGTCTCTAGCTAATCAGTATTTATAACTCATGATTCGAAGGGAAAAAATTGATGGTCTCCTCAGTAAAATGGTGTTTCGGAGCCTTCCCCAAAAAAAGTAGCCTGCACCCCAAGAGGACTAATTCTGATGAGTATCACTGAATCAGAAATTTAGATGACCTTTTCTTACCCTGCTAATCCAAAAAGAAAAACAAAAAACAAAAAAAAAGAAACACTCACTGTCATCAAGTTGGTTCAGACTCATAGCGACCTCATTTGGGTTTCCGAGGCAATAGCTTTTTACATAAGTAGATTGCCCTATCTGTCTTCTATGGAGCAGCTGCTGGGTTTGAACTGGCAACCTTCTGGTTAGCAGTCAAATGTCTTAGGTACCATGCTACCAGAGCTCCTTTATACTGCTAATAAAACAGAGAAGTGAAAAGTGAGGAATATTCCCGTCTGGATCTGGCTTCCATGTTATGTGAGTTTAATATCTGTGCTGAACCTAAAAAGTCCACTGATCCTGAGTGAGTGTGAAACTGCAACTGTGACTTTAAACCCATTGATTCTGACTCATAGTGACACTGTAGGACAGACTAGAACTGCCTCATAGAGTTTCCAACGCTGTAATCTTTATGGAAGGAGATTGCCACATCTTTCTCTCTCGGAAACGCTGGAGGATATGAATGGCTAACCTTTCAGTTAGCAGCTAAGTCCTTCAGCACTGCACCACCAGGGCGCCTAAGTCACCCAGTAAATGTTTTGTTGTTTTCAAATGAGGCGATGTTCCTTAAGATCCACTAGCTATAGAGACCTGTATGCTGCCAGTGTATTCTTAAAGCAGCAGCTCCAGAGCGGGGCAGCTTGGTAAGCACAGCGGGCCTCGGGCAGCTGTGTGACGCTACCCAGCTGCGATGAAACTGGGTTTCGTTTTAGGGATATATGAAGGCTTCATGGCGAGGTCGATTGACACAGGTTGATCCTGCCGAGGGTTTTGTCTTGAGCTTGCTCCTTGTTGAAAGACTTGGGAAGTATTTTTCCATCCTCTAAGATTGAGACTTTTGTCACAAATCAGTGGTTTCCCAATCACAGTAAAAAGAAACAAGCATTTTTCTCATACTTGAAGACAGGAAGTTGTCATTTTAATTGTTACAACTGGCTTATGGCTGTGATTTCAGACTAATTACAGTTTTCTCACATATACTAATAGCTCTAATTTAGAATTTTTAAGTAATCACACTCAGGTGGAACTGACAAGCTTCTGAGGAATAGAAATTTTGTATGTACCCTGAAGGAAATTTAGATTACTGCAAATTTATGTCCTGACATACTGTAATAAGATGTATTATTTTTTCTTGAGTGCTGATATATTTTATGCATAGAACTCTCAATCATCTTCAAGTAGAACAAATATGTATCTTGAAGACTTTTTTGACTTACTACATTGTAGAACACCCATTTATCTTTTACTGTGTACTTGACCCTTGACCTAGGCAGATTTAACGCTGCCGTCCCAGCATTGCCCAAGTGTTGTAGAGTCCTTTGGAATTTTGCTGAGACATCAGTGTGTTTGGAGTTTTGCAAATTTGGTGAGCAGAAGCAAGTCACTTGGTGAGCAAGACTAGCCATCCTCTCAGGATCATTGCACTTAAAAGCTAGTGGCCATCGATGCCACTCTGACTCCTGCTGACCCTGCCTGCATCAGAGTAGAACTGTGTTCCCTGGGGTTTTCAATGGCTTGTTTTTCAGAAGTTGATCACCAGGCCTTCTTCTGAGGCATCTCTGAGTGGACTTGAACTTCTAACCTTGGGGTTAGCAGCCGAGCATGCTAACCTTCTGTACTACCCAGGAATTCTCACTGCTCCATTATCATCCTGTATACTTTGTTGCTTCTACATTGTGAAGGAAATTGTGTGCCGGAGGGATTTGTGAATTTGGGGAGCTACAGAAGCCTCCGGATCTTCTGCTTATAAATATGAATACTCCAACACTACTATTTTGGAAGATTAGAACAGTGATTCCTAACCCCCTCACTGGGGATTCTAGTATTGCTCCCCTGAGAATCACTTCCATAGTGACAAGGTTGTGTCATGAAATCTCAGGTGTGTCAGGGTAGGAACAAGAGTTCAGGAGAAGAAACCAACTGGAATGAGGCTTGCCATATAACGGGAGAAACACAAAGCCTTAATTTCTTATTAAATATTTTAATATATTCAGTGTTACCATATTGCAAGAAGAAATTCTGCTGATATTTTAATGAATAATAGAAGGATTTTTAAAAATTAAGTCTTTGTTGGAATTAGATAAATAGAAGTAGAATGGGGTAAAGTAGCATGCAAATAATTACTTATCTCCTCCTTTTCAAGGAGCTCTGGTGGCATAGTACCTAAGGCACTTGACTGCTAACCAGAAGGTTGGCGGTTCAAACCCACCAGCCACTCCTCAGAAGGAAGGTTGGGCAATCTACTTCTGTAGTGATACCACCTCGAAAACCCAAGAAGGGGTCGCTGAGTCTGGTCTGACTCAATGGCACATAACAACAACAACAACCTCCTCTTCAATTTTCTCCTCCACTGGCTCTTTTTTTTTTTTTACATGATAATTTTACCTTTGGAATTTAAGCAACCATTTCTCAAACATGATTCAGCCCAGCTCATGACAGAATTAGCATACATGGCAAAGAAGGGAGGTCAGAGATGAATTTGGTTTTACTGTACTCTTTGTGTTGTTGTTTGGTTTTGCTCTTTGCCTTTGCCCCTGCTTAGAACCCTGGGTGGTGAAAATGACTAATGTGTTCAGCTGCTAAATAAAAGGTTAACAGATGGAGTCCGTTTGAAGCCCCTTGGAAGAAAGGCCTGGTGATCAGCTTCCAAAAACCAGCCACTGAAAACCCTTGGGAGCATAGTGCTACTTTGACACACATTGTTCATCATGAGTTGGAACTGCCTGATGGTTACTGGCCATGGTCCCTGTTAATACCCTCATCAGGTTGTACCCCATCCAACATTGTGTAGTACAGCCTGCTCAGTTTAAGGTCCAGTCTGAAGCTTACATCCATAAAATAGTCTTCAGTTAGAGCATGAATTATTATACATAGTGACCATATTTGCCGTTGTACTTAAAAAGGGCATAGAGCATCCTGATTGAGACCCAGTGCACTACAGAAATGGTTCTCAAAATGTTGAGACCAGTGGCATCAGCATCAACCAAACTCACTGCCATTGAGTTAATTCTGACTCATAGCAGATCCCCATTGGGTTTCCGAGGCTGTAAATCTTTATGGAAGTAGATTGTGTTATCTTCCTTCCGCAGAGTGGATGGTATGTTTGAACTGCTGACCTTCTGGTTAGCAGCCGAATATCTTATCCATTACGCTAACAGAGGTCCTTTGGAACTTGTTAGAAATGTAATTTATGAATTCCACCCCCTCCTCCAGAAGAATGGACTGAATGAGAAATTCTGTAGTTGGGATAGTGCAGTTTTGTTTTAAGAAGCCCTCTGTGTCATTCTGATGCAGGATAAAGTGTGAGAGCCACTGCACAGTGAGAATTCTTAACATATATATATTTATATAAAACTGAGAAGCATGGCTGCTACTGGGGAGAAGTAAGCATAGGACTGATTTCTATAGACTGCCGTATGCCAGTTAATAAGACATTAGTAAGACATGTGGATTGATCCTGGTAGCCTTTGAATTTAGAAAGGGATTGTTAAACTCTGGCTGTGTGTCAGAATAAGACTTGTAAACAGTAGACATTCATTCCCAGGCTTCATTTGTGATACTGTATCTCAGTATAGGATGAGACTCAGGCATCTGTTTTAAATAAATTCTGAAGGATGTGTCTACAAGCCAGTGTTTGTGAATGACTGATTTAGTCCAAACCCAAACCCACTGCCATCAAGGTGTTTCCAACTCATAGCTACCCCATAGGTTTTCCCAGGTTGTAAATCTTTACAGAAGCACACTGCCTCATCTTTCTGCCCGGGAGCAGCTAGTGGGTTAGAACTGCTGACTTTTTGGTTAGTAGCCAAATGCCTTACCCATTGTGCCATCAGAGCTCCTTTGATTTAGACCAGTGGTCCTTAAACTTGTGTGAATTTTAAAATCACCTGGAGGGCCAGAATCTGTTTTCTAGTAGGCTGATGCTGGTTCTTGGACCACAGATGCTGCAGTAAAAACTTTTAGCTCCCAAATGGATGGGACTTGTTAATGAGCTCAATGTAACTTGTAAAAAACCTCCCCCAAGTCTTCTATTTATTTTTATTCCCTTCCCTTCTTTTATTGGAAAATCAATATATTCACATAATTGAAAATGTATAAAAGGATGTACAGTGAAGTCTTTTCTGGACACAGGCCACTGAGCCTCCTTCCCCAAAAGCAACATTACTAATTAATTGTGTATCTTTCTAGAGATAATTTATACTTCTATGGGCATACATACATAAAAGAGCACATACAGTCCCTCTCTTTAATTAAATTGGTAGCATTCATTGTTCTCCACTTTACTTTTTTCACTTACCTAGTACTTCAAGCCCACCAGCCATCTGCCAGTTCATCATACACTGTGGGGTTGTGTGTTGGATGATGATGGATGCTCTGCTACTGACATTTCTAATGCTTCCAGGGTTAGCGGTGTTCCCAGACTAAGACAGTCTAAGATGTAAGGCCTGGTGATCTACTTCGGAAAACTAGCTGATGAAAACTTTATGGATCACAACACAATATTGTCCAATATAATGCTGGAAGATGAGCCCCCTAGGTTGGAAAGCTCAACATAATAGCTACAATAATGGACTCAGACATAGCAATGAAAATGGTTCAGGAATGAGCAACGTTTTGTTGTTATATATAAGGTTGCTGCAAGTCGCAACTGACTCAACAGCAACTAACAACAAAAACAAATATATTGCATAGGTCTTTCTGTGTCAGTACATGAAGGGCACGCTGGTTTCTATGCAGCCGTGTAGGATTCATTGTATGCCTGTACCATACGTAATCTGTTTAAGCAGCCTCCTGCTGCTGAGCATAATTGAGTTGCCAGTCATGGAGTTCGTAAACAAACCAAAGTAGCAGATACCCAAAGTCCAGAAACATATTTGAGCAAGTTGCCTTATAGTCTTTTAGCTCCTGAGGAGATCACTTCCTAAGCATTACCCATTATACTCCTATTGGCCTTAAGAAAACAAGAACAAAATTTAGGTTTGCTCAGTGTAAAAAAGTTATCATAAGAATAATAAAGACATCTATGTGTACAGAAGGCTGGAGAATAATATTTATTGAGTGCACCTTGGATGCCAGGCCTTTTGATTAACATTTGTTCTCAGACTCAGTCATTAGGAGGCAACCCAGTGGTAGGTATTGCCGTGTTTTTCACAGGAGTAGAATCTGGCTCAGGGAAATGAAGGTTTATAGCTAGCAAATAATGGAGCTAAGATGTTAACTCACTTCTTAAATCCAAAAAATTGCTGGGATTTCCCTCATAAAGAGGTTCTCTTGAGTTTAGTGACATTCCTAAGACCATGGGGGTTCAAATCCAAGCACTGACAGTCTGTGTGGTCTGTGTAGCTTGGCAGCTTCCTCAGCAGGCTGGGTGGGGGTGAGGCTTGGGAGGCACTGAGAGCATCAAATTGAAGAAGGTGCTCACTCTCCAGATCATGCACATGTACCTTGGGTGCCTCATTCGCTTCACCCTGATGCCAACCTTGTGCCTTAAGTTTCCTTATCTATAAAATGGGGCTAAAAATCATACCTACCTCATAGGGGTTGTTGTGAGAATAATTGTCGTTAGGTGCTATTGAGTTGGCTCCAGTCCTGCACCATCTTCATGATCACCGCTTTGTTTGAGTCCATTGTTGCATATATTGTGGAGTGCCTTCCAACCTAGGGAGCTCATCTTCCGGCTCTGTGTCAGACGATATCCTATTGTGATCCATAAGGTTTTTCCATTGGCTAATTTTTATCAGTTCATTGCTAGGTCTTTTTCCTAGCCTGTCTTAGTCTGGAAATCCTCTGAAACCTGTCCCCTGTACTCTATGGGTAACCTTTCTGATATTTGAAATATTGGTGGCATAACTTCTAGCCTCATAGCAACATGCAACCCACCTCAGTGCAATGGATGACAGACATGTGGTTGTGAGGTTTAATGGAATATAAACACCTAAAGTGTTTATTTAAAACAATGCATAATATATAGTTCATAAAGATAGTATTCTACATATTAGTTTGGTGAGTAGTGTCCAGGGTCTTAAGAGCTTGTGAGCAGCCATCTAACATACAACTATTGGTCTCTACTCATCTAAAGCAAGAGAGACAGAAGGAAACCAAAGACTTGAAGAAAATAGTTTAAAGAACTAATAATCTACACGAACAATGGCCTCACCTACCCTGAGACCAGAAGAACTAGATGGTGCCTAGTTACCACTACCAACTAATCTGAAGAAGGGCACAATGAATGGTTCCAGATGTAATGGGATAAAAATGTAGACTAAAATGCAAATTCATTTACAACAAGAAAAAAAGCCAGACTTACTAAACCAATAGAGCCAGAGGAACCCACCCCTGAGACTGCTGACTTGGGATGTCATTTAAACTTGGAACTCAAACCACTCCTGGAAGTCACTGTTTAGCCAAATGACAGGTTGGCTCATAAAATAAATATTGTAAATGCTGTGCTTCTCTATGTAATTATCTAAATGAAAGCAAACAGTAAACATTTATGCTAGATCAAAGATGAAAAGGTAGGGGCAGAGAAGCTAGATTAATGGAAACAGAATAACCAAAATGGAAATAGTGAGAATGTTCACATCATAAAAAATGTAACTGTTGTCACTGAACAGTATGTATAGAAATTGTTAAATGAAAATCTAATGTGCTGTGTGAAATTTCACCAAAAATACAATATTAAGAACAAAACAAAGTGTCTGACTTACAATAAGTTCTAATTAAAGCTAGGTGTAATTTAAGTTTAGTGTCTTGATTATTCAATTTTGTGGAGGAGCATTCATGTTGTTGTTGTTAGGTGCTACCAAGTCATCTCCGACTCACAGTGACCCTATTTACAGCAGAACGAAGCACGGCCTGGTGCCAGCCTCATGATCCTTGCTATATCTGAGCCCATTGTTGCAGCCATTGTGTCAGTCCATCTTGTTGATGGCATTCCCTTTTCTCGTTGACACTCCACTTTACCAAGCATGGCATCCTTCTGCAGAGAATGGTCCCTTGTGATAACATGACCAAAGTAGGTGAGACAAAGTCTGGCCATTCTCACTTCTAAGGAGCATTCCAGGACAGATTTTTTAGATCTTTTAACAGTCCATGGTACTTTCAGTATTCTTCTCCAACACTACACCTCAGAAGCATCAACTCTTCTTTGGTCTTCCTTATTCATTGTCCAGCATGGCTTGGGTTAGGTGCACCTTATTCTTCAAAGAGACATCTTTGCTTTTGATCACTTGAAAGATATTTTTTGCAGCGGATTTGCTCAATGCAATACGTTGTGTGATGTTTTGACTGCTGCTTCCATTGGTGTTGGTTGTAGAACCA
>NW_006921603.1:6720518-6731705 GCF_000298275.1 Orycteropus afer afer | reverse complement strand
ATAGTCCAGCTTCTCAGATTATTTGCTCAGCATACAGATTGAATAAGTATGATGAAAGGATACACCTTGTTCTTTGCCAATTCCTTCATTGCAGCTTCAACTTCTTCCTTCAATACCATTGGTTCTTGATCATATGCCACCTCCTGAAATGGATGAAGATTGACCAGGTCTTTTTGGTACAGTGACTCTGTGTATTCCATCTATCTTCTTTTGATGCTTCCTGCATCATTCAATATTTTGCCCATAGAATCTCCCAATATTGCAACTTGAGGCTTAATTCTTTTCCTCAGTTCTTTCAGCTTGAGAATGGAAAGCATGTTTTTCACCAAGCATGTTTTTCCCTTTTGGTTTTCTAACTCCAGGTCTTTGCACATTTCATTATAGTAATTGACTTTATCTTCTCGAGCTGCTCTTTGAAATCTTCTGTTCAGCTTTTTTATCTTGTCATTTCTTCCATTTGCTTTAGCTATTTTCCATTCAAGGACATGTTTCAGAATCTCTTCTGACATCCATTTTGGTCTTTTCTTCCTTTCCTGTCTTTTTAATGACCTCTTGCTTTCTTCATAGAAGATGTTCTTGATGTCATCCCACAATTTCTCTGGTTTTCGGTCATTGGTGTTCAGTGTATCAAATCTGTTCTTTGGATGGTCTGTGAATTCAGGAGGGATATTATCAAAGTCATATTTTGGCTCTCATGGACTTGTTTTAACCATCTTCAACTTCAACTTGAACTTGCATGAGCAGTTGATGGTCTGTTCCACAATTGGCTCCTGGCCTTGTTTCGCCTAAAGATATTGAGCTTCTCCATCGCCTCTTGCCACAGATGTTGTTGATCTGATTCCTGTGTATTCCATCTGGCAAAGTCCACGTGTATAGCGATCGTTTGTGTTGTTTAAAAAAGCTATTTGTAATGCATAAGTCATTGGCCTTGCAAACCCCTAAGGTCATTTTTTCCAACTACCAATGATTCTTCTTTGTTTCTAACTTTTGCATTCCAGTCACTAGTGATAATTAACACATTGATTGCATGTTCGGTCACTTTCAGACTGCAGAAATTGGTAAAAATCTTCAATTTCCTCATCTTTGGCTTTGGTAGTTGGTGTGTAAATTTGAATAATAATGGTATTAACTGGTCTTTCTTGTAGGCATGTGAATACTGTCCTATCACTGACAGTATTGTACTTCACAATAGATCTTGAAACATTCTTTGTGACGATGAATGCCATGTCATTGCTTTTCAATTTTTCATTCCTGGCATAGTAGATCCTATGGTTGTCTAATTCAAAAACCAGTCCATTTCAGCTGGATGTCAATCTTTATATGTTCCATTTCATTTTTGACAACTTCCAATTTTCCTAGATTCATATTTCATACCTTCCATGTTCCAATTATTAATGGATGTTTGCACCTGTTTCTTCTCATTTTGAGTAATGCCACATCAGCAAATGGAGGTCCCGAAAGCTTTACTCCACACATCATTAAAGTTGGCTCTACTCTGAGGAGGCAGCTCTTCCCCTGTTGTATCTTGAATGCCCTCTAACCTGAGGACCTCATCTTGTGGCACTATATTAGACAAGTTTCAGAGCTGTTCATAAAGTTTTCCAGTAAAATATCAGGAAGTTTTTAACTACTATTCATAAGGTTTTCACTAGCCAATTCCTTGAGAAGTGGATGGCATCTTCCTTTTTCCGAGTCTGTCCTAGTCTGTAAGATCCGCTGAAACCTGTCCATCATGTGTAACCCTGCTGGCATTTGAAGCACCAGTGACATAGCCACCAGCCTCACAGCAGCATGCAAGCCACTGCAGTATGCCAAAATGACAGACAAGTTTGTCTCCCTTCGCTCTTCCAAACTGCTCTGCTTGCTTTCTGGTCTCCCTTAGCTCTTCCAAACTGCTAGTTAAATAAAAGGGTTAAAATTTTTCAAAAGAACAAAGGAATATTTTAATGACATTTTATGAACTTCATTTCATGGATTAACTTAAATAAGCAGATCCTGGCATATCCTTTTAAGTCATCAAACCACTGCCAGGGCACTGAGGTAGCCTTCTCCCTCAGGGATTAGGGGCTAAAGGGCAGGACACTGGCAAAGGCTGACCTGCTCCAATGGGTCAGGCCATGGTGAGGTTTTCGAAGGAATCAAGTCTTATTTTCTTCCCCTTCAGAAGCAGAAGATGGTATAAGGGAAATCCCAACTCCTTTTTAATGCCAGCTTTTATTCAGTTTCTTTTGAGAATTTCCTCCTTCCCACACTTCCTCCCACTCATTGCCCAAAAATATTAATGCCTGAGAGAGAAAGCAAATTCTGAGGCTTTTAAGAAAGTACTTCAAAAATGCCTATCATGTATCTTTATATATGTGTAAAGTGGTTAGAAAGTAAAAGCTGGTATAGATGATGATAATGTTAATTGCTGTATTGTCACCTCTTATATATGCCTGTGCTTAATTGGAACCATAACTAGTAGATCCCGGATTAGAAGCTGTTTGATGGTTTTTTTGTCATGCTTTTTCTTTCAGGATGAATTTCACACCACATGAGTAAATGAAAATGTGTTTGAACTTCATTAATTTTGCTTTTGACAGCTGCAATGTGAGTCCAGTTAGCAATGTATGTACATATTTATGTACACTGGAATATATGTACATGAGTGCACATGCATGCCCACATATGATTGGTCTTAATTTTCAAAAATAAATTGTATTGATTAAACCTCTGTCAGCATGTGGCGGGTGGCAGAGAGATCAGTTTGTGACAGCCTTTCTACTCAGTGCAGCTGGGAGGGCAGTCCTTTGGCAACTCTTAGCCCTCTTCATGACTAGGCATTTGAGAACATTTTGTGATCCAGTGTTTTAGAGTCTTCCTAAAGCCTTTCCTTGGGAAAGGAAATGCAGGCCTGATGACTGCAGGAAATCTTGGTCTATCTGTCACTGTAGTATTTTAGTGCTTCCCAGATAGATTTTCTTTCTCTCTATTGTCTGCTGCTAGTTTAGTTTGGAAGAGCAGCTGCTTCTGTAGTCCCTTGCTAGGGGGTCTTGCACATAGTTTCTGTGATTATCAGGGAGTCCTGATGGCACAGTGATTAAGTGTTCAGCTGCTAAGCGAAAGTTTGACAATTCAAATTTTTGAGGCTTGGTGGCTCACAACATATGAGTCAGTGATGAACCTGTCCTATCTTAAGAAGGCTCAGGTGTGAAGCTCATGAGACTGTCTGTATTAAGTTAGCATCTTGACATTATTTTAAACATTAATGGATCTGATCTCTAGGCCCGTGGCCTTCAAACAATTTTGATCATTTTTTTCATTAGTAAAAATTCGGCACATATTCTCAATAAATACACAGCAGTAGTTCTCAACAGGGCATAGTTTTTTCCCCTCAGGGGTAATTGACAGTGTCTGAAAACATTTTAGTTGTTACAACAAGGGGGAAGAAATGTACTACTGCCATCAAGTTGGGAGAGACCAGTAAATGTTCTCAATGCACAGGACACCTCCCTCTTCATCCCCAACATAGAATTGGATGCTATTCAGTCAGTTTTTGGTTTATAACCGTGTCATGTGACAGAGTAGAACTGCCCCATAAGGTTTTCTAGGCTATAATCTTTATGGGAGTAAGTTGCCAGATCTTTCTCCTGTGGAGGCACTAGGTGAGTTTGAACTGCTTACCGTTATGGTTAGCAGGTGATTGCTTAAAAGTTGTCCTACTGGGACATCTTAACAGAATTATCTGGTCTAAAATGTCCAACAGTGCTGCGGATGAAAATCCTGAAGGTCAGATCCAACTCATAGCGACCCCTTCTTGGGTTTTCGAGGCAGTATCACAATGGAAGTTGATTGCCCAACTTCCTTCTGAGGAGTGGCTGATGGGTCTGAACAGCTAGCCTTCTGGTTAGCAGTCAAATGCCTTAGGCACTATGGCAACAGAGGTCCTGAAAATCTTGATATATAGCTTTAACATAAGAAATTGGGCACAATTTTAAATTTTAGGCTAAACTATATGAAATTGTTGATATTATATCATTTTTTTGTTTATAAAAATGGCACTTTTATGCAGCTCAAACTAATATGTATAATTATAAAATGTATGAATGAACTACTATAATATAAGTTGTTTATAATAGTTAAAAACTAGAGTTTTCAAGCAGACAGCACTGAAATAAAAGTATAGAGAGTTTTCACATTTTCCTCTCATGTCCCTGTGAATCATTTTGCCTGCACCCTCTCTTGAAGAGCACTGCTCAGTGTTAGTTTGATCTGAACGTTGATGTGACTGCCATCATCTTACTAGGCTGGAGTGCTCCTATTGTGCTCTTGGGGATAATTAGGGGTTGTCCTGTGTCTCTGGGGTGCTTAGCCAGCATCTGGCAGGGCATACCTGTTTGCCACCTCACTCAGAGCAGCTCTCCTCTGAAATGCTTTAGATATCAAACTTCCACTTAGATTGCATTTTGAAAGATTTAACCAAAAATCCAAACCAAACCCATTGCCATCGAGTCAATTCTGACTGATAGCAAACCCCAATGGGTTTCTAAGGCAGTAAATCTTTATGGAAATAGATTGCCCACTCTTCTGTGCAGTGGCTGGTGGGTTTGAACCACCAGCCTTCTGGCTAGCAATGAGATGCATTAGGCATTGTGCTACCAGAGCTCTTTTTGAAAGATCTAGCAGGCAAAAATTACACTTGGAGAACAACAGCGTCTAACTGTGACCTTCTCAAGGGCAGAAGCTATCTCCTTTCTTTGTGTTTTGAGTACTCAGCACATAAAGGAGGAAACCAAACCCACTGCCATCGAGTTGATTCCAACTCATAGTGACCCCCATGGTTTGCAAGGCTATTGCCTTGGAATAAGTCTTTACAGAGAGGCAGATTGCCTCATCTTCCTTCTGTGGAGAAGCTGGTGGGTTTGAACCACCAACCTTCAGTTAGCAGTCAAATGCCTTAAGCACTGTGCCACCACAGCTCCTTATTTGAACACATAGCAGGAGCTCAATAAATGCTCTTTTTAAATGAATTCCAGAGGACTTGCAGGTTGAATTGAGGGAAGTGTTGAAGTGAGGATTTTTTTTCCCTTAATAAAATCTGAAAAATCTGGTTGTCCCCAAGGTTCTCATTTTTAGGGTGGTTTATTAGTCTATTTTTGCTTTGTTGGTTTATCAGGTGGTATTTATTAAGAACTCACGTGGCTGTGGGTGTTTCTTAACTTCTCTCTGTTCTTAACTTTCCTGCAATGAATATGGATCACTAAGAACAAAAGACTTCTGCATGTGGTTGCATAGCAAGCACTGATCTGATGAGGTGAAGAGATTTGTTGTTATCATCTTAGAACTTAAGCAATTGATGAGGGGGTGAATGATAGAATCACCTAGGGAGCTTTTACAAATGCCGAAACTAATCTGCAGTAGGTCCCTAATCATTCGAATTTTAAAAATGGTCCTTAAGTGATTCTAGCTTTCAGTCTGAACTAAAAGCCACAGATGTAGAAAATAAATATCATTTGTTTCCTGCACCTTTGTTTTTAATGCATTTGCTTAGCCATTGGTTTATGTAGAAGGTCTCCAATGCTTACATAGTTATGTGAACAAAGAAGATATGGGGATTATCTATCTATCTCTTAGCAACGTAATTATTTATATATTAATTTTTCTACAAATTGAAGTGTGTGCTTGTGTGTTCATATATATAATAGATATGGATAGTCACACATACATATATTCCAAAAAGAATTTATGGAGGTATATACCACAGTTTTTAGTGGTGGTCCCTTGTCCGTGAGATTTGGTGTTTGGATGGAAGGAAGACTCACTTGTTATCTATTTACATTTTTCCCAATGGGCATATTTTCAAAAAGCAAGAGCAAAACAACAAACAGCACTGAAATCTCACATTTCTTACCAGCTTACATTTTTTATATCTTCATATCAGTGTTTTTCTAAATACCCTATGTAGATCTCTCATAGCTTTTCCACTGTTTTGACATAATTTCTTTGGAAATCTGTTGAAGAAAGTTATAATTTGGCATTGGGAAAATGCTGGTCATCTGTCGTCTCCTAACAGCCTATTTACAAATACCTGATGTCTTCCTATAACAGTGCCTCTTTTGTTTCAAATTCTTTAGGGGTCAGCATATTATATTGAATAGCTGTTTTTTCACAATGATCTAGAATAATCTCTCCTGACATTTTTATGACTCACTGCAAAATTCAAAGAATGTCTGGGGGAATGTGCAGTAAAGGGACTCCAATGTATAGAATCAGAGTGCCAGGGATAATGTTGTATTTTGCAATTCCCTGCGTTGAGACTGATACTGTCTTTAAAGTTGCTTCTGGTTTTACTGTTCTGGTAAACTGGATGGAATCATTCTAGTGGAGCCACATTGCAGTGCACTGTGAATGACTGATTAAACACATTTATTGTACAGTGAGGAAAATGACAGTTTCAAAAGCCTTTCTAATTTTCTTGTCACTAAATGTAGAAGGATGAATATACTTGATTTCACCAAGTAGGCTCTGTTAACTAAGGAATCCTTCCAAGTGAAAAATGCTATGGAGATGGGGAATTTTTCTTGGTTAACTTGTACTTTTTATTGTCTTAGTGGAGTCAGAGTTTCTGACAAATCCCATGTAACCCTCACCTGACATTTCATTTCTATGATTAAATGTCCTTTCTCTACAATTTTTAAAATAACGTCATCAGTATGACCTTATTTTTCTTGACCCAGGGGAAAAGTTCTACTCTGCTCTATATTGGTGTTTACTCTTCTGTGGACCACGCTCTCCATTTCCAGCTCTGGGATGCTGTCTTACCTAGTGTTTTCCAAAATTGCCACATCATTTGACTTACCTGAAATGCATGATGATAAATTCAAATTCCCAAAACCCTTCCTTAGGAAGGGGGTTTTGACTAGTCTGGCAGATTCTTATTATCAGATGGTTTGTAAACCATTGGATATACCACTGTGTCTGGACCTGGCAGTCAGGGTTCTATGGGTAACAGGTGAAAATGGTTAATGTGCTCGGCTGCTGACCTATAGCTTGGAGGTTGGTGCCCACCTAGAGGTACATCAGAAGAAAGCCGTGGTGATCTGCTTCTGAACAATCAGCCATTGAAAACCCTACAGAGAATGATTTTACTCAGACATTCATGGGGTCGCCATGAGATGGCAACTGTTTGAGAGATAACAAATAATGGAGGAAGAAGAAAAAGAAAGGGGACAGCAGAGGAACTGCATTACTCCCTTGTGAACAGAGATCCTCCATAGCGTGCCTCTAATTGAATTCAAGAAGAAACCTTGTCACTGTATTGTATTCTTCTTGCATAGCCCACTATATGTGTATTTGCTTTTGTGCAGATGTGGGTATGTGTTGGTAATTTATAAATAGCTGTCATTTATTAAGTACCTGTTAGGTGCCAGCCTGCTGTTAGTGGTTTTACATATACTGTCTCATTTAACCTTTTTTTTTTTCCCCTTAATGGTGTTGACAAAGGGAGTACATGGCCATATCCTCCTCTTTTGTCAATAGAAAAATGTATATTTTTTAAAATTGCTTTTGGTACATACATGGTTTTAATTCACAAAGCTCTTTTGCACAAATTCACTTATACATGTTAGGCAGAATTGTGAAAAACTTTTAAATGGGCAAAAGAGAATGCTTTTTATGGGTGTCTTTTTTCAATGGAATATTAGGTATTGTTTAGTGAATCCTTAAGGAGCTCCAGTGGCAAAATGTTTAACAATTTAACTGTTAGCCAAAAGGTCAGTGGTTTGAACCCATCAGCTGCTCTATGGGAGAACTATGAGGCAGTTTGATTCCGCAAAGATTTACAGCCTTAGAAACTCAGTAAACCAAAAACCAAATTCGCTATTGTCAAGTTGACTCACAGCGACCCCTCCTTGGGTTTCCGAGGCAATATCACTATGGGAGTAGATTGCTCAACCTTCCTTCCAAGGAGTGGTTTGTGGGATTGAACTGCCAGCCTTCTGCTTAGCAGTCAAATGTCTTATGCACTATGCCACCAGAGCTCCCTAGAAACCCAGTAGGACAATTCTGTTCTGTCCGACAGGGTCTGTACAAGGCAGGATTGACTTGATGACACTGGGTTTTAGTGCCCCCTTCTGGGTTAACTAATTGTTTAGAAGTCTATAGCTTTCATTGTCATTAGTAGAACTGTTGTATAACTTCACAGGTTGTAGAAAACTGAAAGTAATGCAAATAAGTTTGTCTAATGGAGATGAAATCGATACTACCCCTCTTCCTTGTGGAAGAAGCCAGTTTTGATCTATTTATTTATTTTAGCATTCCAGATGCCTATATAAATGACTTCTCTTTGAACTGGTTCTAATATCTTATTGATTCCTTCATTAATCAGTTCAGTAAAATATTTGAAGCATGTTCATTTTATGTTTGTATTAGAACCATTACTTTAATCATTTTAAAAAATTATCCTTTGACACGTAATCCTCATGAGGCTTATAAAGTAGGCATTCTTGTCTGCATTTAACAGATGAGAAAACTGAGTCATAAAACCATTAAATGTTTTACACAAGTTCACATGGTGGATTGGTGGCAGATGTTAAGGTGAAAAAAAAAAAAACCCATTTCCACTTCTGTATTAATTTTGTCCCATTCTGTACTAAAGTTGGCTTTTTTTTTTTTTTTTTTAGTATGAAGGAAAAAATAAAATGCAAGTGATTCTTGAGTAATTGTATCAGTCTAGATTCAGTTGAGACAGAAACCACACAGTAATTAAAACTGGGAAAAATTTATATAAAGGATTATTAGACTATAATTGGGAGCTCTGGTAGCGTAGTGCCTAAGGCACTTGACTGCTAACCAGAAGGGTGGCAGTTCAAACCCACCAGCCACTCCTCGGAAGGAAGATGGGGCAATCTACTTCCGTAGTGATACTGCCTCGGAAACCCAAGGAGGGGTTGCTATGAGTCAGGTCCGACTCGATGGCACATAACAACAACAGACTGTTATTGGATAGTCTTTATAAAGTGTAGAGGGAACTCTAAAGAATACTGACGGGCCAAGGGAGAGCTCCCAGAGGGACACTTGGCAGGAGACTACCTCCGTGGAGCCAGTGTTCAGACCTCGTTGGTGTATGTGTGGTTCCGTCTACTGGATGGGGAATTTTCCTGAGTTGTCTGGGCCAGAGCTAGCTCAGTCACCAGGCATGAGGAAACAACCCTCTGTGATACAGGTAAATTGAGATAGATGGACAGGGGCACAAGAACTTAGTATAATGCCCTCGTTGGATTAGGGGAGCAGGGGCTACAGGAATGATGTCACTGGACCTGTGGAATTACCAAGGGACTGCATATTCTGTACACACAATTGAGTTAGAGGATCACCAGATGCCACTACATACGCACACCACTGACCAACTGTGTAGCAGGAGCAAGGAAAAGAAAAACAAAGCACACCAGAACCAAAGAGAAGCCCCCATCCTCCTTCAGTGCCCCTGCAGTGGCCCTCTGTTGACAAAATGTAACATCAGGTTCTCTGTAAAACAATTGCTTAGAGTCTAGTCTGTTACTACAAATCCAATGCTGAATGGTGAATTTGGAGCCATAAGATAATAAACTGATAATTGACAGCAGTCTGTCTCTTCTTTATGGGGTAATTATCATCTTTTGATTTGTACAGCATACTCCCTGATTTGGGGAAAAAAAAAAAAAACAACTATATAATGTAACGAAAGAATGAAAATAGGTTGTGTCACCATGAGTCAAACTCTGGGACTGCAAGGATGAATGAAGCATTTTTTCTTGCCCTGAACCCAAACCAAATTTGACTCATAGACCCTATAGGACAGAGTAGAACTGTCCCAGAGGGATTCTGAGGCTGTAAATCTTCACTGAAGTGGATTGACGCATCCCTCTCCTGTCAAGCAGCTGATGGGAGTCAGTGGACCTGCTCTGCCACCAGGATTCCTTTCTCATCCTGGAGTATCCAGAAATATTCTCAATGGCATGTGGAACACTCTTAAAAATTAATTAAATGAAAACATGAAAGGGTATGATTTTTTTTTCTTTAAAAATTCAATCTTTTAAGCTGCTAAGTGGGATTTTTATTTTTCAGAAGCAAAACTGGTGTGAACCCAATCAAGGGTTGAATGAAGAGCTGGCCTTGGTGGGTGAAAACCAAGGCCAGTGACCCAGGTTAGGAACCAGTTAGACCTGGACCAATATTTAGTTGCTTTTGGTTATGCTAAGCTAGAAGCTTTGCACCCAGTAGCAGGGGCGGATTGACCAATAAGCAAGGTAAGCATGGGCTTACTTGTGCTTGTTTACTAAACTTCAGTGAACAGTTCCATTCTCCACCCCCATGCCCCACTGTAGATGCTTACTGGGTACTCCGTCCTGGTCAGGGATTGCGAATTTGAAAAGAGGCTTTGCTTCTGTAGAAAGATGCTGTGGGGTTGGGAGAGAGACAGATGCCAGCCATACCTAGAAGCAGAATCTTTGATCTGGTGAAAAAAATGTGCAAATTTTCACTACACATTAGTCAGTAAGCACAAGTAAGCCCAAGTTTACTTTGCTTATTGGGTAATCGACACTTCTAGCAATTTGGACTGGAGATTCTGATAGGCTAAACCAGATAGTGGGCAAAAATCCAAACCTTGACTCAAGGGTGGAAGGCAAAGCCAAATATCTAATATTTTAACAGGTAACAGTTGTGGACTAGGGCAGCTGAACTGAGTATTTTGAATCTTGTGAAGGGATAGACGGGCCCCATGAGCTGAGCAGACTTCTGGCCAAAAGGCATGCAGTGCTTACAGAAAATATGTCTTGATGTGAAGCGTTAGCTCTCTTTGTGTCCGAGTCATTAGGGAGCCATGTGTCAGCAGGAAATGACTCCAGCATGGGCATTTAAACTAAGCATAGAATTGGAAACACCTGGCCAAATGGAGGTGCTTCTCACAGTTGAGGCAGGCAGCAACTCCTAATAACTGGTAAGGACAATAGCCTTCAGCTGGGCTCAGCTGCAAGGGATTGAATTGATTTTTAGCCATGTGGTTTATTTCAAAAAACTGCACACACATCCCTAAATCCCCGTGGAGCTGACATTTTCTTACTACCCTGATTAATCAAACTGTGCTCAATGTGAATAAAACTTTTCTGACCAAGCTATTTTTAGTATCTTAATGGTAGCAATGCTGCTACCTGGTCTTTTTTTTTTTTT
>NW_006921603.1:6712446-6719052 GCF_000298275.1 Orycteropus afer afer | reverse complement strand
TATTTTTCTCAGATTTTAACCTCTGCTCAGAACTCCAAGCTTTATTTAAACTGTAAGTGTCTTACTAGAGTTAAGATTTTCTCCAGTTCATTCTAATCAGGAGCATAAGGAGCTAATAGCATATTAATAGAGCACTTTTTTTTCCCATTATGTAATGTTTGACACATTCCTTTATATGATGGCAGAACTTATACTAGATATTTTGTAAAAAATTATTTAAAGTAGTATGTAGTAAATTTCTTAATATAATACACTGTGTCTTAACTCATAAGGTAGATTTATTAGCACTCGGGAAATGTAAACATTCTGGCAGTCTCCAATAAGCTTAAGAAGATGGAAAATAACCCCTTTAAAGTTGATACACAAAGAAAAGAAAAGATATGGAGGTCATGAGTATTTACAGGCATGTTTTATTTTGTCCCCAAGTAGATAAATCTGGCCTGTTTGTGTGAAAGGGCAATAACTCCGTTTGTTTATTTATTTGTAACTAATGGATTTCATAGCCAATCAGTGCTGGTTTGCTGCTGAAGAACAGTCCTTTGGATAGACTCATGCTATAGTGAATCAACATGAAAATTGCAAATAGATAAATATGTAGGACAAAAATACTAGATGGATAGATGATTAGGACTTTGTTGTTATTGTTGTTATGTGCTGTCGAGTCGGATCTGACTCACAGCGACCCCTCCTTGGGTTTCTGAGGCAGTTATCACTATGGAAGTAGATTGCCCCATCTTCCTTCTGAGGAGTGGTTGGTGAGTTTGAACCGCCAGCCTCCTGGTTAGCAGTCAAGTGCCTTAGGCACTATGCTACCAGAGCTCCTATTAGAACTTTAGGGTAATATATAAATACAGGGAATTTTAAACATGTCCTTCAATGTATAATTGGTCTATTTATATCTAAAGCCACCACTCGTCTGTCAGTTTCTCGTAATGTGGTGCCTTGCGTGTTGCTGTGAGGCTAAAAGCTATGCCACCAGTAAGTAGTTTAAATACAAGCAGGGTCACCCATGGGAGACAGGTTTTACCCATGGTGGATCATCCATGGGAGACAGAGCTTCCAGACTAAGGCAGATTTGGAAAGAAGGATAGGGCCATCCATTTCTGAAAAACTGGACACAGAAAAACTTATGAATAGCAGTGAAACACTGTCTGACATACCACTGGAAAACGTTATGAAGAACTGTGAAACATTGTCTGATAAAGTGCCAGGAGATGAGCCCCTCAGGTTGGGAGAGACTCCAAATATGACTAGGGAGGAGCTGCCTCCTCAAGAGGAGTCGACCTTAATGATGTGGATGGAGTAAAGCTTTCAAGGACCTTTGTTAGCTCATGGGGCACAACCCAAAATGGGAAAAACAGCTGCCGACGTCCATTAATAATGGGAAAGTGGAATATATGGAGTATGAATATAGGAAAATAGGAGGTCATCAAATGAAATGGAACACAGAAAGATCTTAGCCTAGGCCTGAGTGAGCTGAAATTGACTAGTATTGGCCATTTTGAGCCAGACAATCATATGGCTTCCTATGTCAGGTATGACAAATTGAATAGGAATGGCATCACATTCATCATCAAAAAGAATGTTTCAAGATCTGTCCTGAAGCACAGTGCTATCAGTGATGTAGCCTAGTGGCTAAGGCACTTGACTGCTAACGAGAAGGCTGGCGGTTCAAACCCACCAGCCACTCCTCGGAAGGAAGGTTGGGCAATCCTACTTCCGTAGTGATACTGCCTCGGAAACCCAAGGAGGGGTCGCTATGAGTCAGGGCTGACTCGACGGCAAATAACAACAACAACAACATAAGGAAGACCAGTTAATATGACTATTATTCAAATTTATGCACCAACCAATAAAACCAATGAAGAAGAAATTGAAGATTTTTTACCAACTTCTGCAGTCTGAAATTGACCAAACATGAAATCAAGAGGTCTTGGTAATTACCGGTGATTGGAATGCGAAAGTTGGAAACGAAGAAGCCATTGGTAGTTGGAAAATACAGCCTTGGTGATAGAATGACACTAGAGATCACCTGATAGATTTTTGCAAGACCAGTGACTTGCAAATGCCCTTTTTTTCAACAGTATAAATGGCAACTATGCATGTGGACCTCAGCAGATGGAATACACAGGAATCAAATCAACTACATCTGTTGAAAGAGGCGATGGAGAAGCTCAGTATCATCAGTCAAAACAAGGCCAGGAGCTGACTGTGCAGCAGACCATCAATTGCTCAAGTGCAAGTGCAAGTTGAAGCTGAAGAAAATTAAAACAAGTCCACAAGAGCCAAAATATGACATTGATTATATTCTACCTGAATTTAGAGACCATTTGAAGAATGGATTTGACGCGTGGAACACCAATGACCAAAGACCAGACGAATTGTAAGATGACATCAAGAACATCATACATTATGAAAGCAAAATGCCCTTAAAAAGTCAGGAAATAAAGGAAAGACCAAAATGGATGTCGGAAGAGACTCTGAAACTTGCCTTTGAATGGATAATAGCTAAAGAAAATGGAAGAAATGATGGAATAAAAGAGCTGAACAGAAGATTTCAAAGAGCAGTTTGAGAAAACAAAGTAAGGTATTATGATGAAAAGATGCAAAGACTCAGAGTTAGAAAACCAAAAGGGAAGAACACGCTCAGCATTTCTCAAGCTGAAAGAACTGAAGAAAATATTCAAGCCTCGAGTTGTAATTTCGAAGGGTTCTATAGGCAAAATACTGAACAATATAAGAAGCATCCAAAGAAGATGGAAGGAATACAGAGTCACTGTACCAAAAAGAATTGGTCAACATTCAGCCGTTTCAGGAGGTAGCATATGATACAGCATCAATTGTATTGAAGGAAGTAGTTCAAGCTATACTGAAAGCCTGGCTGAAAAACAAGCCTCCAGGAATTGATGGAATAGCCACTGAAATGTTTTAACAAATGGATGCAGCACTGGAGGAGTTTACTTGTTTATGCCACGGAATTTGGGGGATGGCTACGTAGCCAACCAAATGGAAGAGATTGATATTTATGTCCATTCTAAAGAAAGGTGATCCAAGAGAATGTGTAAATTGTCGAACAATATCATTAATATTACATGCAAGTAAAATTTTGCTGAAGATAATTCAGAATGATTGCAGCAGTATATTGACAGGAACTTTCAAGCTTGATTCACAAGAGGACATGGAATTAAGGATATCGTTGCTGATTTCCGATGGATCTTGGCTGAAAGCAAAGAATACCAGAAAGATGTTTGCTTGTGTTTTATTGACTATGCAAAGGCATCTGACTGTGTGGATCATAAATTATGGATAACATTGGGAAGAATGGGAATTCCAGAACACTTAATTGTGCTCATGGAGAACCTGTACAGAGACCAAGAGTCAGTTGTTCAAGCAGAACAAGGAGATAGTGTATGGTTTATTTATATTTTTTTAAAAAAAGGTGTAAGTCAGGGTTGTATCCTTTCACCATACTTACTCAATCTGTATGCTGAGCAGATAATCTGAGAAACTGGACTACATGAAGAATGTGGCATCAGGATTGGAGGAAGACTCATTAACAGCCTGCAATATGCTGATGACACAACCTTGCTGAAAGTGAAGGTGATTTGAAACACTTATTTATTAAGATAGAGCCTTCTATATGGGTTACACCTCACCATAAAGAAAACAAAAATCCTCACAACTGGACCATTAAGGAACATCATGATAAATGGATGGAGCAAAGATTGAAGCTGTCAAGGATCTAATTTTACTTGGATCCACAATCAACACCCATGAAAGCAGCAGTCAAGAAATCAGACATCGTATTGCACTGGGCAAATGTGCTTCAAAACACCTCTTTAAAGTGTTAAGAAGCAAAGATGTCACTTTGAAGACTAATGTGCACCTGACTCAAACCATGGTATTTTCTATTGCCTTTTATGCATGTGAAAGCTGGACAATGAATAAGGAAGACTGAAGAAGAGTTGAAGCCTTTGAATTGTGCTATTGGCAAAGAATACTGAAAATACCACAGACTGCCAGAAAAATGAACAGATCTGTCCTGCAAGAAGTGCAGCCCTCATGCTCCTTAGAAGTGAGAACAGCCAGACTTTATCTCATGTACCTTGCTCATATTGTTGGAGGGGATCAGTCCCTGGAGAAGGATATCATGCTTCTGTAAAAGCAGAGGTCAGTGAAAAAGTGGCAGATTCTCAATGAGATGGATTGACACAGGATTGTGAGGATGGTGCAGGACTGGGCAGTGGTTTGGTCTGTTGTACGTTGGGTTGCTATGAGTTGGAGCCAACTCGAAGGCACCTAACAACAAT
Organism: Orycteropus afer afer; assembly: GCF_000298275.1. NCBI lineage: Eukaryota > Metazoa > Chordata > Mammalia > Tubulidentata > Orycteropodidae > Orycteropus > Orycteropus afer. Next base: position 6,714,742 of record NW_006921603.1, on the reverse strand, counting down.
ATTTAAGAGCTTTCTGATTTTTACTTTTACCAACAGATCACATAATACAGTTTTCAGAAGGGCAAGTAAGTTCTCTTTGTTAGTCAGTATGAGATGAGTGATTGCAATGGGCAGAAAAAAACATAATCAGTACTCTTTGAAGTAATACAAAACACGGAAAAGCCTGTACCTGTGCTGGAGTAATATATGAACAAGATGGACAAGTAGAATATATGGGTAGAAATCCACAGAGAGAAAAAAATTAAAAGGTTGCTAATGTACTGGAAACTGTACGCAAATTGGACAGGCTTCTTAGAAGATGTCTTGGTTGAGAAACTGTTCGTCTTCTTTTTCATTCCTTGCAAATATCTGATTTCATTCCTGTGCATGAATTTGAATGAGAATGGAATCTGAAATCAAATGGCCTGAGTTTGAATTTTCTCCCTACTATTTACTTTTTTTTGTTATTTAAAAAAAGAAAAACAAAAACAAAAACAAAAAACCTCACTCCCATTGAGTTGATTTCGACTTATAGCAACCCCTTCTTGGGTTTCTGTGGTGGTATCACTAGGGAAGTAGATTGCCCAACCTTCCTTCCGAGGAGTGGCTGGTGTGTTTGAACTGCCAGACTTCTGGTTTGCAGTCAAGTGCCTTAGGTATTAACGCTACCAGAGCTCCTAAGCTCCTGGAATACAAGGTCTTTGAACATGGATTGTGTTTCCTACACTAACTGCCTGGTGCCTTAATATATAAGACACTCTGAATTTGGGGGGGGGGGTGAGTGTTTGGCTAGACTACAGTGCTTGTCTGTATTGCAAAAAGTGCCTCAAGGCACACATTCATCTTTGGCAGCCTCTTAGCTGGAGCTTGTCATTCTTTCCTATCGTACCCAGGGCGTTGGGTCTGGGCCAAGGGCACCTCTCAGCCCCTTAGATATTGCAACTTTGCTTTTCTTTATTCTCTTTACTTCTTAGCCAGAAGGGAAGCAAAGGTAAGAATCATTCTGTATTCTATACCATCTACAGAACAACATTTTATAATGGGGAAATAAAACACAATTTACTTTTCCGTCCCCCAGGCAGGAGAGAATCAGGTAGAAGGGAGACTGGAACTGAGCCAGGGAGGAGATGGAGAAGCCACCTAGCGTCCCAGCTACTCTGAGGCTGGGTTCCTTGTGTTTTTTGGACCTTGTATGAATTTGCAGAATACCTACAGGCTTTGTATGTCAGATTTGCATATTGGTTTAGATAATTAAAAGCTGTTCCCATCATCAAATTTGAATTCAAACCGTTGGTAGTCTTCAGATGAAAATAGTCTTCCTGTCATTAAAGTTAATTAAAGTGTGTGTGGGGGTGTGTGTGTATGTGTGTGTATGTATCTATGGAGATAGAATAGTTTTGTTAAGTAATGAGATTGGGTATTGTGGTGAAGGAGAAAGTGGTAACAAAATAATGATTCTTCTCTGGGCTGCTGTGTGTAGTACATCCCAGCTGGCCTGATCATGACTTATTTCAGGTACAGATTCTCAGTGCTCTCCTTTAGAGATTCAGATTCAGTGGTTGGAGGTAGGACCCAGGTAATTCTTATGATGAGGTAAGTTTTGATAAAACTCTGCTTGTGCACCTGTTCCCAGGTACCTAAAGAATAATTCAGTTTCCCACAGTGACAACAGAATGGCTCTGTTATATATCACACCAAGTGTCTGACCTTCTTGGAAATAGAAACTCACATTTTTTTTTTTAAAGGAAAAAAAATTGCTAGTATGTACCATGTCATTTGGAGGTAGAAAAAGCAAGTGAATTTTACATAAATTATTTTAGGACTGGTGGCATAGTGCCTAAGGGATTTGACTACTAATCAAAAGGCTGGCGGTTCAAACCCAGCCACTCCTCAGAAGGAGGATTAGGCAATCTACTTCTTTAGAAATATCCTCTTGGAAACCCAAGGAGGGGTCTCTATAAAGTGGGACTGACTTGACGGCAGTGAGTTTGGTTTTTTTTTTTTTTTTTTTTTTGGTTTGACAGCAAAAGAAACTTCTAGCAATGGCTCTTGTATGATTTCCTTCTGTCTAGTTTTCAGATTTAGATTTGGTTGTGCCATCCTCTAGGATGGTGTGGTATTAAGGCATTATGAATTATGGCTACTCTAAATACTGTTGTTGTTATTAGGTGCTGTCAAGTCAGGTCCGACTCATAGCAGCCCTTTGTACAACAGAATGAAATACTGCCCTGTCCTGTGCCAACCTCACAATCCTTGCTATACTTGAGCCCATTGTTGTAGCCACAGTGTCAGTCCATCTTGTTGAGGGCCTTCCCCT
>NW_006921603.1:6626480-6712346 GCF_000298275.1 Orycteropus afer afer | reverse complement strand
CCTGAGCCCATCATTGCAGCTACTGTGTCAATCCAACTCGTTGAGGGCCTTCCCCTTTTTCGTTGACCCGCCACTTTTCCAAGCATTACATCCTTCTCTAGGGAATGGTCCTTTGTCACCACTTGTCTGTCAGTTTGTTGTGTTGTGGTGACTTGCGTGTTGCTGTGAGGATGGAGGCTATACCACCGGTGTTTCAAATACCAACAGGGTTACCCATGGTGGACAGGTTTCAGCATAGCTTCCAGACTAAGACAGACTTGAAAGAAGGAAGTGGCCATCCACTTCTCAGAGAACTGGCAAGTGAAAACCTTATGAATAGCAGTGAAACACTGTTCAATATATTACTCTAAATAATAGCTAATCTTTATTAAGTGTTAGTATGTTCCAGGACTGTGGTTAAGCAAATAAATCATGTCACCTAAGCTTTAAAACCTCCCTGAGACATATTATTATTCTTATGATGGAAGCACAGAGAGGTTAAGCAACTTGCTTGAGGTTCCCCAGATAGACAATGTGGTGATTTTTCGGCTCCTAACCTTGCTTTAAACTAGTATCTTCTATTTGTTGGTGAGGAAGTCTGCAACAGCTATTCCCTTAAGTCTTAAAAAAATAACGGCTTGACCAGAGGCTTAGCTTTTTATCTTATTTCATTTTGTCTTTTTTTTTTTTTAATTAATTAAATTTTCTGGGTAGATAATAAATATACATTGTACAAAATTCAAATTGTGCTAAAGGGTACATTAAAAAAAGTGAGATTTCTTACTCTTGTTCCCAAGTCACCATTTTCCCCTCCTCAGAGATGAAGCCGGGGCTCAGAACCAGCTGTGTTGCAGGCACATCTTGCACCCTTTTCATTGCACCATGGCTCTCACTTCGTAGCTTTAAGTCTAGTTTTCCTTGTAGAGTTCTACTTTCATTGGTCCAGTGCCTAATACAATAGTGCAAGACTGTAGCAACCCAGAGATAGAATAATGTGGTTGCTCCCATTTTAGTGAATCTTTCTCACCATGTCTGCTTTCCCTCATCCACTCCAGAGCCAACCCTTCAGACATTTAGGTTTAACTGTCACTAACGTTGTTTGTGGAGTTCCTGGGTGGTGCAAACAGTTAGTGTGCTCCACAACTAACTACAAAAGCAGTTGGAAGTTTCAAGTCCACCCAGAGGCATCTCAGAAGGCAGTCCTAGTAATCTACTTTGAAAATATCATCCATTGAAAACCCTGTGAAGCACAGTTCTGCTTGACTCACACGGGGACTCATGCACAGGAACTGACTCCATGGTGACTGGTAAAGTTGATCTCATGAAGACTTTTTCTTTCATGGGGCTTTTGCCAATTCAACTTTTTATAGGTGTACATCTTATTGACAGCAATTACAATAATCAGATGTGTAACCCTGCCCTTAATGTGATACTTCCATCACCATTAATCCCCTATTTTCCCTTCCTTCCTACCCCTGAAAAGCATTAATAAACTTTATTCTTTTCATATTTGCCTTTTCTTATTTCTATATAAATGAGGTCATATACTTTTATGATTGACTTATTTCACTCAGTATAATGTCCTCCAGCTCTTTCCATATTGTGGCATATACCAAGACTTCATTTTTCCTTCTGAGTACTCGTTTACTGAATGTATGGACCACATTTTGTTTATCCATTCATCTGCTAATGGACGCTTAATTTTTTTTACCTTTTGGCTATTGTGAATAGTGTAGAAAATTCTGATCAAAAGAGGGAGAATGTGGAATAGAACTTTCAATTCTAAAGGACTCTAGAGTTTCTAGAGCTGTGAAGGTTAGATGAACTCTTGAAACTATTGCCCTGAGATAATCTTTAAACCTTAAATCAAAGATAGCCCCTGAAGTCTTCTTGAAACCAAACAATAGTTTAGCTGCATTAGTGAAAAACATGTCTCCCTTGAGCATTATGCTTGTTTAAGAACTATATTGTTGTTGTTGTTGTTGTTATGTGCCCTCGAGTCGGACCCAACTCATAGCCACCCCTCCTTGGGTTTCTGAGGCAGTATCACTATGGAAGTAGATTGCCCCATCTTCCTTCTGAGAAGAACTATATATAAGGGATCAAATAGACAGTAGCAACTTGAAATATTAGATAGGAACTTCAGGGACTGTGAATTTGTTAATGGGGGAGAAATAGCTCAGAAAATGAGGGTGCACATGGTTACACAACTCAAAGAACGTTGTCAGTGACACTAAATGGTTCATGTAGAAACTGTTGAATTGATGTATGCTTTGCTGTGTATATTCTCAACAACAGCAACAACAACAACAACAACAACAACAAATAGGACATAAACCTCTGTGAAACAATGGCCTTGGTAGTTACAGACCTTGGGAAGCATTGTAGAGCCATTATGCTGAGGAAAGGGTTTGGGATCCTCAGCACTCTGATCCTGGGTCACAAATACATCAGCTCTGTGTGATCTTAGGTGATTATCTGAACCCCCCGATCTTCATTTTCCTTATCTGTGAAACAGGGATGTTTGTGAAGATAAAATAAAAGTACCCCAAAAAAGTCCTGGCCAGTTAGAAACCTGTTTTTCTTCTATTTTGGCAAAGGAGTGCTTGGGTATTTTTTTCTTTTTTAGAGCTAACCTTGTAAGCATTTGATGATTTAAAATAAAACACTGCTCTACGTTTTTATGTTCTTCAGTGCTGGAGAATTAAGTCCTTTGATGTCTTTCTTGGCTTGAGATAAAATATAACATTCATGTCACCTCCTCTGGAGGCATTTCTTGGCCACTCTGAATATCAGTTGGTCCTTCCCAAGTTCACTGTTACTCTTAATAATCATTCTTCATTCATTACTTTATCCTTGTCATTGTGAATTTCATGCAAAGCACTGGCCACAATTGGTTCTGTCACAGTTACTTGGAGGTTTCCTTGATGTTCATCTGTCTCCCTCATTACACTGTAAGCCCTCTAAGGGCAGGGGCAGAATCTACCTTATTCATTGGTGTTTTTTCCAGCACCAGCATGGTACCTGATGCAGAGTGGGTTTCTAAAGATACCAGTGGGCTCCCAGAGACTGTCGCCCTGAAATACTCCATAATCCTTGAAGAGAAGTCAACCCCTGAAGTCACCTTTTAGCTAAATGACAGATTGGCTCATAAAATGAAGAATGTTACCAATGAGTACAGCACACCTTTAAAATATCATCTATATAGACCAAGTGATCAATAATTACGATAAAGAAAGATGAAAGGCTAAGGCGACAGGGAAAACAGATCACTGGAAGCAGAACATCTGTAGAGAATTAATGAGAATGTTAACACATTGTGAAAAATGTAACCGATGTCTCTGAACAATTTGTTTAGTAATTGCTAAATAGGAATTTGCTGTGTAAACTTTCACCAAAAACACAAATACTACTATTATTATTTTTTGAAGATAACAGTGGGATAAATAGTTTTTACCAGTGTAATGAAACATTACTCACTTTCAGCATTTATCAATTGGTTTGATTCTAATTTTCTCTGTTTAGCTGTTTTCTTTGACTTCTGACCCTAAGTAGAACATGGAAGTTTTTCATTCTGTAAGTACATAGGGTCACTATGAGTTGGAATTGACTTGACACCACCTAACAACAACAGACCTTAAGTAAGATGGGATAGAGGAAAGAGAGCTATTCCTCATGTCTCAGTGCTGTAGTGATGCCTCTCACAGCCAAAATACCTTTGAAAATGGAACTTGTTTTCCTTTGATAGGGCACAGTGGTGGTTTTCACAAGCCCCCTGATGGTTCTGACCCACTAGGATTCACAATCACCTCGTGTAAATCCTAGGAACTAATATTTTTTATAATGATTTATAGTAACATCAAATCACTTTATTTAAATGAACTTATTATTATTATTCTAGCCTTACCTATCACTGGTTTATTTTGAAAAATTATTCCCCTTCTTCTGCTTGGCTGGAAGACATCCCATGTGATCACAGTAATGCTCCTTCTGGGTGTTTCACTTCTTTAAGATCTTAATTTTGCTTGAAGGCCTGGGCAGGCCAGACCTTGTTTAACGTGCACAATATGCAACCACTGTGTGGGGAAGGGAGTATCTGTGTCCAGTGTTTTGTTCAGTCACATGTAATAAGACTGGAAAACATGTGATAAGTTAATTTAATCATTCCTGCCCTTGTTTGGCCTGTGATGTCAGCTGCTTTCTGATATAGTTACATTACCCTAGATGTCTAGCATTATATATTGCCTATTGTAGATAAGAGGGAGCTCTGGTGGCATAGTGCCTAAGGCATTTGACTGCTAAGCAGAAGGCTGGAGGTTCAAACCCACCAGCCACTTCTCAGAAGCACGGTTGGACAATCTACTTCTGTAGTGATACCACCTCGGAAACCCAAGAAGGGGTCACTGTGAGTTGTGTTCTACTTGACAGCAGTGAGGTGTTTTTTTTTTTTTAAGGAATAAATAAAATTCTGTCAGAATTAGAGTTGTTACTCTGAGGAAGAGGAAAGTCATCAAGTAGTTAGCTACACTATCTCTTATCTTTCTGGAGTTACATGGATCACCTATCTCAGTTTTTTCTGTTCACTACTTTCATGATTTGTCTTGACACACAGGCATTTCTGCTTTCTTGCACATGGCTCCTCATAGCTCTCCCAAAGTGATCTCCTCAACCTCCAGTAACTGACTGACTTGATCTCTTAGCATTTGTTAGTTCAAATTTCAGAAAGAATCTAATTGGTCCAGCTTTGGTAAGGTTTTATCCTTGTTCCAGTCAGTGGTGGGTAGGGGTTGTGGCACCTGGTACTAATATGTTTGCCTGGGCTCACTTCTTCAGGATGGCCAGCGGTGGAGCAGATTCCCCTTGAAATAAATAAGAGCAGAGAGGCAAAGTTGAGTATGGTGGGTTATATATATTTTTTTTTATAAAGTAGATTTTTCTTCAACAATTTAGTTATATCTGTACATTGACAAAGGAATATTGATAGTGCAGTAGTTAAGTGCATGACTGCTAACTGAAACGTCAGCAATTCCAACCCGCCAACCACACCACAGAGGGAAGATGTGGCTATCTGCTTCTATAAAAATTTGCAGTCTTAGAAACCCTAAGGGGCAGTTCTACTTTATCCTCTAGGGTAACTGTGAGTCAGAATCTATTCCATGGCAATAGTTTGGTCATTGACAACTGTTTGGAGTGGGCATTGCAGATTGCATGTAATGTTCACGTATAGTATCTCATTTAAGCCTCTGAGCATTGCTGGGTGGTATCTGTGTCCTAGTTTGGTAGTGAGGAAACAGTCTCACACATGTGAGGGGAATTACCCAGGGCAACATCACTGTAGGTGGTAGAGTTGGGATTCGAGTTCTTTGATCATTCCTTCATTGATGTGTCTAATCCATATTTATATTTAGAAGCCTGCAGTCAGTAAGCCAAATTAATAGATGTTGTTTTTTAAAATTGATCTTCTGGCTAACAATAGATACATTCCAGTGCAGAATGTTAGAATTGGAATTGATAACCATGTGAACCCTAAGGCCCATTCTGATGGGACAGTGGCCCCTTTGATTGATTAGTGTTTGAACTTTACTACAAACTAAATATTTTGAACATAACACTAGATTAGAGATTGTTTATTTTACTCATTTTGGAATTCACATTTTACCAGTCTGCTTATTGGTGCATGTGTGTGTGTGTGTGTGTGTATTTTTTAAGGCAATTTGTTGTTGTTGTTGTTGTTGTTAGGTGTTTGTTCTGGTTACCTGGTGCTGCTCTGACAAGAATATACCACAAATGGGATGGCTTGAACAAACAGGAATTTATTCTCTTACCGTTGGAGAGGCCAGAAGTCCAAGTTGCATGGATATTGATTGTGGATACAAGTTAAATGAAATCCTTGACAACTTTAAATGTTTCTCTGTTTATCATGAGATTGTTCATTGGTCCAGTTGTGAGGATTTTTGTTTTCTTTATGTTGAGTTGTAGTCTACACCAAAGGCTGTAGTCTTTGATCTTCATCAGTAAGTGAATCAAGGCCTGTTAGCTTTCAGCAAGCAAAGTTGTATTATCTGCACACCACAGGTGGAAAATGAGTCTTCCTCCAATCCTGATGTTGTGTTATCCTTTATATAGTTCAACTTCTTGGACTATTTACTCAGCATATAAATTAAATAAGTATGGTGAAAAATACAAACCTGCTGTACATTTTTCCTGATTGGATACCATGCAGTATTCCCTTTGTCTGTTCACATGACTCCTTCTTGTTCTGTGTATAGGTTCCATATGAGCACAATTAATTGTTCTGGGATTCTCAATCTTTGTGATGTTATCTACAATTTCTTGGGTTCCCTACAGTTGAATGCCTTTGCCGAGTTAGTAAAACACAAGTAAACATCTTCCTGGTATTTTCTGCTTTCAGCTGAGATCCCATCAGACATCAGCAGTGATAGTGCTCCTTCCATATCCTGGCTTGTATTTCTGGTAGTTCCCTGTTGAAGTCCTGCTGCAGTTGCTTTTGAATTGCCTTCAGCTAAATTTTATTCATGTGTGATATTAATGATATTGTTTGATAATTTCCACATTTTGTTGGATTACCTTTCTTTGGAATGGGCACACATATGGATCTCTTCCAGTTGATTGGCCATGTAGCTAGCTGTCTTCTGAATTTTGGGGAATAGATGAGTGAATGCTTCCAGTGTTTCATTCTTTTGTTGAAACATCTCAGTTGGTATTCAGTCAATTCCTGGAACCTTATTGCCAATGCCTGCAGTAAAGCTTGCATTTCTTCCTTGCATGCCATCATATGCTACCTCCTAAAATAGTGGAACACTAACCAATTGTTTTCAATACAGTGACTCTATGTATTCCTTCCATTTTCTTTTCTTTTGATCCTTCTTGTGTCATGTAAATATATTGCCTATAAAAGCCTTTGGATTGCAACTCAAGGCTTGAATTTTTTTCTTCATTTCTTCAGCTTCAGAAATCTAGAGTGTGTCCATGCCTTTTGGTTTTCTAACCCCACATCTTTGCATATTTCATTATACTTTATCTTTTGAACTGCCCTTTCAGCTCTTCTGTTCACCTTTTTTACTTCATCATCCATTCCATTTGCTTTAACTACTCTGTGTTTAAGAGAAAATTTCAGTCTCTCCTTGCATCCATTTTTCAGTCTTTCTTTTCTTTTTTCCTGTCTTTTAAATGACCTTTTGCCTTCTTCATGTATGATGTTCTTGATGACATCCCACAACTCATTTGATTTCCTGTCATTAGTGTTCAGAGGGTCTAATCTGTTCTTGAAATGATCACTAAATTCAGGTAGAATACACGCAAAGTTGTACTTTGGCTTGCATGGACAGTTTAATTTTCTTCAGCTTCATCTTGAACTCGCATATGAGCAATTGATGGTCTGTTACAGTCAGTTTCTGGCCTTATTCTGACTGATGATATTGAGCTTCTCCCTTGTCTTTTTCCACAGATGTAGTCAATTTGATTCCTATGCAGTATGATCTGCATTTATAATCACCATTTATGTTGTCCATAAAATACATTTATAATGAATAAATCATTGGTCTTGCAGAATTCTATCATGCGCTCTCCTATATCGTTTCTGTCACTAAGGCCATATTTTCCAACTACTGATCCTTCTTTTTTTGTTTCCAACTTTTGTCTTGCAACCACTAGTAATTATCACTAATAATTATTGCATGTTTGAGTAAATTCAGACTGTAGAAGTTGGAAAAATCTTAAATTTCTTCTTCTTTGGCTTTAGTGGTTACTGCATAAATTTGAATAGTAGTCATTAACTGGTCTTCCTTATAAGTGTATGATATGATCCTATCACTGATAGCTTTGTATTTCAAGACAGATATTGAAATATTCTTTTTAGCAATGAATGTTACACTGTCCCGCCACAGAATACCAGTACATTTCAGGTCACGGATGCCTGGGACATTGATCTTCAAGTAGTCCATTTCATTTTTGAGGACTGCAAGTTTTCCTAGATTTGTACTTTGTACATCCTATGTTCCAATTATTCATGGATGTTTTTAGCTCTTTCTTCTCACATTTAGTCATGCCACATCAACAACTGAGGTCCCAGAAGCTTTTCTCTGTCCATGTCATTTAGATTGACTTTGCTCTGAAAAAAGAAACTGTGACGGTGCTTTGTTTAAGGCATTTGACTGCTAAGCAAAAGGTTGGCTTACCCACCAGAAGTGGGTTGGCAGAACCCACCAGCTTCTGTAAAGATTTACCACCTTGGAAACCCAATGAGGATCGCTATGAGTGAGAATCGACTCAATGACATTCGGTTACTTTGAGAAGGCAGCTGTTCTCAAGTTGTATTTTGTGTGCCTACCAACATGAGGGCCTCAACTCTGGCACTATATCAGACATTGTTTCACTGCTATTTATAAATTTTCATAGGCCACTTTTTATCTGAATTAGATCACCTGGTCTTTCTTAGTCTGGAAGCTCTGCTGAAACTTGTCTACCTTGAGTGACCCTGCTGCCATTTGAAATACTTGTAGCATGGCTTCCAGGACCAGAGTAACACACAAGTGTGACAAACTGACAGATTAGTGGTGAAAGAGTATGTTAGTTTTATAAAAAACACTGGATTCTTCTACTATCTGAGGTAATGTTATACATACAAATGTATTGACTTTTAAAGACAAATACCTGTGTTCCTTTCCATGAATGATATACATTACTTTAAAAAATATTATATTGATAGGACATCTAATTTTTCGTAGTCTGTAGACAGAAATCAATCTATAATTGGAAAGAGGTTGGTTGGTGTGTAATCAACTTGAAGCCATTTTACTTTACCTTGGACTCATATTTAATTTTCAACCTTTTTTTCCCCTACTTAACAGTAATCTCCTATTCTAGCCAAATATCCCTTGTCTTCCTAACATTCATCTCCCTCAAGTTTCATCTCCTTCTGAATCTCACTTCCTCAATGAAACTGCCTTGCTTCCCGCTATCAACCTAGAAAGGTACCTTTCTTGTCTGAATTCCCATAGATGATAGCATGTAACCAGGACAAATAACTAACTACTTCCAAAGTAGAACCTTGACTGCTAGTTGATTTTTGATGTTTAAATATTCTTAACTAGTGTGTAAGGTCATTGAGAGCAACTGCCCTCAAAACTCAGTGCTGTCGAGTCAGATCCAACTCATAGTGACCCCTCCTTTGGTTTCCGAGGCAGTATCACTATGGAAGTAGATTGCCTAATCTTCCTTCCAAGGAGTGGCTGGTGGTTTTGAACCACTAGCCTTCTGGTTAGCAGCCAAATGCCTTAGGCACTAGGCCACCAGAGCTCCCTCAGAGCAACTACCATATCTTAAAATGTTTGTGCTTCCCACAGCACCTCATACCTGTATGTATCTTCAATTATGTATTGACCATTATTGAGCACAATCTAGGAATCATATATTATTGTAGAGCTAAACGTAACAGATGAATGAGATGTTCTCTTTATTATAAACAATTTCATGAGGGAAGCAGATACAGTTTAGTGAGAAAAGCACTGATTGAGGTAGGTACCTTTGAAACAAATTCAGATTTGTCTACTGAATGCTTGTCTCATTAATTCAGACACAGCTACTTTTGAAATATTTAAATCGTTCATGGTTAGAAAACTCTTCAGTGCACGTTTTTCTTGAAAATGAGTTATATAAATCATGGAAAATAATAGTTTCTCCATATTGTTTCTATTTTTAGGTTAACCTGGGTGAATTCTTTGGCTCTCTCTCAATCCAGCCCATCATTACTGTATTTCTTAAATGTTCCTGCAGCTCTTAGCCCTATTTGACCATGTTGTTGTTGTTGTTGTTATGTGCCGTCGAGTCAAATCTGACTCATAGTGACCCTTCCTTGGGTTTCCGAGGCAGTATCACTACGGAAGTAGGATTGCCCAACCTTCCTTCCGAGGAGTGGCTGGTGGGTTTGAACCGCCAGCCGTCTGGTTAGCAGGCAAGTGTCTTAGCCACTATGCTACCAGAGCTCCATAAATAATCCAAACAAAAATAAAAACATGGTGGTGGTTAATTTTTGTATCATTATGCCTAATATTTCTGTTTTTCATCAAAACCGTAGTCTGACAGTAATATTTTTATGCAGAATTTTATTTCCTTTAGGGGAGTTTTTCCAGATTGTCAGAAGTCTTTGAAAGAATCACTCTCCCATTAAATTAATAGAATAAGAATGCCTAAAGCCAGAAAATTGTTGGTAGCCTCTTAGGCCAGCAGCAGAAGGGTTTTATTCACATTGCAACAAGTAATTGATTTTTCTTTAGACTTTTCTTTTCTCCTGCGTAAAGATTTTTTCTTTTTCTTTTTTTTTCTCTTTCCTCAATGTGAAAATAACCTCTGGCATATACAGCATGACACTTTCCCAGTTGGTGATAACTTTAACATTTAAAACCAGTGGGTTTTTTCATTAATTGGATGAATATTTCCTTTCGGACTTCTTTATTCTTTGGTTAAATAACATTCCAAAGAGTATTTGCATTAGTTGATACAGGAGGCAAAGAACAGCTGAAGATGTTAGTGGGTGCTGGTTTTCAATGACTGCATTAAGACAGTTGATGCAAAATAACACTATTAGAGTCTGTTTTCCTGCTCCTTTTTTTTTGTTTCACTCTCTGGTTGAATATGATCTTTTTCTACACAGGGTAGGACCTACACTGATTGTCAACATATTATACTTCTTTTTAATGGATGGAAAAAGTGAAAGGTTTTGAAATCTGTGACTTGCCTCTCTTGTCTACAGAAGGTCGTTTTCCTTAGTGTCACATGTAGTAAAATTAGACACTCCATGCTTAGCACCTGAAATGCTCCTGGGAAGCGAGAATGGCCAGACTTCGTCTCACCTATTTTGGTCATGTTGTCAGAAGGGACCATTCCCTGGAGAAGGATGTCATGCTTGGTAGGGTGGAGGTTCGACAAAAGAGGGGGAGGCCTTCAACGAGATGGATTGACATGGTGACTGCGATGATGGGGTCAAGTATAGCAGGGATCGTGGAGCTGGCACGGGATCAGGCAGTGTTTAGTTCTGCTGTGCATGGGATCGCTATGAGTCGGAAACGACTCGATGGCACCTAACAACAACATCAACATGCTTAGTGGAGAGCTACTAATATTTTCAGAAAATGGATAATTCCAGAGTGGCTATTTTAATCTTTACTTAATGGAACTCTGGCTAAAATTTATTTACAGCAGGGTTTGAGAATGTAAAATGTTTCTGAAATTCTATCACTAACAAGGGTTTATGAATCTCTCTTTAAAAAGGAAAATATTCTGTATGTGCCTCAGTTTGTAAAAGCTCCTGCCATTTCAAAAAGGAAAAAAAAAAAAAGTCTTCACCACCACTGATGTGCTGGTGGCTGTGCAAAGATGGCGAAGGTGGATAAGGAAGAAAGCAGGAGGGCAGTCGGTGTCAGGGAGCCAGGGTTTGTCGTCTCAGTATTCTGCAGGGAGCTGAGGGCTGTCTCTGAAGGAATGTGTGCATAGAGGGACTGGAGGCCACGTGCAGTCATCTGTGAACGCTTTGAAAATAGTATTCTGAGATAGATGAATAGCTGTTTGCATACAATAGCTTATTTTAAATGTATTCTGTATAAGGTGGAGTAAGCATTTATTTTACTTCTAGCTGCATATAGCTTTTATTGTGTAATCTAGAATAGAATGTTATTAGTAGGACAAAGCACAGATGTATTCATGGTATTCTTCTACATAACCAATTACCGTATAATCTTATGGAATTCTTATGGAGCACTTTTGGAGCTGCTTTTTGTATTTGTCATTCTGACTTCTTTTCTTGTTATATTTCCTCTTTTATTCCCCAACGGTTAAAAGTTATAGTCACAGTAACAAAATGCCCATCCCAGAAACATTTCTCAATGGCTAGCTAGCATTCTCTCAATAACAAATTAAGAGCAGAAAGGAGAAAAACAAGGTTTGGAAAAGTTTTGATCCTTCCCATTTGAATGAAAATTGGATCACAGAAATACATGCTTAATTTCTACCCAGTATGTTAATGTGGTATCCATGACAGTCCATGATGACTGGAATAGATACCAGCCACTCCTCGGACGGAAGGTTGGGCAATCTACTCCGGTAGTGATACCACCTCGGAAACCCAAGGAGGGGTTGCTATGAGTCAGATCTGACTTGATGGCAGTGAGAGGTGAGGTGAGAAGTATAAAATCATAAGAAAAAGAAAGTGACTAGGCCTGGTGAATATCATTCTTGCTTTTAAGGAAAAATGTTTTCACTCAGTAGAAACATCTCTCACACTTCCCTCATAAAGCTGAGGTAGTCAGTCATGTAGTTAGATGGAAACAAGTGAATATGTTTTGGTCTGGAGACCTGGGCTGGAATTGCAGTCAATAGTCATATTGCCTGGGGCTTTTGTGCAACATTTCCAAATCTCTGTTATCTGTAAAATAGGAATTATGAACAGGATTTTGGCTAAGATAAATTCAGCTGGTGTGTATGAATGTGCTTAGCATAGTACACATGGTAACTAATCAATGACTTAATTAAATCTGATCCATTTATGATTGCCTCCAGTGATAAGATTATTGGGAATGGAGGCACACACATGCCAGAACATCTAAAGATATATTTTTGCTCTTAAGAATTTCTACCCTAGAAAGTACTATGTATATTCAAGAGGTACTTGCCTTGAGAAGTATAGAGATAGATAGATAGATAAATAGATAGATAGATAGATAGATAGATAAGTACATCGATAGATAGATAGGCAGACTTCCTGGGTCATGCCAATTGTCAGTGCTCTTGGCTGCTAACCAAAGGTTGCAGGTTCAAGTGGAATCCATCCAAAGGTGCCTCATAAGAGAGGCCTGGTGATACGCTTCTGAAAAAATCAGCCACTTAAAACATTGTGGAGCACAGTTCTACTCTTATACATATGGGGTTGCCATGAGTCAATATTGGTTTTAATATATAGAGAGATAGATATACAGCTTTCTATCTATATCTGTGATACTCTTAATGACTGTAAATATTTTATAAAGGTAGATTTGAGTTTTAAAAATAAAAGTAAGTTATTTGGCACAAAGTGAAGGACTATACCATCAAGTAATATGGTTTTTAGTGAAAAATAAACTGTAATCATAAAAGGAGACTATTGTCTTGTGGAAGTCATATAGTGTCTAAAGATAGCCCCCCAAAAAGATTCCAGAATTAGCTAGAGAAATGATTATTGCAGTGGAGTGAGCATATGGCTTTCCTGTGATGGGTTGAAAGGAGGTAAAATGCTATTGACTATAAAAGGTTGTTAAGTTTATTATTTAAGGAGCTCTGGTGGTGCAGTGCCTAAGGGATTTGACTGCTAACCAGAAGGTAGATGGTTCAAATCTAACAGCCACTCCATAAAAAGAATATGGGACAGTCTACTTCTATAAAGATTTACCACCTTGGAAACTCAATGGGGGTTGCTATGATTCAGAATTGACTCAATGGCAGTGGGTTTGTTTCTTTTGGTTTGAGTTTATTATATAGCAGGTGTCAATCCTATGAACCATCCTTGAAGAAACTTTTATGAGGCCAGTTTTACAGAACTAGCCTGAGGACAAACAATGACTTCATACTTGCAAACTTTGCTCCATGAAAGTGTTTTATTTCTGTAGAGCATTTATTGTTAATAGTTTTGTCTAGGGAATAGGAGAGTGATGTTCTGTCTTACAGAAAACAGCTGTAAAACCATACTATTGTCATTTTGATGTTTTTGAAGTACACAATTATAGATTCTTCCTCAGTCTTTCGGTAATATGTCAAAACAAATTTCATGAGGGAAAGAACTTGACATCTCGGCTCATGAATCTGTGAAATCTGAGTTGATAATAATAAAAAATACACAGTTTAGTCTAACTTTGTGAGCAAGTTTCTTAAATTTCCCTTTCTTCTGCTTTTAGAAAATGACAGCAATACTAATTCTGCCTCAAAGAATTGGGTGCAAAATGCTTAGGTACTTGACATATAATGAGTTCAAAAATTGTAACTGCTGTTATTGTTGGATGGATGGATGGATGGAGGGTTCATTTATGTTTATGTGTACTCTTCCTTTCTTTCTTCCTTCCATTTTCCCTCCCTCGCCCTTCCCTCCCTAGTACATCCGTCTTTTGGATATTTTCTGTGCTTGAAGAGAAGGAAGACTGTTTGAAAAAAGAGTATCATGCTGTATAATGTGGACAGTGTGCACGCTGAAGTGTATAAGCACAAACTATCCTAGGGCAGTGAACAGCGGTGGTGTTTACGGCTCTGCTCATGGCTCCTTTGAGTTGTCATCTGCCTAGGAGGTCACTGGCAAAATTATAGAAATAACTAGCACCATTTTAACCTGTAAAGAAAGAGCTACAATTGATCTAGTGACAATCATTAGACTCTTCCTAAGAAAACACCTTGTAGATCTAAGAGATTTCTCTTCTGTTTGATTGTCTCATCTGCTCTTCAGACGACTGAAGAGGAAATGTTTACCAACCCAACATAAAAAAAATACTCCAGTCTGCATCCGATCAACTTGTACCTATTAAAGAATTCATAGTTTATTCTTGAAGGAGGGACCCGTTTCTGAATGGTGTTAATAAAGGTCACAAGGTTATATTTGTCTTTTTCTGTATCACACAATCTGTCTTTAAGTCAAAGCTAATTAGTAGAGTTGTAAGGAGATAATCTGTCTTCATTTGGGAGTTTTAAACCTTTCCTTTCCTTTTGCAGGTAAGTGAACACGGCATTGGACACTGCCTCTTATGTTCCTGTTTGGCTCTTACTCGTATTGGCATTTTGTGGACTAAAAGCTCATTAAGACAATTAAAGAAATATTGATATGTAGGCACTTTGGATATTATTGGAGTATATGTCCTAAGAGAGATGGTAAGTGTTTGTTTTCTGCTTTAACCATTCCTCATGATATCCAACTATGGCACGCCTGTTTGGTTCGGTAAGCATCTCAAGTGGGCATGAGCCTGTTGGGTATGATTTTTGCAGGATCCTTTTTAACAAAGGTCTGAAACCATTTGGCATTGTCAATGTTTTAAAGGAGTCCCCAACACCATGGGTGACATTTCACTTTTGGCATATTGGGACGAAGCTTAGAATATCAGGACACTACAGTGATGTAATTGTCACAAAGTGTTCTTTATAGCTTAGAGAAGAAAAAATGCCATGCTAGAAGGGAAGGGTCTAAAGTCCCATCCAATGTGAAACACTCTAAATTAATAGTTGCCTAAGCCTTAGAGTATTATTAGAGCTATTTTTTGGATTCACAGTTCTAAATCAAAGAAGTGTAATTGGAGTTTCCTTTTTAAGTATTTGAAAACTGTATTTACTATGTAGATGTTCAAATATTAGATCTATATTTAGAATGGAATCTAAAAAGCTTTTTAAGCTAAATAGAAATTCCTGTTTAATTCACTTGAAAAAAATACACTGTCATTAAAAACTTTAAGTATTAAGTAGCTTTTTAGTCTTGCTATAGTATTATAAAAATCCTTTAAGTATTTCCAGTGTTGTTAATTGTCAGTGAGTAAGAAGTCTAGTGACATTCTTTGCTTTTTTGAAATTTGGGGTCCACTTTACCGGTTCACCATTTCTTTTTTGTTGAGGATTACTATTACTTTTTCACTTTGAATGATTAAGAATTAAACCAGGAATTGTATTTAAATATAAATCATTGGTGATTTCTTTTTTCTTGTTGTTTGTTTCATTTATTATTACTGGAAAGGAAATATTACATTTAAATATTTGTTGAAATACACATAAGTATATTTTCAGGTTGACCTACTTAGGAAGTACTTGGATCCAGTGGTTTCTTATTTATTTATAGCTTCATCTGGGAGAAATGAGTAGAAATATTATCATCTTTACAAATTTTACTCTAGAAAAGCTTAAGATATTCCAAATGCTGGTGATGTTTTAATTTTTCCTAGTAGAATGTGTTTAGATGATACACATTTGGGGATGATGCTTCTAACTTATAGATGTTATTCTCTTTTATAAATTTTATAACCTGTGGGGATGATTATTTCTAAGTTTTATGTATCTGACACTTTCAAACAGCCAATTTCTAAATGCTAAATGTGTGAATACATGAAATCAGTGTCAAATTATAATGGTGGTTATGGTTTCAAAGAAGTCTTATCTTTACCATTTTATAAGTAGGATAGA
The DNA here is from genome assembly GCF_000298275.1 of Orycteropus afer afer. Lineage (NCBI taxonomy): Eukaryota > Metazoa > Chordata > Mammalia > Tubulidentata > Orycteropodidae > Orycteropus > Orycteropus afer. Next base: position 6,696,176 of record NW_006921603.1, on the reverse strand, counting down.
CTGTAGATTATAGGAATAAATAAAATATTATCTCTCCCACTAATTATTTACAATGCAATTACTTTTACTGTGAATAGGAAATGTCTCCCTTTAAACAACTTTCAGAATGAGAAAGAATGCCTTGAGAGAACTGAGCGTAAGCCTCAGACCTGATTTACCTATTCCTGAACTCTTAAAACTTGTATGTTGTAAGCTTTTCCACTAGCACATTCCTCAGAAATAAAAATCTCAATCAACATTGTGCTTTGACCCAACACAAGCTTCATTTTAACAGGTCCTCATGTCATGATCTTCACTGGGACACTCTTTGTGTCCCAGTTCTGATGAGAAACAAAGTCATGTCTACATGACTGAGCAGCGTTTGAACTTGGGGATACCACAGGTTCTTTAGAAACCTTTAAAAAGCTTAAAAATAACTTAAAATACACAGAGAATTGTGTCTGTGTTTGGAGTATATGGTTCACACCATTGGATCTTTTCAAGTGCTCAAAGTTTTGAAAAATATATAGCTCCAGCTATATCTTTCTCCTTAATAGGAGTTCAGAAATAGCCAAAGTTGTTCATCCTGTGTGACCTTTTCTAGAGTCCCTTTGAAATTCCTTGACTGATTTTGTTTGCAAAGAGTGTCATTTGCAGAGTCCCTTAAAGGATGCTAACAATGACTGAGCTGCTTCCTTGAATCATTCTGTTCACCTTTCTAACACTGTGCTGCTTTTCTTTATTATTAAAATAATACCACTTTGTTGGAAGGAAATAATGGTATTTGCATACTTTCCTGTGTCCATGAGCAATCTCATCAGTTTTATTGTTCACATTTGAAGAAAATAATCTTCCAATCCCTGGTCTGTTGTCCTCTTCTGTGGAAATGATTTTTTTGGGAAATGAATTTTGGGATTTACTGTAAATATAAACAGTTACTGAGTTTGGTGAGGAAACTTGATACTGGTGGTTATCTAAGCAAGTTGTTTTTGAGGGATGGCTGGAATGTTTGAATCTATCCTAGATAGTGATCTGAAAGTTCTTTATGGTGTAAACCACAGTAGTTCACTCGATATATTTTGATTTATAATTCTTATTATGCTCAGAAAATAAAGATTTGAATATTGGTAAAATCAAACTAAGAGAAATTTTCCAAAACCTGTAGCTCATTTCAGAGTTTTCTAGATATTGAACATAAATACTGGAAAATTTGAGGTTCAGAAGAAACTGGAAATTCTGAATGAGATGGAGCAGGGAGAAAATTAGGACTTGCAGTGGATACCACACCTGTGTTTTGCTTCTACCTAAAGGCTTTTGCGTCAGAAATAACTGGACATTTTACATATCAACTAGCTACCAGTAGATTTGGAAATGTCCATAAATATAAGGCTTAATTCATAATGGTTAGAAGGAAGCACTTTTAGTTCTATTTTCCTGATAAGAAATACAGTCTTGTAGTTTTCCAAGAAGAATAATAACTAATATTTAATTTGGACAGTAATTAGCTTTCAAGAATGAAAATATTAAATAAAAAATTATGAGAAATGTACATTGGTGGGGAAAAACAAAACAAGAAGTAACGTTTACCATAAACTTTTAGTCAAATGATATAAATGATTTAGTTGGTAAGTAATATGTCAAGTATTTCAGAACCCTAATATACTTCTCTATATCTATCTACCTGCTATAATTCTCAAATATCATGCATTTTATAATTCATATTGACTGAAATCATAGTTCATACCTAGAATTCTAGATTCTCTCTTTAATTGAAACATTTTTACTAGAAAAATTTCATTGTACACAAAAGGAGAGAAAATAATGTAATGAATCTCATTACTCCAGATTCAATAATTATTAAAATTTTGCCATAACTGACATCCAGTGTTAGGGTAAAAGGCTGAGGTATTTTATGACAAATTCTAGACATTATGTCATTTTTCTCCTAAGTACTTCAATACATGTCTAAAAGAAGGGACATTTTCTTACATAACTATGATACTAGTAAAACACCTAGAAAAATTCATACTTATCCCTTCACATTCTTTAACACCTAGTAGATATTCAACTTTTCTTTGTTGAATGAAAAAATGCCTTTCTATAGTTAGAGCTCTGGTGGCATAGCGCCTAAGGCACTTGACTGCTAACCAGAAGGCTGGCAGTTCAAACCCACCAGCCACTCCTTGGAAGGAAAACCAGCCAATCTACTTCCATAGAAATACTGCCTCAGAAACCCAAGGAAGGGTCGCTATGAGTTGCAATCAACTTGAAGGTGGTGAGTTTGGTTTTGGTTTGTTTTATAGCTGGTTTGTTTGAATTTGGGTTCAACTACTTTCTACTTATTATGATTATTAAGGCTTTAAACATCTAGGATAATTCCTCTCTCTCCCCTGCTCCATTTCCTTTCTTGTCATTGACTTATTAATGAAACTTGGTCAGTTACCCTATAGAATACAGTACTTTTTCCTGCTTTCTGCATTTTTTCCCTGCTTTCTTCCTAGTGGTTTCCTTTAATTTGTTCCTCTATCCCTCATAACTCCTATAAACTAGAAGTTGGATCTAAAGACTTGATTATATCCAGTTTAAATATTTTCAGCAAGAATACTTTATAGATAGGTGCCTTGATAGGTCTTCTCTATATCTCAGACACATCTGTTTAGTAACTAACTTCATTTCATTCCATTCTTCAAATAGACTTCTTGTTGGAATATTCAAAAGCACTTTCTTTCCAGAAAAAAAAAAAAAAAAAAGCCTTTTCTTGCCCATTAATTCTTTATTGTAATCAAATCCTTTTCAGTGGGTAGTTCACTTTAATTAAGTGATACATACAGTGTCAGAAGCAAAGTAGACCCTTTAATCTCACCAAATTTGGTCAGACCTAAAGAAAGCTGCACTTACCGTGTCTGTCATAACTGTAAATGGCCAGCCAGACCGAGTTTGCTGATCACACACAATGCTATAGAGAGTTCTTATGAGACAGGCCTGACATTTGGATCTTTGATGTACATCAAGACTTTATTACTATCACTATTTTAAAGCTTATTCATTTAGATTATGGATAAACACATAATACCTATGACTTAGGAGCAAAATAAATCACAAATAAACATAATGATAAATGTTTAGTTTGCTTAGAGACCTGTCTATATCAGTTTTTAACCCTGATATTTTGATACTGTAATTCAACATCTACTTACAGTGATAGGGCTTGACATTCTTAATGGTACAGTCACTCTTTATGAGCTTTCTGGAATAGTGTATTTGAGTGCAATGAAGGTATTAGGTTACTCGCAAACAATAACATATGTAAGACACAGTTTTTTAACCATGATGATATTCTCAGTGGGGACAATTCCAGGAATATTTTGACCTTGAATGAATGTCTCATCTGGGAAAATGTTGCCTGGGGCTTTTGGCAGTTGGGGAACAGTTTGTGAAGACCCTATCCTATTGTAAATGTTGGGAATTTCAAAAGAAGGATGTGAGATGCCATAGGCTTATTGCCTCTATTGTCTAATATATTGAATTAAGTTGATAATGCCCATATCAGGCCCTGTTGTACATGGAAGGAACAGTGGATTCAAGTCCTGGATTTTAGGCAGTATAGTGTGGTGATCAGGGACTTAGAGTCCAGAATCACAACTTGTGCTGTAATCCCTGCTCTAGACCTTTCTGAGAAACCTCAGTTTCTGATCTGTATGTATATCATGGGAGCAATAATAGAAGTTGATCTATAAAAGTTGTTATATGGATTTAGTGAGATAATCCATACAAAGTACTTAGCACACTCTGGTACTTAGGAAATGATCAATAAGCACCATCCCTGCTGTTTTATTATTTATATTAAGTAATGTTTTTTTTCCCTTCATTAAGAACTTCATAGCAGATCCTGGCAGAAAAATTTATTTGTAAGTTTCACTTAGTTTTTAGATTTCTCTAGATAACGAAAGCTATTTAATTAAAAAACTTCCTCTTCATATACAAAAGTCCTCTAAAAAACTAAACTGAAAAATGTGTAAGACTGCATTCTTAGATGTGAAGATGTATTTGATTCTTCTTTCTATACCAAATGCACGTGCTAAACCATTAAAACTGTAGTTATGGTAGCTAGCTAGAGAATTTCTTTTAGTGCCAGATATTCTGCCAAATGTTTTACCTGGATTATTTCATTTAGTCTTGATAACAAACCTTGTACGTTGTACCATTATTATCCCACTTCACAGAGGAGGCAACTAAGACGTAACATCACACTGCTGGACCATGAAAGAGCCAGGACATGACTTAGGTCTGTCTGACTCTGGAGCCATAGGTTATCTTCTATGTGTGTTACTTGATGAAAAGTCATTCTCTTCATTTCAGAATTTGCTTTTGATTCAGGGGCTTATCATTTGCTTCTATTTGTTACTGTAATATGTTAACATGAGGGAGGAGTAACTGTTTGCATCTTGTGGTCTGGGTTTCGATTATGGTTGTGACCACTTGAACTACCACTTCAGCTCCAGTACCTTGATAATGTCAGCTTATCCTTGGTGTTTTGGATTTTTTTTTTTTTTTCATTTTAGCTAACCCTTTTCAACTTGGTCAAAAGTTCTAGATGAAAGCATTTTCTATTTGTTATTTTTATTGAATTCAGCATATTCTCTAGTTATTTGTGAAAGCATTTGGAATGTGTCCTCTTTAAAGGGCTAGTTTTCATTTTCTACGCTCTGCCCCTTATATGAAGAAATACGTTCTCCTTTGGCAGCACTGTGGTTTGTTATATGGAAAGAACAATGTAAGTCTGAAGTTCCCAGGAATGTATTGGTTTGGGCATAAGGAGATTGCACTTATTAGCAAAGAATACTTTTGAGTATAGGAGGCTCTTTGGGTTTTGATGGTGCCCTTCTTTCCACCTTTCAGTTGTTCCAGTTTTGATTATAGAACTGATTAATTTGAGACTATATAAAGAATTGATCATTTGAAATGGTGTTGGTGAAGAATATTGAATCTACCATGGACGGCCAGAAGAACAAATAATCTGTCCCGGAAGAAGTACAGCCAGCATGCTCCCTGGAAGCGAGGACGGTGAGACTTTGTCTCATGTCCTTTGGACATCATGCTTGCTAAAGTACAGGGTCAGTGAGAAAGAGGAAGACCCTCGTTGGGATGGATTGACCTGGTGGCAGTTACAGTGGGTTCAAACATAGCAGCAGCTGTGAGGATGGTGCAGGACCGGGCAATCGAATATGGGCTATCCAAATTTCTCTTGCATGGGATATTATAAATAAGATTCCTGGGACCTTTCAGAAATGATTTGTGTGCCTTTATTCATGACCTTTTGGGGCGAGATCATGTTTTTGACATGTAACTAAGATTCTGATGGATTAATTTTTTTGAACATATCTGGGCTGATAGACCCTTTGAGGAAACGAATGTGTCTTGTCCTGTGTTTTATCCCTTGCAACATCTTGTAGGACACTTTAACAGGGACTTTGACTATAACAGTGAGTGAATGAACAGTAGTTAAAACAACTGTCACTTCATCATACTGTGATTAAGAAGACAAAGTGACTAGATTGTTCTAATCATTCACTTCATTTAAGAAGTATATATTCATTTAAATCAATCATTTTCATTGTGTTACTGTGTGCTGTGTCTAATATCTTTATCCTGAACAGAATATTGATTTATTTGAAGATGTATTTTATTGGCCACGTTGAAACTTGATGTTTTAATGGCATACAATGATAACTAGTCTGTCACATGACAGTGTACCTGGCAAAATCAGTCAAGTTAGTAAAAGATAGAATATAATAAGAGTGCAAAAGTTATTATGGTTAAATAGAAATGAAAAGCTGACTTCATATTTATTGTTTTATTCCAAAGTAGTCTCTTTTAAACATTAGTATACCCAGATTCAATATATTTAAAGAACTGCACATCTCAAGGAAACAGGGCTTTCCAAATTGGAGTTTGTTTTCCTTTGAAATTCCCTTTAAACTACAAAAGTTCCAGTGTGTGAAGAGCAATTATTCTAATCCCACATAGAAGGTGAATTATGCCCTGTTGTTAAGGATAGAAAAAGTTCGGGGGCAGAGAGGTGAAAATGATAAAGACGAGGCTTAGGGAAAGAAAGGAGGTGAAAAGAGGATGAGAGGCAATTTGGAGACAGGGATAGTGGGTGGATTGTCCGGAGTCTAATGGTGATTATGGATGCTCCCACAGAGAGAAGACACAACTAAAACCTCTAAAAATATTTTCTTTTGCTGAAAAATGCTGAAATTTCTATTCTGTGAGATACAGGGGTGAAATTTCATTGGTGATTTGTGGTGACTATATTTTGTCTTGTTGGGTGTATTGTCAATTGCATGGTCATCTTAATCCCTGTATTAGGGCAGTGATTTTCAAACTTCGATGAACATTAGGATCACCTAAGTAGCTTGTGAAAGGTACTATTGCTGAGAATGGGACCTGAATGTCTGATTTAAAATAGATGGCTACAGTGCTAATCAACTGACCATTTTTGATAGGTGATTATTCTAACACAAAACACCAAGCAAAGGAAACTTCTCATTGTTCTTTACAAGGGCCTTGATAGCCATGCACAGGAATTGCTGTTAGGTTCTGTTGAGTCAATTTGGGACTCACAGTGACCCCATGTTACAGTGTAGAGCTACTCCATAGGGTTTCTTCAAAAATATATTTTATTGTGTTTCAGGTGAAAGTTTACACAGGAAATTAGGTTCCTGATGAACAATTTTTATACAAATTGTTCTGTGACATTGGTTACAGTTTTCACAATGAATCAGCATTCTCATTGTTTCCATTCTGTTTGTTCTGTTTCCATTCATCTAGCTTCCTTTCCCCTTCTTGCCTTCTCACCTTTGCTTTTGTAAATGTTGACCTTTTGGTCTCTGTAGTTGATAGTTTAAGGGAGCACATTACTCATGGGTGATACTGTTTATTTCAGAAGCTAATCTATTATTTGCTAAAGCTCTGGTAGCATAATGCCTAAGGCACTTGACTGCTAACCAGAAGGCTGGCGGTTCAAACCCACCAGCCACTCCTCAGAAGGAAGGTTGGGCAATCTACTTCCGTAGTGATACCACCTTGGAAATCCAAGGGGGTCACTATGAGTAGGGTCTGACTTGACAGCACATAACAACAACAACAATCTATTATTTGACTGAAAGGTGATCTCCAGGAATGGCTTCAAAACCAAGTTCAAAGTATATTGTAGGGTGATAGTCACAGGAGTACCTTATTCTCCCATTCCAATAGGTCGGGCTTTTTAAGAATTTGAATTTTGTTCTACATTTTTCTCCCATTCTACATGTGTTCCTGGTCAGAATATTTGGTAGTGGTTGCTGAACACCATCTGGTTCTACTGGTCTCAGATCAGAAGATTAGTTTCTTCTTTGTGTGTTTGGTTTCTTTTGTTTTCTTTTGCTCCACATGAGTAGAGACCAGTAGTTGTACCTTAGATGTCCCTGCAGTGTTTTCTAGGATGTAATCTTTATGGGAGCAAATTGCCAAGTCTTTCTTCTGTGGAACAGCTGTATGCATATGCATCACCAACCATTTGCTTAGCAGCTGAGTGCTTAACTGTTGCACCACCAGGGCTCCCGTCGTGCACAGAAATACCAGAACAAAGTAAGAATGGAGGCTTTTAATAAAAGGTCATGCATATGATGAGTTCTGCCCCAGCATTTTGCTTTATATATTTTTATGTTCACTTAAAAAATCAAAGAGCAAAATATAAACAATTTGTGTGTTACCTATTGTTGGTTTTTGCTTGAGAATTTTAAAACATAGTTAAGTAGGTACCAGGACTATCATAAATACTCTTTCAGAGTAAGACACTGAGAAGATTGGTATTAGGTGAACATTTTTAACAAGTCACATGGGCCCATGCTTGTTGCAGATCTGTGTTGTGTTCAAAAAGAAAAACAAATTGTTCTACCTGCAAGAACTTGTACAAGTCATTTCTCTGAGAGACCTGAATGCCAATGATTTTCTATGTAAATGTGGGTAAATTAAAAGGTTGCCCAATGGCAATACAAATGGATTAGAAAAAGATGAACAGGCCCTGTTCCTTTATCTGCCTCTGAATTACTTCGAAGACAACCAGTTCACCTTTCCATACCCTGTGTCTTTCACTTTTGTGAATTGGAATGATCTAATTTTTTTTGTCTCACAAGATTATGCAAAGAATACCAAATGGAAGTTGAACTTGTCTCTTATCTTGCACAGAGAGTCCTCTTGCATTGAAGATAATTAATGCTGAATAATCTGTGCCATAATGATAGAAGAAAAGCTAATGTTTGTATGGAATATTTCTTCCTTGAAGTCATTTTTGAGAAAAGTGAGCAGATTAGATTTCCCAGAGATGGGAGATTATGCAGGTTTCTAATTATGAAGAAAGAAAAATTATAAGGAAATAGGAAATAGAATAGATTTAATTTTGCCTTGCTTGTTTCAACAATGGTTTATTTTGAGCTTATCTTTAATAATTTGGGAGCAACTGAATTATTCAAGAAATAGGAAAGGACTTCATTTTACAATTCTGGCATGAAGAATGTTCTGGAGCCTGACATGAGTATGTTTTTTCGTTTAGTACATGGGACATGAAAGGAAATCTTATACCCTAATAATTGTTTGAACTGGTAAACACTGCTTCATATTTAGTTACTCAGAGAAACTCCTGGGCTCAGTGGATGGCTTAGAGAGTAGAGTTGCATGTTGAACCATGCAATGTCACCACTGTCCCTTCCTCAAATTAAAAAAATCAGCCATCAAGGGAAGAAAAGATTCATTCTTGTTTTCATTCATTCATTCTGCATGGGTTGAGCTCCTGTATGCCCCAGTCATGCTGCTGACCCTGCTTGGGGATATAAATTACAAACAGGCAGTTATGTTCTGCTTGAAAGTTTTTTAAAAAAGAGGAAAAATGAAACATGCATACAGTAGGGTTCTGTTCTTAATTTAGATGACATCAGTTATGTGAGCATCTACTAAACACATTTTGGGATGGGGATTTACAAAGACAACTTAATTATTAAAGGTAAAACTTTGAGACTCTTCTACAGAATTCACCACTATGATTGCTTCTGTGGTGTGGTTTGACATCTTTTAACTTTCTTGCCCTCATTTCATGTTAGAATTATACAATTGAAAATTTGTTTCCTCTTTCCTGTCCTCTACCTCTTATGTTAATATTTGAAGTAAGATTATAGACAATTTTTCTCTAACATAAATATTAAACATTATATTCAATGCTTTTCACATACTCTATAAAAAGGCAGCTGTTGTGTCACTATTTGCTCGGTCTTGTCGCTACTGGCTGCTGTAGTAGTGTTGGGCTTAAGACATTGAGCTGCTAACTGGAAGGTAAGTGGTTCAAACCCACCGGTGGCTCTACGGGAAGAAAATGAGGCAATCAACTGTATAGATTTACAGCCTTGGAAAACCAATGGGGGTTGCTATGAGTTGGAACTGACTCAATGGTAGTGGGGTTGGTTTATGTACATAATGAAGGAGCCCTGGTAGCACAGTGGTTAAGCGGCTCTGCTGCTAAATGAGTTTAGCAGTTTGAAACCCCCATCTGCTTTGTGGGAGAAAAGACCTGGTGATCTGCTCCTATAAAGATTATAGCCTAGGACCCCTGTGGAGCCGTTCCACTGCGTCCATTGTGTCATTAAGAGTCAGAATTGACTTGATTGAATACAACAACAACATAGACACAATGAAAAATTTAACATTGTATTCAAATCCTGAGATATGAGTTGTCTGTTATTTCAGGGATAACTTAAGCAAGAGGTTGGATGGAAGATACTCTATAAATGTGCTTCTCAAACTGCAACATGTGTAACATGTGTAAGGAGCTAGGCTGCTAACCAAAAGGTTGATGGTTTGAGCGCACCATCCACTCTGCAGGGGGAGGCTATGGCAGCCTGCTTCCACACTTGGTCAATGGGCAGATTCTGAGTTAGTCGGTCTGGGTGGGGCCTATGATTCTGCTTTTTCTGGTGCGTATAGTATGAGCCTTAACCTCAGTATCTTAATGCAGTTTAATAGATTATTGACCTTGACATGTTAATCTTGATTCATAAAACTTTGCATGGACCTTCTTAAAATTGCGCCATCAGTCTCCACTGTAATACAATTGCCATTTGTTGTTCATCTGAACTTTGTGCTGCTTTGTAGATATTTCTTGTAGGAGATAGTGAGTTTTTTACAAAAGGATGAGGAATGAGGATTTACATGTTTTAACTTGCCTTTTGCTATTAATCTGACCCTGTGGTGGAGAGAGTATTGTTATATTTCTAGATTTCTTTTAAGGTGAGATTTGTCTAGGCTTGTAAACGTCTCTACTAATCCTTGTAAAATTCAGCTTATTTTGTGGTGATGTTTTAGCATGATAAAACAAAGTCACTGTTTGTATTAGGCTGTATCAATTCCTATACCTGTATCATCTATATCTCTATTTTATTATCGATAAGCTAATATTAAGTAGTGATGATTTAAAAGATCAAATTGTATTTCCAAAGTGGTATCAAGATCCCTGCATTTTAAGTGTATATTTGTTGAATGTTTATTGAACGAACATCTTTGATAGTAACTAACTGAAAAATAAAAATGATTACTCACACATTTAAAAAGAAACCTAAAATAAAATATTTTACTTTATGAGAACCAATTGTCATTAATTATGCAAATATTTATTGCTGACATTTGTATGCCAAGCATTAATGCAGAACCAGGATTGGAGGAAGAATCATTAACAATTGTGATATGCAGATGACACAACCTTGCTTGCTGGATGTGAAGATGATTTGAAGCCCTTACTAATGAAGATCAAAGACTATAGCCTTCAGTATGGATTTTACTTCAACAGAAAGAAAACAAAATCCTCACAACTGGACCAATAAGCATCATCACTATAAATAGAGGAAAGATTGAAGTTGTCAAGATTTCATTTGACTTGGATCCACAATCATCAATCGTAGAAACAGCAGTTAAGAAATCAGATGTTGTATTGCATTGTCAAATTTGCTGCAAAAGACCTCTTTAAAGTGTTAAGCAAAGATGTCACATTGAAGACTAAGGTGTGCCTTACCCAAGCCATGGTGTTTTCAGTTACCTGATATGCATGTGAAAGCTGGACAGTAAATAAGGAAGCCTGAAGAAGGTCTGAAGCCTTTGAATTATGGTGTTGATGAAGAATATTGAAAATACCGTGGACTTCTAGAAGAATAAACAAATCTGTCCTGGAAGAAGTGCAGCCAAAATGCTCCTTGGAAGCAAGAGTGGCCAGACTTGGTCTCACCTACTTTGGTCATGTTGTCAGAAGGGACCTTTCCTTGGAGAAGGATATCATGCTTGGTAAAGTAGAGGGTCAGTGAAAAAGAGGAACACATTCAACCAGATGGATTTACACAGTAGTTGCAGTGATGGGCTCAAGTATAGCAAGGATTGTGAGGATGGCGCAGGACTGGACAGTGTTTCTTTCTGTTGGTATGAGTCAGAGCCAAGTTGATGGCACCTAACAGCAACAGCAACAACAACAACAATATATGCCAAGTATTATGTTAGACTATAGAAAGAGAACTGGTAACTATTTAGTACTTTTATTATTTAATCATGAATTTTTAAATTCAGTGAGCAAAAGGTTATACACACATCATACAAGTTGAGCCTATGTACAAACTAACCAGTTGCTGTTGAACCGATTCTGATTCATGGTGACTTCATATGTGTCAGAGTCGAATTATTGTCTAGAGTTTTCAGTGGCTGATTTTTCAGAAGTAGATTGCCAAGATTTTCTCCTGAGGTACCTTTGGGTAGACTTGAACTTCCAAACTTTCATTTATCATCTGAATGAGTACGTTAACTATTTGTACCATCCAGGGACTCGAGAGCCTGAGTATCGGTATATAGAAATATTTATCAATATAAAGAGTGTTTCTATATATGGACATATACATTTCAGAAGGAAACAACCTACTTCCATAGTGATACCACCTTGGAAACCCAAGGAGGGGTCGCTATGAGTCGGGTCCAACTCGACGGAACATAAAAACAACAGCAACAACAACACATATACACTATACATGCTTTCATGGATCAGATAATAATCTATCTGTTATGCTTGTCTTTATTGAAGTTTTTTTACCCCTCTTAATTTCAGTGATAGCATTCTCTTTACATTTTCCAGTGTAATGATTTCCTTCTCCTTCCCTGGATACCTTTTATCAGTTAAAATGCTTTCCACTTTCGTAACAAGATCTCTAACTCAAACTGACTTGCACATTAAAGAGAGTTATCATCTCATTCCTGGAGTCCAGTAGTAGGATGGCCTTCAGATTTGGTTGATAAGTTAGTTCAACAACTGCATTACGGGTCAGGTTCTTCCTATCTCATATGAACAAGGAAAAAGGTCCTAGAAATCCCCATCATACTTTTCGTTGCTGTAATTAGGTTCAGCTGTTTTAGTTGCTAAAAAGAGCAATGAAATTCTCACGATTGACAAGGTTTAATAATCTGTGGTAAGGTGGAATGGATCTTGGGTAATCAGCCAAAGTGTCCACTATACTCTTTCTCTATCAGCTTTTAATTGTTAGTGTTCCCGAGAATGTTATTCTGGAACCTCAATTCTCACTATATACTTTCTCTTTGTCATTTATCCATTCCTTATCATGGCTTCAATTAGCACCTTTGTCTGTAATGATAGTTTCCACATCATTCCACATTCTACCCAATCTGTTTTTAGACTTCCATCTCTATACAGCCAATTCCTTCATGGTAGTTTAACAAACTGATAACAAAATCTCAAATTCAACATATGCCAAAAATTGAATTTATTATCTTTACAAAAAAATCCTATTTCTTCTACCCTCAACTTAGTGAGTCACTTAAACCAAAACTTTCTCTTCCCTTCATTCATTCAGTAACCAAATTTTGTTGGCTTTTCCTTATCCTCTGGGCTATCATCTGCCTCCTTTTCCTCCTGCCTCATGTTGCAGCTTCCTTGCTTCAGGCGGTTGTTACTTTTGATCCACAGTGTCATCTTCTGACTGATCTCTCCATCTCAGCTTTGTCTTTCACGTCTGTTGAGTCAACTTATCAAAATCACATCTAACCATGATATTTTCGGCTTACAAAAAGCAACTCCCCTTTCTCAAGTGATAAATGCCAAATTCCCTAGTATGCCAAGCCTAACTTTTCAGCCTTCTCATTTGCCCTACCTTTCTTTGCACACTCCGTCTTCAAAATTTGCATTTCAGATTTCAGTTACCTTTCTTCTTTTAGCTTGTCCAAACAAGCATTACTTGTGTTATAGCTGCCAAGGAATTTGGTCTTTTTCTCTGAATTGATCAGATTATTTTCATTTAAATTTTCTATATTTTCACTGCATCTAAATGAATGAATGTAAGTGATTTTTATGATGAGAAGGTTGTTTTCAAAATTATACCCAAATTTATGCAAAATCTAGTATTTTCTTGTTTGTACACTGGCCTTGGGTGGGGAGTGATTGGGATCTGTCAGTGAACAAGTTAAAACCTCCCTATCCTTTTGGAGTTTATATTCTGGGACATCAGTGATTAAACTCACTGTGCCTTGTTAAGGTATTGAACCTGATGTACATTTCAGTACCAGGTAACTGCGTATTTGAATACTGGTTTGAAGTGCTATTATTTGCATTTATGTTATTTGCCCCCTTGGCTTATAAATTTTTGTAATCTTATGGACTGTGGTCATGGTAAAATTCTCTGTCATTTATTTCAAAGACAATCAATGAAAGTTCAATAATTTTGCCTAGAATAAATTATGAAATGTGTTTTGTCAGTGTACGTGTAGTATATACTGTCAGTTTGTTTTGTGTCTGTTCATAGACAGGAGAAGTTGGCAAGAATGTGCTTAATAATGTCAAAGCATATAAAATATAATTTTATTTAAAGAAGTTAACAGCCTTTAGCCTGTGGTATGTTTGTCTTATGCATGACTAAATAAAAAGATTGTTCTTTTCTAAACTTTTGGTCTCAAAAATATGTGTTTTTGCAATGAAAGAGAATCAAGTACTGATAGTTGTTTCAACATGGATTAACCATGAAAACATGTTAAGTGAAAGAAAGCAGTTACCAAAGGCCATACACTGTAAGATTCCACTTATGTAAAATTTCCAGAATAGGTAAATCTATAGAGACAGTAAGTAAATTAATTGCATCTCACATACTTTGGTCATATTGTCAGAAGGGACGAGTTCGTGGGGTAAGATATCATGCTTGACAAAGTAGAGGACCAGCGCAAAAGGTGAAGACCCTCAACAAGATGGATTGGCACAGTGGGTACAACAATGGCTCAAGCATAGCAAGGATTATGCGGATGGAGCACAACTGGGCAGGGTTGTTTTGTTGTACATAGGATCTCTATAAGTCAAAACTGACTCACCACCTAACAACCTAACAAGAACTGGGAGTGCAGGGCTGACACCTGGCAACCACAGAGGGTGCAAGGACTAAGGGGTACAAGGTTTCTTTCTGGTGTAATGAAAATTTTCTAAAATTAGTTGTGATGATGGTTGTACAACTCTGTCAATATACTAGCCTTTGAATTGTACACTTTAAATGGGTGAATTAAAAATAGACATTTGAGTTCTTGTAGTCAGTGGGTGGTGCAAACAGTTAACACACTTGGCTACTAACTGAAAGTTCCACCCAGAGGCAACCCAGAAGAAAGACCTGTTGATCTACTTCTGAAAAAGCAACATTGACACTCCTTTGGAGCACAGTTCTTCTTTCACACACATAAATCAGAAATGACTTCATGACAACTGACTTTGTGAATTATATCTTAATAAAGCTGCTGGATTTTTTTCCCCTAAAATATCTTTTTAGGAACTTGTCATCTAAAGCTTGACACATTTTATTCTTACCTGGAGGTTTGATTTGTCATACCACCAAAGGGTTCCACTGTCTTTTTCCTGCTCAACCATCCCCTTCCTCCTCTCCAACATGTGTGAAATTGTCCAAGTATTTATACTTTGTGAAGTATAACTTTATGAGGGAAAACTTGGCCTAAGGGAGATTATTAAATTGATTTACTTTGTCAGACATTTTAATTAGCTGATAGCAAGGAAAATCCAGGTGGTATCTGTCTCATGTAATTAAACTTCTAAAACTTGTTTCTAATTCTCTACCCTCTCCTCCTCCTATTTTCTCCCCCCTGTATCTTACTTCATTTAGATGTAGTAGTAGAAGTATTCAACCCAAGTTTTACTCCTAGGTATAATTTTTCTTGATCCGTAAGAAGAAAATCTGATTCATTTTCAAAGGTTTTTGAAGTGTGATCTGTAAACCCCTCTGCATCAGAATAACCTGAGAAACTTATTACAAATGCAGATTCTAACTTCAATTTCCAGAGATTCTTGGAACCGTTAAGTGAACTTACAAGTCAAAATCTCACAATTGACAACTGGGAATATACATTTTACCAAATTCTCCATTATGATTCTGTGTGGTCTTCTCTGTTCTCATTGGGTTTATTCTTTCTGTATATTATGAAACTTTTTTCTTTGGTCTTTGCTTAATGAAAACTTGGAACTAAAATGTTTGAGATAAGTGATTTCATTTGAGGACTGCTTCTAAACTGTTTTACTTTCTCTCTTTAGTTAATTTTTCCCTTAATACCTGTCCCTGTTCCTTCCTTCAATAAAATGTGCTGGGCAACACACATGATTCTAGGCGATGTGCTAAATACAGAGTATTCTAGGTATTGAAGGATGAATAAAATACAGGTGCTATCTCCAAAAACTTACAGTATGGATTTCTTGCTGCTTGCTTTAGATTTTTTCACCTTTCCAAGGAATTAGGTCTTCCTTTTAAAGTTTCTTTTCTTCTTTTAATGCTTACAGCTCTAGATTTTATTTCCTGACAGTTGCCATATTTGCAGCTATTAGATTTGAGAAGAAACACAATGAACTCGTCAAGTTAAAAATTGAGCATTAAGCATAAATACCAAAAACAAAAACCCAAACTGACTGCTGTTGAGTGGATCCCGACTCGTAGAGACCCCTCCTTGGGTTTCCAAGGTGGTATCTCTACAGAAGTAGATTGACCGATCTTCCTTCTGAGGAGTGGCTGGTGGATTTGTACTGCTAGCCTTCCAGTTAGCAGTCAGATGCCTTAGGCACTATGCCACTAGACCTGCCTAAGCATAAATAGCAGGGAATTTTAGTGGGAAATATTTTTCTTGTATGTATTTACGATAAATAATGCACAAGCTAACATTTGCCATGCAGATTTAGATTTAAGATCTATTTTGAAAAGCATGTCTTAAAGGTTGTATTGTGGAATCTGCTACAGAATATTGGACAGGGACATATTTCCTTCTCTGTGTTTACATGCATGTGTCTTTAGGACCGTTAGTTATTTAGTTAGTTTCTTTTAATATATATATATATATATATTGATCAGCTGTCTTTAGGATTTTTTTTTTTTTTTTGCTTTTTAAATATATATGATTAAGGAGAATTATTTCTTAGCATTAAATTCCATGGCTTGTAGCATTTTAAGAATAAAGTATTGAGTGGGGATGGAGTCCAGTATAAAATCAGGGTATGTCTAATTCAAGTGTGCTTATACAATTTGATGAGATTTTACTACCAATAGCCAAAAGTATTTAAGTTTTAATACTTAAAACGGATAAGCAACTTTTTTGTCCACTGATCTGTTTGTTAATTAAAGTATAAATGAGAGTTTAATTAAGGGATTGCTGAGTATTCTTCCCTGTTGTATATGTTTTTATCACCTTCAGGGAATTCCTATTCAGAGATACTGCTTCCAGTCTATGGGTAAAGTTCTTGCCACTTAGCACAACTGGACTGCCAGTCTACAAGATACGACCTTTTTTTTTTTTTTTTTCCGTGTTAAGGTTAACTTTTCAATCTTGATTCTTCAAGAGCCCCTTTCTAGCTTATTTGTTTCCCCTCTCTTCCTTTTCCCTCATTTATTATTCCCTTCTCAACCTCCCTCCCTTTTATTATAGAAAAAGCCATTTTTAAAATCTGCTACTTTAAAACTGGAGTCCCTGTGGATGGCATAAACGGTTAACCTATTGGCTGTTAACCCAAAGGCAGGAGGATTGGGTCTACACAGAGGCTCGCTGGGAAGAGACCTGCCATTCTACTTCTGAAAAATCAGCCACTGAAAATCTCTGTGGCGCACAGTTCTACTGTGACCCATGTGGGGTCCCCAGGAGTTGGAATCACCTTGACAGCAATGGAAACTGGTCCTTTAAAACATGCACTTGCTTTAAATAGGGTATTCTCAAAGTGCCCATCTTGCTCATTCTTTTCGTGCCATCCTATGTTATCATTATTCTCCAGGCAAATACATGTCAAGCATGCCAGACACTCTTCTGAAGGCTGGAGATACACTGTGAGTGAGAAAGCCACAGGCTCTGCCCGAGTAGCTCACACAGCTAATTATAAATTAACTTGACAAGGGCACAGAGAAATTCATTCACATGGACTATAGGAACACTAGGTGGGGACGCCTAACTCACCTGGGGAGAGCTGTGCTCATGGGTGACTTATTGGCACCATCTTTTCTGCCTGGATCCCTAAGACATCAGAATGTCTGTGTCCCTTCTTGGTGTCCCCTAGCACCCCCTTGTATAAATCTCTGTCACAGAAATGACCACATTGTTAAACTCTTCTGTGAAAATAATTGCTTCCACGTGATGGGAGATAAGTCTTGGTTTCCCTGCCTTTTCTCTCAGCTTTACTTACATCCAATGAGAAAGGCCAGAAACAGATTTTGTTTTGCTCTTCCATCAGCCAGACTTGCTGAGACCTGGAGCCCTCCTAAAATTGGACATGTCATAATCTGTGGTGAGCACTGGGTTACTGAACAGGTGTGGTCATGGAAAGAAAGAGATTTTAGCCCCTAGAATATTAGAAGCAAAAGAATCTCCGATATCTTGCAATGGAGTCATCATAGTACAGATGAAACTAGGACTCATGTGACTTGCCCAAATTTCCTAGTAACAAGTATATCCATCATGATGAGTTAATCCTCTTAATTCTTAATTTATTTTGGGCTCTTTCTGTCAATGCTGCTTTTCTAAAATTAGTGACCCTTCATTATTTTCCTTTGGTGATTCGCGTGGGTTATATCACCAGATTTAACAATATCAATGATATAATTAAGTGAATATCAATTTTAGAAATTGCAAAAAGGAACATCATATATGTATTATATACATATACATATATACACACATACACATACATAGAGTCTCAAAAAATGTTATTTAACTTGATAAGTAAAGGAAAAGGTAACATTGGTATCATTTTAAGTTAGTTGTTAAATATAAACCATGTCATAATTTTTGAAATGAATCAGAAGTTAGAAATTCTCAATTCTGTGACACATTGTTTGATAGTTCGAAGTTGCTTGGATTCTTTTTGTATTTTCAACTGCACAGTAGTAATACTAAGTCTATCATCAGAGGAAAAGAAGTTAGACCTTCCAGCTAGTTAATCATTCCTTTAATTCCTTTTTGTGTGTTACATAAGTCATTCATTTAATTCTCTTTGATAGTGGATAGATTTGTTGTTAAGTTGGACCCGACTCACAGCGACCCCTCCTTGGGCTTCCGAGGCAGTATCACTACGGGAGTAGATTGCCCCATCTTCCTTCCGAGGAGTGGCTGGCGGGTTTGAACCACCAGCCTTCTGGTTAGCAGTCAATTGCCTTAGACACTATGCTACCAGAGCTCCCAGTGGATAGACTAGACTTTTGTTTTTTTAAAGAGAATAATGTAACAAACCACTGCCCCATCATTCAACTTAGTAATTATCAAGTCCTTGCCACTCTTGGTTTATTTATCTCTCCCTTCTCACACATACTATCTATCTACCTATTTAATTATTTTTGCTGGAAACTTAGAAGCAATTTCCAAATGTCATTTTATCCATAAATATTTTAATATGCTTCTGTAACAGTTAAGGACTAAGAATATAACCAAAACACATTATTACATCTAAAAAATAATAATTATTTGATATAATCTAATCCCCATCCATTCAAATGCCCTCAATTGGAAGAGCCAGGATTTGGATCGTAAAAACTCTAGATTGGCTTCCCCCTGTTATTAATTAACATCATGAAGCTTCACAGTGCATCCTTTGCTCTGTACAACTGTCGGACACAAACACCTACTGAGGTCATTATTTCTTATTATTGTCCATTCTTCTCACAGAATTTTAGTTTTTCTTGTCATTGCTCTTTTCTGAATATATCCATCTTAGGTCTCTATTGAATGGCTTATAGGTTTTTAGTAACTCCCTACTTAGCAACATTAGTGGTGAGTTTCAGCAATACTTTTATGATTCTTATCTTCCACTTAAGATGTTAATTTAATAAGAAAAAATAACATTTCTACAAGCATGTGGTATTGAGGTGGAAAAGGCATATTTGAGTTATTTGCAAATCTATATTTTGTGTTCCGTGACCAGATATATATTTGGTGAAGATCTTCTGAGACACTGAACGTAAAAATCTTATGGAAATGTTTGTTAATATTTCCATTATTTTGGAATTAACTTTTTGTAACAGCAATATTATAGGCAGAAGTCATTTGGTTTAATATGAATCACGATTTTCATATTTTTCCCTTGGAAGACAACATGATGTTTTATGGTGATCAAAAACATGGACCTTGTTTCAAATACCAGCTCTGCCACTTACTAACCATTTTTCTGAACTATTAAGAAGTATGTTTTCAGTAAGTTTCAGTTCACTTATCTACAAAATGGAGATAAACATACTTGTCTCACAAATTGTTACAAGGATTAAACAAGATAATATACATAACAGAACTACAGAATTGACACATCTGTATATAGCTCTAAAAAGTCATGACTACCATGTGTCCTTCCTTGATAGTCAAAGTTTAGGTTAATCCTGTGATTTGTTCTTTCATTTTTCTTGAAGAACATGGTTCTGTAACATGATCTGTTTATCTTTTTTTCTTTTTGTTACAATTGGACCTTCTTATCTTTTTTTTTTTTCCTCCCAAATTTTTTATTGTAATTTGGATGAAAGTTTACAGAGCATATTAGTTTTCCGTTCAACAGTTTATACATATTTTGTTTCCTGACATTGGTTGCAGCCCCCTCGATATAATAGAACTCTTCCGACTTCCTCTCTGTGTTCCCATTTCTGTTTGTCCTTCTTTCCTGCCCTTGCCTGCCTTCTCAGCTTTGCTTTGGGCAAATGCTTTTGGTTTTGCATAGTTGATTGTACTGAGAAATATGTTCCTCCCTGGTGCTTATTTACTTTATATGCCTGTCTGTTGTTTGACTGAAAGCTGGTCTCCAGGGTAGGTTGCGTTCCAAGCTTGAAGGGTATCTAAGGGCCACCGTCTTAGGAGTTCCACCAATCTGTATCAGACCAGTAAATCTGGTTTTATTTTATGATTTTGAAGATTATTCTACATTGTTTTTCCTTCCTTTCTGTTCAGGACCTTCTATCATAATCCTGATCAGAGCTGTCTGTAGTGGTTGTTGTCTATAGTGGTAGCTGGGTACTATCTAGTACTTCTGGTCTAAGGGTAGTGGATGCTGTGGGTCATGTGGTGCATTAGTCCAAAGGACTAGTGGTTTTCTTAAGTCTGATCTTCTTTCCTCTTCTTTGCTGTGGATGGGGACAGGCCATTAGTTGCATCTTAAATGGTCACTTGCAAGCTTTTAAGACCTTAGTCACTACTCACCAGAGTAAGATATAGAACATTGTCTTTGTAGACGGTATTAGGCCAGTCGGCCTAGATAACCCACAAGACTGTGGGCCTGAGACCCCAAATCCAGTGACTCATTCCCTCAAGGTGTTGTGGCTAAGAAATTTTCAGAACTTTGCCCCGTGTGTATTCTATCACATCCTTGGATATGTTTATAGCACATGTGAATACAGATATAGAAGTATCCTCTGCTAAACCTATATATAGTCATGGGTACACTCCCATTCACCCTCCCACATCTATTCATCTTGCATGTCTACCTATGTATCTACTCTTAGATATTGTTTTTTTATTACTATTATTACAGGATTGTATATGTAATAGTATTTACCTTTATTGTCTTTTATTCTTGTGTACCTCTCAGTGTTCTCCCTTGCCTTGGTCATGTTGTGCTGTAAAACCTCTTATCTTAAGGGATAACATCTTAAGGATTTTTGTTTTGTTTTTACTTTAGTAAATGAGACATCTTACATTTTTGTAGAGTACTTGTCATTACTTTGATTAGGTTTCTAAGAAATATGGGAAGGGAATTTTAAAATTGTACATTAGCTAAAGAGAAACTGGAAATATCTTTGGTTTTGGTAATTAGAAGATGTTGGTTCCGGTAGAAATCAGTCCAATGACCTCAGGCAAATTACTTGAAGACACCAACATCCTCTGTTGTGAAGGAGGCGTTTGAAATAGGTGATGGTGCAGATGGCTTGGGTTCCAACATCCTGTGTTATCGTTGGGCAGGTACAGCTTTGCACTTGAGTCACAGAGCAACACAGGAGCACAAGGTTTATGGGTAGGAGTTGAAAATTAAGGAACAAGAAATGACAGAAGGTTTTACTTTCCAGAATCAAGGCAGCAATATGGGGAGTGGGAGGAAATAAAAGAATTAAAGAACAGGAGAGCAGTGCCAGGGCTTTAATCTGACTTTTATTTATTGGGCAATGCTAGGATTACAGAGCAGTATCCACAGTATCTTCTGATACTTGCTGTTTTTTTAGTGAATATCTTTCAGTGAATATCTTTCTATAAACCTAAGTTCCGGAGAAACCCTATGTCTCTATAGCTTATTAGAGAAAAAGACAGTATGTTTTGGGTTCTGTGCTAGGATGCAAAAGGAAGTAATGACTTTTTCTTTCAGGTTTAATAGGAAGTTCAAATATGTGGCATGTGCTTGTAGCCAATTGGAACCATGGAATTTCACTTAAAAGCCAAGTACCAGAATGTAAGGCATGGCTTTGGCTAGAGGCCTGGGTATTAGTCATGCTGACAGATAGGATGAATTCACTTTAAAAACATGTGCTTATGTTGCTTCATGCCAGTCTTTGTGTAGGATTTCCAAAAAATTCTCATCATGTTAACTTAAAATTGGACAGAAAGGTTGAAAGATAAGCATCTAGCAGTAAAGAATTTGTTGCTACTCTTTGGCAGATAGTATGGTTGGTCAGGCTTATTAGGATCACTTTTAGCAGACTTTAAAAGGAAAGGTCATAGTCACAGATAAATGACTAAGGAGATTGAGGATTACTCTACCTAGAGCCTCACAAAACTGCAACATCTTGGTGGGACCATTAACATCAGAAATCTAATGCTTAGCTTTAAAAGTCCAGAAGCATTATTAGTGCATTTTGTGGCATTCTAGTGTAGGGGAACTGGTCCTAATAAACCAAATTTACAACATGCTATTGTCTAAGCCAACGTGATAATTAATGATGAGGCATATGAATATTTCTAAACTTTTGTCAGCTGTTTATTAGCTGTTATCTACCCAACAGGAAAATTTATCTGGAACACCATTTTTTTTCCTTAGAAGTTTATACATAATCTGGGGAAATAGTTGGATGACCTTATTGTACAGTGTCAACAAGTTATAATTATCATCATGTAGTTCAGGAACAAACCAAAGGTACTGATAATGCAAATTCCTGACCAGGAAGTAATAACCTCCCCTGGGGCATCCCACCTTAATTCTATGTCAATCATCTTTTTACAATAACTCAGTTTGTATTATTTACCATTGTAATTCTGGTTTTTAGCAAAGTACTTCTTATATATTTGGTGAATGATTGAAGGCTTGAAGGGTAGGGCTCAAGAATATTGATTTACATTTGTTGAAATTGAATAACTGTGACATTTGTTTTGACTTTCACATCTCTTTCTTTATCTCTTTGATTGGAGTTGAACGTTCCCAAATCTCTGGACCACAAATTGGGGTGCTGTAGTGCCTAAGGCATTTGACTGCTAACCAGAAGTCTGGTGGTTCAAACCCACCAGCCACTCCTCAGAAGGAAGGTTTGGCAATCTACTTCGTAGTGATACTGCCTCGGAAACTCAAGGAGGGGTTGCTATGAGTCGGGTCCAACTTGATGGCACATAATAACAAACAAGATGTCTTATCCATTTGGTGTTAATTCTTTCTAGTTTTATTCTCCTCTCTTTCTTGTTTTAAACCATCTCCTTGCATGAACCCATCTTTTCCTGTAATTTTAAGTACTATTCAAATGCTGATGCCTCCTTGTGAACCTGATGAGTCTTGAGATTTCATGGGCTTTTCAAACTGAACATGTCCAAACTGAACCATAATATTCCTCTAAATCTGCGTTTCTCTAGAATTCTTCATAGTAAGAATTCAAATGCTCATTCTGGAACCTGAGGAGTTAATTCTTCTCTCTTTCACATTCTTCTTACTTTAGCAATACTGGTGTCAGTATTCAAAAGTAAGTACATTTCCTAAACAATAGTTGTGTTTCACCAAGGCTGTGCATGCCAACTGTAAATTATTATTGCGAACATCTAAAGTGTCTTGAATAGTTACTGTACATCATTCAGTGAGAGAAATCAAAGATAAACAAGATCAATTCTCTTCCATCAAGAAGCTTACAAGTGAAAAAGACTTGTTCTACAAATGTTGAAAATATGTAAGCCAGTATGTGGTATGTTATTAAAAGCATTGTGAATCATGGAGGTTAATTGTGGGTACATATTAGAAGGCTTTATGGAGATGTTTGCATTTCAGCTGAGCCTTGAGGAATGGTATGATTTTGATTAACTAGCTGGCAAAGTCTCCAAATATGTCACCAGTCTATGAAAAGAGGTATTTAAGATAGGAATGTCTCCATCTCTTTGAGGCTGTTGAAGTTCATTATTGTCTTTTAATAAGGAAGTAGATTTCACTTAATGATTTTGGAAAAGTTTAGCTGATATGTCATTTGTAACTTGATCCTGTCTTCTAAAACTCTCAAAACCCAAAAATGAACCAATTATTCTATCCTCTCAATTTCACTTAAAAAAAAAGGGGGAAAAATCATGTAGTTGTCCTAATCTATTTTCATAACTAGATTTTCAACCAAATCCTCCTAGTCTAACCAAACACAATTTTAGCTCAACTTGTTAAAAATTGGTGAATAAATAAAACATAAAATCTTAGAAAGAGCTTTAGATGGTATATTATCTCTAGAGAAAGTGGTTTGATATTAGCTGCCTTTTCTAAAAAGTATCAATAATAATGATAATAATAATACTTATAATAATATTAGTAGGATCTCTGGTGACATAGTGCCTAAGGCATTTGACTGCTAACCAGAAGGCTGGAGGTTCAAACCCATCAGCCACTGCTTGGAAAGAAGGTTGGGCAGTCTACTTCTGTAGTGATCGCCTCGGAAACCCAAGGAGGGGTGTCTATGAGTCAGATCTGACTCTATGGCAGTGAGTTTCATTTAGTTTTTTTTAATAATAATAGTAATAACTATGTTTGTATGCCTAGGACCATGTTCTGTACTTTTCATGTTCTACCCTAATGAGACCTCATAACAACTCTACAGCATAGGTATACCAAAAAACAAAAGTCATGCCATCAAGTCATGTCCAAGTCATAGTGACCTCCATTGGGTTTCCAAGGCTATAAATCCTCACAGATGCAAACTGCATCACTTTTCTTTCATGGAGCAGCTGGTGGGTTCAAACTGCCAACTTTCTAGTTAAAAGCCAAATGCCTTAACCACTATGCCACCAGAGCTCCTTGCAGCATAGGTATTGTAATCCTTATGTTATAAAGAAGGAAATTAATTTTCAGAGGGGTTTTAACCCAGTTTTTTGGCTGCAAACTTGTGTCCTTAACATGTGAGCATCTCATTAACATGCTTTCATTTAATTTCCACAGTTTGTGTTACTGAAATATAATTATCATGTTTTGCTTCTTTTAAGAAGAATAGTTCTATCAATGACAGTGAGTAGCTCAAAAATGTAGTTTTCTTCTCTAACCATCCTTATGCATTTCAGCCTAACAAAATTGTTTGTCAAGACAAATTGAAGTATCAGAAACTTTGATCCTTCTTGTATAGGTTCTCCTTTGTTCTCAGAAATAATTTGGTGGTATCATTAAAAATTATATATATATATATATAGTTGAATTAACATTCATTCCATCATCAATCATCACTGCCATATCTGAAATGTAGAACTGTAATGGCAATATTGCAAAATCCCATCAGTCATTCCTCATTCCATGCAGTTTTTATTTTTACCATTGTATAAACATCCTCTGTCATGTAATCTACTGATAGAGCTACAGACTTCTTTAGAATCACTGGAAACTGTGATTCTTATGAACAGAACCAGAAAATAAGAGAAATAGCAATTTTCTTAAGTTTTGAATGTGAACTTTAAACAGGGTCATGATTAAAGACTCCATTGGCTCAGACTAATGACCTACCCAATTTTGTTTGCTAAAATGTTGAGTTTTACAACATCTGGTGGCTTCACAAGATGGATGTTTTAGAAAATCTTCTGAGTGTTATGCTACCTAAGGAAATTTGTCTCTGAGGAGTAATAACGAATTAATTCTCCCTCCATTCTTTTCTTCAAATGAAGGCTAGTATTTCTTTCCTCATTTAAGAAAATGTTACTCAGTAGGTAATTACAGTCAACTTCTTTCGTAACTGTCAAGTATGGATTTTAAATTTATCCAGGCATCTGCTTTTTTAAATTATCTCATGAATGTCCATCTTGCAGGATAATTATAGATTGCATGGAAGTGGTTCAACCTATCCATTTTCAGCATCTTTATTAATTTTTTCTTTCTTTCTTTTTTTTTTTTTTTTTTGCTATGGCAAGACTAGTAACATACAGTTAGATTTCCCTATACGCTGTTATTCAAACAGAACAAGGGGATACTGCATGGTTTTAAATCAGGAAGGGACTGCGTCAGGGTTGTATTCTTTCACCATACTTATTCAATCTGTATGCTGAGCAAATAATCTGAGAAGCTGGACTATATGAAGAAGAATACAGCATCAGGATTGGAGGAAGACTCATTAACAACCTGTGATATGCAGATAATACAACCTTGCTTGCTGAAAGTGAAGAGGATGTGAAGTACTTACTGATGAAGATTAAAGACCACATTGTGCAGTTTGGATTATACCTCAACATAATGAAAATGCAAATGATCACAACTGGACCAATAAGCAACATCATGATAAATGGAGAAAAGATTGAAGTTGTCAAAGATTTCATATTATGTGATTCCACAATCAACACCCATGAAAACAGCAGTCAAGAAATTAGACATCACATTGCACTGGACAAACCTGCTGCAAAAGACATATTTAAAGTGTTGAAAAGCAAAGATCTCTCTTTGAAGACTAAGGTATGGCCAACCCAAGTCATGGTATTTTAAATCACCTCATGTACATGTGAAAGCTGGACAATGAATAAGGAAGACCAAAGAAGAGTTGATGCTTTTGAGTTGTGGTGTTGGCGAAGAATACTGAAAATATTATGGACTTGCAGGAACCAACAAATCTGTGCTGAAAGAAGTGCAGCTGCAATGCTCCTTAGAAGCAAGAATGGCCAGACTTTGTCTCACCTACTTTGGTCATGTTGTCAGAAGAGACCATTCCCTGGAGAAGGATATCATGCTTGGTAAAGTGAAGGGTCAATGAGAAAGGAGAAGGCCCTCAACAAGATGGATTGACACAGTGGCTGCAACTATGGGCTCTGGTATAGCAGGGATTGTGAGGATGGCATGGGACCAGGCACTGTTGCGTTCCGTTGTACATAGGTTTGCTGTGAGTTGGAGCTGACTCAATGGCTCCTAACTACAACAACAACAACGTATGTTTTCAGAAGGAGCTCTGGTGGTACAGTGATTAAACCATTTAGCTGCTAATGAAAAGGTCAGCATTTCGAACCCACCAGCTGCTGTGTGGGAGAAAAATGAGGCAATCTGAGTCTGTCAAGATTTATAGCCTTTAAAACCCCAGGGAGAAGTTCTAATCTTTCCTAAAGGGTCACTGTGAGTCAAAATCAACTTGATGGCACTGGGTTTGGTTTGTTTATTCATAGATTTTCAGAATGATTCTACTATCTTTTTTGTTTACCTCGTTTCTTAGTTATTACAGAAATTTTTACATGAGAGTTTCCTGGGCTTTCTCTGAGCTTTCTACATTTATGCTATTTGTTTCAAGTAGAAGTGATGAAATTTGGGACAGTATTCAAGATTGTACTGCTTTTCTTGGTTTTGCTGTTGCTGTTCTTATGTGCTGTCGAGTCGAACCTGACTCACAGTGACCCTTCCTTGGGCTTCCGAGTCAGTATCACTATGGAAGTAGGTTGCCCAACCTTCCTTCCGAGGAGTGGCCGGTGGGTTTGAACTGCCAGCCTTCTGGTTAGCAGTTAGGTGCCTTAGGCACTATGCTACCCTGTAACATTTCATGTTTTCTGCTATTATTAATGCATCCTATTATATGTAACTGTATGCATGTATGTGTGAGTACGTATACTTAAATCATTGCCTTTGTAGTCACCTTCACTTCGTGTCCTTAGACCTTTTTTCCTTACAAGTTAGAACATAATTCAAGACTCAGAAGCATAGAACAGTGATTTCCATGATACTTGCATTTTCCTTGTTGCATTTTGCTGCTGTCCTGTGTAATTCAGGTATTTGGCCTTGTTCCTTGAGCATTACGATCTCTCCTTTTTTTATAAAGCGGTTGGCTCTTGCCTTTCTGCTTCTCATTTGTTGCCACATTTATTTTCTGCAAATTAAATCCCATAATTATTAAGTTTCTAGGGAAAAAAGTTTACTCTTATTTTCAAAAATGGTGACTCAACGGCCTTTTGTTAATAACCCAACCCCCTATTCTTAAAATTAAGTTGTGTATTTGAAGTAGTAATTTTCTGTGACATGCAGACTTCTAGAATTGCATATACTTTAAAAAGGATGTTCATTTAGCGAATAGAAGTGACCTTTTTTTTGTAGAGATTCTAGAGATTTTTCTGTAAGTGGATTTCATTTAGTGTGCTACTTTAACATTCTTGAAGCTGGAAGATGCTCATATACACTCTTTCATATTCCAAACCCAAAAAATCAAACACACTGCCGTCGAGTCAGATTCGATTCATCGAGACCACCCCTCCTTGGGTTTCCAAGGTGGTATCACTATGGAAGTAGATTGCAATCTTCCTTCTGAGAAGTGGCTAGTGAGTTTGAACCGTCAGCCTTCTGGTTAGCAGTCAAATTCCGTTGGTACTAAGAAAAATACATTCAAGGTAGTATTGAGTTTCCAGCGAAGAGTATGAAAATATATTAGTGTTATTTTTCATTTTGTATCCATAATGTCCATAATGTAATTTAACTTTGATGTGAAGACATTGTTTTACAAATGAAGGAACTGAATTTTCAGAAGGTTCAGTGACTGGGTTCAGGTTAATGCAGCATGTAAATAACATAGCCAGGTTTTAAGTCTAGAGCTCTGACTTTAAATTCAGTGCTGTCACCGTTAGAGCAGAGCTGTATTATTGGAAATGTCCCATAAACTTTATGAAAATCATGGATTGAGTATCTACATGTAATCTTTGACATTGTATAAGGTGGTTTAAAATGGCAGAGTAACTACTCTGAAGAGCTTATAATTTTTGTATAATTATTTGTTAGCTGGGACACAGTAGTTTCTGTCTACTTTTTAGTGTTTCTTGACCATTCTTTTAGATAATCAAGGTGAGCAAGTCAAAATAGTTTGGGAGCAATGTCTTAATCAGCAGTGTCTGATTTGAGCTATGGGATCTGTTGGCGTGGTGTGTGGCTTCATTGCTTCTTGGCTACAATGGAGACAGACTTTTTAACTTAGTGCCACCAGACCAAAGGGAATGTGGTTGCAAGTTGTAAGTTGCCTTCAAGTCATTTCTAATTTATGCAACCCCATGTGTGCAGACTTGTCTGTGTGTTTTCAGGGCTGTGACCTTTTGGAAGCTAATCACCAGGCCTGAATTCTGATGTGCCTTTGGGTGGGTTTGAATCACCAATCTTTTGGTTAACAGTCCAAATCTTAACTGTTTGCAGCACCCAGGGACTCCCAGCAGTATCAAGAGAAGTTATATTGTTGTTTGTCCTCTAAGTATACCATTTTATTATCAAATCACTTGTGGGTTGTCATGGATTTTGAGTGTTGCTGAATCTTTAAAGTCACATCTTTTGTTTTTTCAACTCTGCTATCTTCTTCCTCCTTCATTATGAAAATTATTCCAGAAAGCAAATTTAGAACACCATTTTTCTCTTTTTCTTCCATTCAAATTCTTTAAAAATATTTCATTTAGTTCTGAGGTTCTAGTCACCAACTTTATAACAAACATCTACATATTAGTGTGTTGCTCTTAGCTTCTGACCTCACAGCTGAAGACTAAATATTGTTAAAAGAATACAAACCATTAAGATGCGATTTCTGTAAAGCCTTGTTGTTTTTATTTAACTAGAATTTTAATTGTTTTCCTCTCTCTCCACTGGATAGAGATGATATTTTGGGGATTGTAACCCTTATTTTTAAAGCAACTGCTCTTAGATTTGAGCTAGGGGATCTGTTGGCATGATGTGTGACTTCATTGCTTCTTGGCTATAATGGAGTCAGACTTTTTAAAAGCAACTTAGTGCCACCAGACCAAAGGGAATGTGGTTACAAGATGGGCACAGATGTCCTGGTGGCCTGTGGCAAGCATCTTTGAAATTGAATCTGATTCTTCTGTGAAAAGGCATCAGTATATAATTTGAAGTAAATTGAATTACTAATATTTTCTTATCTTTGAGGAGGACAAGATTGTCCTAAAGTTTGCAACTGGGTTTTGTCTGCAGATCTGATATCCTATTTCAAGATTAAACTACCTGACCACCCTTTTCAAAGCAGTTTTTCTGTTAATTCCGATATGTTTGTTTGTGATAGGAGAAAACGTGTTTATTACATAAATTAAGATAGTGTCTTAAAAAGGCACTCTGGTGGTGCAGTTGTTAAAGCACTCAGCTGCTAACCAGAAGGTTGGCTATTCTAACCCAACAGCCATTCCTCAGGAGAAAGATGAGACAGCTTGCTTCTGTAATGATTTATAGCGTGGGAAACCCTCCGGGGCTGTTCCACTCTGTCCTGAAGGGTTGCTTTGAGTTGGAATTGACTTGATGGAAGTGAGTTTGGTTCAATTTTCCCTTAAATGAGTGAAAATGTTAAATGAGTAAAATTTCTTATTAACTTTGAAATAGAGCTAAAGTATGTCTATTATAGAGCTGATGCAATAAACAGAAGCCAAAATTTATGGATACAATTGACATTGGTAAACAGGAAATACACCTCTTACCTGCAAACGATAACAATAGTTGCAATGTGATCATTATTTTCAGCATAAATTTATATAAAATCGAGAGATGGTAAAGCTTGTCCTGACATGGTTTATCCCATGTATATTTTTCTGATAAACATTATGCTCTGTGGGTATGATTATCAGTCCCTTTGCTTTATAAAAAAAAAAAGTGAAGATTTTGGTCAAGGTTTCATTTTCATTCAGCATTAGTATATGGTGGTATATGTGTTTAGAACTTTTGAAATGCGTTAGTGCTGCCAGCATGTTTTATGAACTTTTTTTTGAATTGCTGATTGGATTTGAGTGGTAGCTTCCAAATGGCATGAATAGAGAAGACAACAAAGTTTTGGTTTATTAAAACAAAATAACATTTACTTTCTGTAGATGATGAGTAATTTCTCTTAAATGTTTTAGATTTTAAAATTAATAAATCACCTTGTAGAAAATTTTAAATACAGAAAAAAATACTAAGAAGAAAATAAAAATCTCCCATAAGAAATAACTACTAATCATATAGTTGTTGTGGTTGTTATATGCCGTCGAGTCGGCCCCGACTCATAGCGACCCCTCCTTGGGTTTCCGAGGCAGTGTGTTTTTTTCTATACCTATGCCTCACTTACTGACGATCTCGTTATCCAATATTTCGTATTTACAATGTTGAAAATATTCTCAGGTGGTATCTCTGAGGGTTCTGTCCCCATGCAGGGCCATGGCCAGCCCAGTATAACCTATGTGGCCAATGCAAACCATAAACTGGAGGCCTTGGGGATTACCGGGCCACATGAGGGCCACCAGCCACCTGAGTGTAAGATGACTTCTCTTGTCCATCTGCAACATCTTGGTCTGAGCACAGAGGGCATAGGATGTTGGAGGGACAATTTGAGGTCATGGGTCTGGGCAGGGCAAGGTCAAACTAGGACCTCAAGGTGTGGGGGCAGTCAGTGGGGGGAAGTAAAAAAGGAAGGAGAGATAAGGAGGCTTCAGGGCCAGGGTGGACAAAGGGTAGGTTTGCGGGAGGTGGAAGGCAGAGGGTGAGTGGGGTCCCCATTCCTGGTGGGCACCAAGAGACAGCAAGCAACACTTGACTGCTACCATCCCCACCATCCCATCCCCCACAGGTTCTGTGGTAGTGAGGAAGGCATGGTGGAAAAGGGGGGTGGGGATTGCTGCACCACACACATCCTGATAGCGCTGGGGCCACTCGACAGATAGTGAGTGACTGGGGGAAGGGGGTAGGTACTCTGGTGCCAAAAACAGAGCTAGCATAATGCTAATTCCATGTAATGACTCGGTCTTTGTAACCTAACCATGTTGATAAGTGAGGAATGAGTGTGTACTTTTTTCTGTGAAATCTTTCTCTGCCTCTCTTGCACACATGCACACACACACACACACACACACACACACTTTTTTTTTTTTTTTTCAAAATAAGCATGGAATATTTTTAAATATTATAATTAAAAAACCAAAAACCAAACTCAATGCCGTCTAGTCAATTCTGACTCATAGCGACCTCCTTTGGGTTTCTGAGGTGGTAAATCGTTATAGAAGTCAGTCACCCAGTCTTCCTTCTGCAGAGGGCTTGTGGGTTTGAACCACCAACCTTCTGATTAGCAGTCAAATGCCTTAGGCACTATCCTACCAGAATTACATACATAATAACTATTTCTATTTAGTATTTTTCTAATCAGATTTTCAGTTTACATTAGAAAACCTCCTAGAAGCACACGCCATCTCTTATTAAGTCATATTCTTTATTAACCAAAAGGAAAACTCAGGCTTAAGTTTTATGAGAACCTATAATTGCTGTAGGCCATTGTATGAATTCACAGACCCTGAAATCATCCAGTCTCACTGTTTTATTGCACATCTCTGAAGTGTTTAATATTAAGCTGAGAAATTGTTTTTTATTTGACTTCACCCACCATTGCTGTCACCTGACATCTCACTTTCAGAGAGGATCAAAGCCATCTTTAGCCCACATTCTTTTGACTATCTTGCCTTCAGACTGACTTACACACTAGGCAGAAATTTTGGTCCTCCTTGCTGGCATGAACAGCTAGATTGCCCTGGAGGTTTTACTCTGCTTGTGTGTGTGTGGTCTGTCCTGTGATGTGGGGAGCATGCGTTTTCTCCATAAGAAGTTAGAGCATCAGCATCCTCTGAATATTTCTTTATCTCCTTTACTAAAGGATAGGGAGCTCTGGTGGTGTAGTGCCTAAGGCATAACTACAAGGCTGGTGGTTCAAACCCACCAGCTACTCCTCGGAAGGAAGATTGGGCAATCTACTTCTGTAGTGATACTGCCTTGGAAACCCAAGGAGGGGTCACTATGAGTTGGATCCCACTCGATGGCAGTGAGTTTGGTTTTGGTTTTACTAAAGGGTATCTGACCCTAACTGCAGCCAGCTCAAAATTTCTTTGGAAATTCTTGCTTTATTTTAAAAGTCCATGTAAACTTGGCATTCTACATGTGTCAGTTTTTATAGAAGGATAGTATGTCAGGCCATTTATCACCCACCCCTCCTTGGTTTAAACTGGTGCTTCAGGAAGATGTCTCCCTTCATCCCTGAGTTTTTCTATTCCAGTCCCCTCATCTGCAACATATGTACTGAGGTTGAGAAGCCACCATGCCATTCACCTCGTAAAGTCATCACCTTGTGTTCCCAAGAGAACATGATGAGAAAGTCATGCTCTTTTTTTAAGGAGACCTTCATGCTCACTGTTTTCTAATCTCCATTAGAGGATCGCATTTTAGGCAAGAGCATCGTTGCCTCAGTTTGGATTTCTGAATCACACTAGTAAATGCAAAGTCCTAAAGTTACATTTTTGTGTTTGAAAATACAAGTAATCTGTAGGAAATGACTATGCATCTGTATTTTTGAAACAATGGGAAACATTTTTCTGTATCAAGTGAATAAATGTAGTTATTTGTAAACATGTAAAAAATAAAAATATAAAGAAATAAGTTAATGGTAACCGCACCACTCAGATTAAATCACTATAACATTTTTTGGACATTGCCTTCCAGAATTTTTTTTTTTTCCCTTTCAAATATATGAGTGTGAATGCCTGGGGGTGTGTGCAAACATATCTGTGGGTGCAAAAACGGCAAGGAGGCCACATGTTCTGACCTCCTCTAACCCTACAAGGGGAAGGCAGGATTACCAGCAGTAACCCAAGGCCTATTACTGCCAGGCCAGACATGTTGCCTCCCTCCAGTCCTTTCTCCAACCGTTCCTCCCAGAGCACCCACCACCTCTCTCCTGGGTTCGATAATTCACTGCAGTGGCCACACAGAACTCACAGATTATAGGGTTTATTAGGGAAGCACCAGGCTACAACTCAAGTTCAGGAAGAACGCTCAGTCTCTCTCTCAGCCCACCGTCCCTCAGCCAAGAGTCTCTCACAGTCTCTTTCTCAGCAGTGCTGGTCCCTCGGCGTCTCACTCAGTGATGCGTGTCTCTTGTGTCTCTTTCCCAGCAGCACGTGTCTCTTTCAGGGGTGCGTGTCTCTTTCAGCAGCACGTCTTCCTCAACCAGCAGTCAGAGAGACAGTTCTGCCTCTAGGAGGCCTCCTTTTGAGCCCGGCAGGGTGGTCAAACTAGCCAATCATAGCATCAGAACTCTAAGCACGTGAGAGAGAGTGGGAACTTCCCAGAACATTGTATTGTGCCACGCCCAACAGAAATAACCCAGGTGGGCGACTTTAAAATCAGGATCTCCTCCGTAGCTAATAGCAATTCCCACCTTAGAGTTTACAAAGACTTATGGGTAGAAAAGCCACACTAAGTAATTTACTACACCGCAGTGGGTATTACAGAGTTGGAATAATGTTTAATATCCAGTTTTATATTCTGTTCTTTTCATTTAATATTATAAGCATTCTTTGGTTTCATTAACTATTCAGTTATGCTAAAAATAGTCTCAATTTTACATTCCATTTCTCATTGTGCATTAAATAATACCTAACATACAGCTATGCATGGGAAAGGGGTAGGGGACTCTCAGCCAACGGTACTAGGTGGCTCAGTAAATGGTTCATGCTCCTGTTATCAGGATTTTCAAGTTGCTTTCCAGAAACTATGGAAAAGAATGCCCTCACCAGTAATGACTGCCAGGATTTTACAGTGTGGGGTAAATTTAAAACCTCAGTTTTTCTTACTTTATAGTGGTAATTACTCATATGCCAGGGAAATGGATGGTAGACAATGTGTGAACTGTGAGGAGAGAGGAAGACACAATCCCATCCTCAAAGAGTACATGGTTGTGTGACCCAGTCTCTGTTGAAAGTGACAGTGCTGTTCCTTAAGTCATTAATGTATAGCCTAGGGGGAGAACCATTTACTGGTCAGGTAAGTTTACAAAACGTTGCAACTATTTCTTATTGTTGGAAACTCACAGAGCTTAGTAAAGGCTCCGAGAAGTCATGCAGCAAGAGGAAAAATCAAACAACCTCTATTTAGCTCATTAAATCAAGCATGTCCTGAATTTATCTCATTCTGAAATCCTTTATCCAAGAACACTTGGGTTCTCCTAATGAATATAATAGATTATGTAACATCACACTATATCTTGTGATTCATTGTGATTCTTTCTATATATTTATGAAACATTTCTTTGTTGTAGGTGTCGTTTGGAAGCTAGGTGGTACTGGAAAAATCAATATGACATAAATTACCAATAGACATTTTCCTTATCTAGAGTCACTCTGAAGTAATAGCATAAGGACTATCATACCAAAGTGCTATCTTGAGACTTTAGCACTGCTCCATAATTGCAAAGAGGTTTGCAATGGCTTAACCTTGTATGCTTGCTGGAAGGCTGATCAGTTAGTCTTCACTTTGAAACTTCGAAGACCTCAGTTTTCAAGTCTGCTGTTTGACATTCGTCATAAGCATGACTTGAAGCACTGAATTAGAAGCCACTTGATCTGATAGGATCTTAAGTCTCCTTCTCTGAAACTTTTTTATTAAGTTCTTCTGAAATAAATTGAGTGTGAAGAAAATAATGACTCCTTACCAATTATTAATATTATTAATCTGCTTTTGGCTGCTTTTTGTAACTCTTCTCTCCAGGGTCTTTGTTGGCAGTACAGGCAAACTACATTTTCCAGTGGTAGCATCGTGTGTTGGAAGCAGTATGGATACATATTTAAGTAATATCTCCATCTCAGCTGACTTAATCACTTGGTGCTTATATGCATTTTCTGGAACAGTGTTTTTGAAAATGTATTCTGTTGTCAGGACATGGGTTTTTTTTTTTTTTAAAGTGTTTTAATATACCCATGGGAAAATTGGCAGTTTCTTATACTATTGCTGAGAGTTTGAAACTGTTCTAAACACTAGAAGGCAATTTTGCAATATTTTTCAATAGTGTAATCAATTAGTAGGGTAAACAGTAAGTGAGCTCTAGTAACATAGTGCCTAAGGCATTTGACTGCTAACCAGAAGGCTGGTGGTTCAAACCCACTAGCCATTCCTTGAAAGGAAGGTTGGGCAATCTACTTCTGTAGTGATACCACCTCGGAAACCCAAGGAGGGGTCGCTATGAGTCAGATTCATTTCATGGCAGTGGTTGCGTTTTGCATTTTTGTACATGTTGGGAAGTTAGAATTCCTTATACAATTGTCTGGGGGTTTCTTTTCATGAAGATATCCATGATATCTTACAATAAATTCCTAACAGATAAATTGTTTGATCAAAGACTACTAATTCTGATGTTCCCTAGCCTTGTAGTGGGAGACAGTGAACTGCTGGATTTCTGTTTTTAAAATTTTATTTTTGAAAAAGGAAGGTTATACAATTGTTTAACTATTATACCTGTAGTAGTTTAGTTTGTGTGCCAACTTGCCTGGGCCTAGTTGAATGGCTGAGCAGCTGGATGTAGTATTCCCCATGATGAGAATGGTAATCAATTCCATGGTGGAATATACTGTAAGCAGCTGAGTAGCTGCCTTAGGGATGTGGTCTGCTTCCTGAATATAAGCAGAAGCCTTGGGGAATGGTCTCTAGCCTATGGCACGCTTGGACCCTGCATGTAGCCGAGTCGTTGCTCAGCAGCCTGCTATGCTCTGCCGACCTTGGGACTTACAATGGACTTAAAGTTAATGGCCTGCCATGTGGATTGGTAACATCGGGACTGTGCCTTTTCACTCGTCAACCTTGGGGCTTCTCCGCCTCAGCAGCCGTCTGAGTGAAGAAACGCCTCTAGCTCCAGTGGGCCAGGAGCATGAGGCAGAGCTGGACCCCAAGAATGAGGGGCTTTCACCCAGCCCCTAGAGCCTGGCACTTAGAACTTGGATTCAAAGCCTCCAAACTGTAAGACTAAACTCCTGTTTGTTAAGGCCATCCCATTTGTGGTATATTTCTTGTCAGAGTGGTATTAGGTAACCAGAACAATATCTTACTGACATAAGTAAAATGTGAAGTACTGTGTGGTAGAAGGCAGTATTGACTAGCAAGAAATCATTGTGGTTTATTTATTTTCATGGTTATGTAACTTAATTTACCAAACAAAGCTCACCTACTGTGAATTGTGTTATTGAGCAGCTGAGGGCTACAGTTACCCAAACTGACTAATCCCTATCCAATTAAATAAAAATGTGGAGCTGTAAAATATGTATTTCCCTTGTGACGGTACAAGTTTCCCAATACTCAAATGCTTAATATCCTACCATTTCTGTAATTTTGTGTCTTAACTCTTAGTATACCGAGAACAAGCCAAGCAACTTGTAAACTGACATGAGGATTATTAGAAATACTTCTTTATTGACACAAGGAAAACAGTATTCAGCTCTGAATCTGGTCCCTGTTGAATTTTCTGTTTCACTCTGTCTAAAATTAAGAGCTTGAGGAAAGAAGCTATGTAGAAATATAAATAAATCATGGTATAATTTATCTGTAGCCATTCATTGTAGCAATTCAAAACCCATACATGAAGCACTGCTTGCATTCTTTATTTCACATTTAAAAAAACAGTTATCCTCTACACCATCCAGTTGAAAGATTAGGTGAGAGACTTGGTTATATTAGCACAGATTCATTTTCCAATGTGGCAAATAAAAAGATGTGACTCATTGGTAATGTATTGATAGCCAGTTTTTAAATATTAATAAAAGTACATAATTAGAGGAGAAATAATACTTCAGTTTTAATGTGAGATATAAGTAATATGTAGTATGATGACAAATAATACAAAGAACATTGATCAAGAGTAGGCTGTCTTATTATTTCATGTCAGTGTTATCTTTTATTTAATTAGTGTATGAGTATGCAATAACTAATAATAATAACCAGCCTTTCTAAGAACCAAACCTACTGGCATCAAGTTAATTCCAACTCACAGGGAGCCCGTGAGACAGCATAGAACTGCTCTATAGAGTTTCCAAGGCTATAATCTTTACAGAAGCAGACTGCCATTTCTTTCTCCTGTGGAGTGCCTGGTGGATTCGAACTGCCAACCTTTAGAGTACCAGCCAAGTATTTTAACTATTGCACCAGGGCTGCTAACCAGATTTTAAGGTCTGACAATCTACTTTCATAAGATTCCAGCCAATGAAAACCCTATGGAGTGAAGTTCTACCCTGACACGCATGGGGTCAACATGAGTTGGAATTGACTTGACAGTGATGGGTTTGGTGTTTTGGGTCATTGAATTCTGCAAGTTATTATGTTGAAATGCTTTAGTTGTGTCTGTCATTCTCGACATAATGTTAACTTTATCTCTGTTTTAAAGTAAAAGAAAACGCTTATGGTCACCCAGCTAGTAAGTGACAGAACTGAGATTTGAAACCAGGCTAGAACATTCTAGTGAATGAATGCATAACCATGGTAAGCAGGAGATGGTTAGAGGACCATTGGGAGTGGAATAGGAAGCATAACAATCTATTCTTTATAATGCTTTCTATACAAAATATAATGCTATTTTAGTTGAAATTTGTACTTTTGTGGACTATCAGACATTCACACTTAAATATGAGTGTAACCATTCTTCCCCAGATTTTTGTTCCTTTTTCTTTCAGAAATACAATATACAAAATTCTTTCTTACTCAATTCACAAATGAGAGTCTCCCCATGTAGTTTATGGGTAATTTACATTTAACTTTGTCTTAGTAATTAATTTCAACATTGAGTATATATGAGTTCAGTTAGTGTATCTTTCTGTGGTGTGAGTCTCTGTATTTATAGATTCATTGAACTTGTACATTCATAAGCAGTCTATAAAAATTCTAAGGAATAAAACTCTTTTTTCCCCCTCATTACTTACCTGTTCTCCTTTGCCATGAGGAAAAGATATGGGCAAATATATTATATGATTTATTGGAAACTATTTTTGGTTTAAAAAGAGTAATAGAAAATAATTGAACCATTTTCACTCAGATTATGAAAATTGAATATAAGATCTGCATTTAAAATATTTCCTTTAAATATTTTAGTGAAAAATGTTCTAATGAAAGATTTATAATGACAGGCTGTGACTAAATATGTGCTTATTAATAAATATGATATTTAAATGTAATAAACACAAACTTCCTTGGCAATTACTGTAGAAACCATCTATAAGGAATCTGATAATGGTTCCCACATCTTGTCAAAGGCGATTCAGGCTCGGGATGATAGATGTTGGTATAATAATGTTATTATCACAATGAACATAGCTTCTGCAGTGATACTGTAACAAGTAGAAGAGCTAATATATATTAATGAATTGCTGAGATGAATGATGAGTAATGGCTGGTAATATTTCAGTTTGTTTCTTTTATGAAAGTCTGTTGGTTTTAAGTGTCTAGTAAGAAGGCTTTTGCTGATAATGTAGTAAATTACCAAATGATTGGAATCTGGAATCATTTAGTTGTTTTTTTTTTTTAAATCTTGAATAAATGGCATACTTTCCCTGAGCTTCACTCTCTTGTATGTTTTCTTAAGAATAGCTTTATTGAGATATAATTCACAAACTGAACAATTCACCCATTTAATGCTTATCATTCAATAGTTTTACTATTTTTAGAGTATGCAACCATTCCCACAATCAATTTTAGAACATTTTTATCATTTTAAAAAGAAACACCCTACCCATTAGCAATCACTCTCCATTTTTCTCCAAAACCCTCAGTTCTGGGCAATCACTAATCTATTTTCTGTCTCTATAGATTTGTCTATTTTGGACATTGCATGTAAAAGTGGTCTTTCATGAGTGATTTCTTTCACTTAGCATTATGTTTTCTAGGTCCATCCATGTGGTACCATGTATTCATGCTTCATTCTGGGTTTTTTTTTTTTCTGAATAGTATACCTTTGCATGCATGTTGTTGTTGTTGTTATGTGTCGTCGAGTCATACTTGACTCATAGCGACCCCTCCTGGGTTTCCAAGGCAGTATCACAATGGAAGTAGATTGCCCAACTTCCGAAAAGTGGTTGGTGGGTTTGAACCACCAGCCTTCTGGTTAGCAGTCAAGTGCCTTAGGCACTACACTATCAGAGCTCCTTTTGTATGCACATGCCATATTTTATATGCCATATATTATTTATCCATTTCTCAGTTGATAGACATCAAGTTGTTTCTTCTTTTTGGCTATTATGAAGAATGTTGCTATGAACATTCATGTTACACATTTTTGTGTGGACATTTCTCTTGGGTATATACCTAGGAGTGGAATAGCTGGTTCATATGGTAACTTTGCTTTAAACTTTTGAGGAACTGCCAGAATGTTTTCCAATGTGGCTTTACCATTTTACATTCCTACTAGCAATATATGAAAGTTCTCCTTACCTCTATAATAGGAATAATAAAACCTATTTCATTATTATTGTGAAGACTAAACAAGACAACAGACATAAATGGACAAAGGCATATAGTACGGTTATTGACACACAGTAAAGGCTCAATAAGTGTTTCCTTCTTTGGTTTGTCATCATCAGAAATACCTCTCTTACCTTTGAGCCAATATCCTGACCTCTGGGAACCCAAGTGATTAGAAACAGAATGAATTTCTTTCTTCCAAGCTAACCCTTCAGGTGTTAGAAGACAGTAATGATACACTCTTTACCAAAAACATACTACTTTAACCAGTTCAGTCTGACCCTACTTAGCTTTACAACTTGTGCATAAGTAGAGTCATATATTATTTCTTACATAATCATAGAAACATTTCAGATGACCAAAGAGTGAATGAGGTGACCTGATGTAGAGGAAAAAGCTCTTGGCTAGACTGTATGTATTCCCATCTCTGTCATTATGAGTCATTGGGCTATTACTTAATGCCTCTATAAAATA
The DNA here is from genome assembly GCF_000298275.1 of Orycteropus afer afer. NCBI lineage: Eukaryota > Metazoa > Chordata > Mammalia > Tubulidentata > Orycteropodidae > Orycteropus > Orycteropus afer. The sequence goes on along the minus strand of NW_006921603.1, from coordinate 6,655,528 downwards.
AGGAGTCGGATGAGATAATCTCTAGAATTTCTTTACCTATTCACAGTATTTGAATTCTTATAGTCAGAAGAATAGCTTTATTTCTACAAATACCTGAACTCTTCCAAGAGAGATGTTGTATTTCTATTTTTTCCTAAACCTATGTTTTCATTATGAGTCTTTCCAGTGCTGTAGAGTATCTTGTCAGATTTTGCTGTTGTATTCTAGAAATTGTTTCCAGATGCCCTCTAATTCAGAGAACAATTCTGGAATGTTTGGGTCTAGAAGCCAGAAGTGTCCTAGCCTTTTCTTCTCCCTCTGATCTCACTCACTTGCTCATTTGAATCTGGCTCCATTACCTCCTGAAACTCTTTGATAGTTAGTCTCATGCATACAATAAACGATGACTAATCAGAAATATATAATTTTTTTCTGAATGAATAGGTGTGAATTTATATGTTATTTCAAGTAATTTGGAATATTGCTCTATAATTTGGTGCAGTATACATGGGAATTTTCATGGTCCACATAAGGTCCAAAAATTCAAAGTTCTTCCTTGTTAGACTGACAGGAAATCTTCCCTCAAGTGCTTCCTGGAACTTTGTAATTTGCTAGTAAAACTCCTACACATGTCTTAATAATAAATGGAAAACTTCTCATGAGATTCTAGCTTACCATAAAAACACGGTAATAAAATAAAATACACTGCAGAATATTTGCTTTAGATGTCCTTGCAGATTTAGGGTGTGGTTCATTGATGTCTAGAGAAAAAAAGAGCTGAAACAAGCAAAAGAAATGTGTTTATAAACATTATTTAAAATGTTTCAGGGAGCAGCCCTGATAGTGGTTAATCACTCTGTTACAAACCAAAAGGTTGCTTGAACCCATCGAGCAGCTCCACTGGGGAAAGATCTGGAAATCTACTTCTGAAGATACTACAGCCAAGAAAACCCTATGGAGCAGCTCTGCTCATCTCATAGTGTTGCTATGGGCAAGAATTAACTCGATGGCATCTAACAACAACATCATGGGTACTAGATTAATTCTACACATCGCACCCAAATTATGAGTGACACTTCTGTTACAGTTTCATTGTTGAATATTTCTCATGAGGCAGTTTGATACCCAAGGGATATCAAATAGAGCTAAACATAATATACCAAATTTCTGAAGATAAAAAATAGAGCAAAAATGTTCCCATCAAAGACACTTAATGCAAAAAAAAAAAAAAAAAGGTGTTCAGTACATTATGTACTGAAGCATTCTGTGTACATGGATCGCTTTTAGTTAGATAATGTTTAAGATGCTTTTATCACAAAACGTCCTTGTAAATATTAGTGCATACTTACCTTTCTGGCCTCATGAACAGAACATTATAAAGCTTTGACTAATTACAGCAGAAGTCTTAAAAATATTAGTAAATCTCTCTTTATCCAATATTACCTGATTTATAGAAAAATTAATGCTAAGTTAAAAAGTGTAAGTGTTCATTTAAGGCATTATATTTTAGAGCAGGAAATGCATAAAATGTTTACAGCTAAAAATTTTAAAATTGAAATGAAACAGTAATCTTAAGCATGGAATTCCTCTTTACTGGCAAGTAATTAACATTTTGCTCACCTCTTGATTAGTTCCATGATGCCAGTTGCTTTAATGAATGGTGACAAAAGCATCAGTTACCATACCCAGCCTCCAGTCTTATCATCTCCTAGTAGACTTAGATGTTTCATCCTTAGCATATGCACCAGTTGTTGTTGCTGTTAGCTGTTCAGATGTAGAAAGACCCAGTGGACAGTGAATGAAACACTGCCCAGCTCTGTGCCATCCTCACCATCAGTGCCATGTTCAAGCCCATTGTTGGCAGCCACTGTGTCAATCCATCTTGTTGGAGGTCTTCCTCTTTTTCAGTGACTCTACTCTACTTTAACAAGATGATGACCTTGTCCAGGGACTGGTCCCTCCTGATAACCTGCTCAAAGTACATGAGATGAAGTCTCAACATCCTCACTTCTAAAGAACCTTCTGGCAGTACTTCTTTTCTTTGTTCTTCTGGCAGTCCATGGATCATTTAATAGTCTTTGCCAACACCGTAATTCAAAGGCACCAATTCTTCTTTACTCTTCCTTACTCATCGTCCAGCTTTCACATGCATAGGAGGTGATTGAAAAGACCATAACGGGGGTCAGGTGCACCTTAGTCCTCAAACAACATCTATGCTTTTTAACACGTTAAAGAGATCTTTGTGGCAGATTTACCCAATTCAATGTGTCACTTGATTTCTTGACTGCTGCTCCCATGAGCATTGATTGTGGATCCAAGTAAAATTAAATCCTTGACTACTATAGTATTTTCTGTATTTATCACAATCTTGCTTACTGTTACGGTTATGAGGATTTTTGTTTTCTTTGTGATGTATAACCCATATCAAAGGCTGTAATCTTTGGACTTTATCAAAGTGTTTGCTCAGCAAGTCTCCCACAAAGGAGGCACAAAATTTAGTACAGTGTGGAGAGAAATTCTCCATGTTAAACAACATTAATATTCTCTGTGTTTCTGGACCATTTCAAAGTTTTAGTGGAGTGCATTTCTTGGCTAAGAAGAAGGAATCTTTAGCTACTCTGCAGGGAATTAAAGTCTTCTTGATGGAATGAACTCATCATTCCCCAGAGGGACTATATACACACAGAACTCCTCTCCTCCCAACAAATAAAAAAATCTTTCTAGAGGAGGAAGAGTCAGATTTATTTTGTTATGTTTGTTCATTAAATATAGACTTGAAAATGAAAAGAGAAGATTTTGTATGTAAAAAAGAATAAAACTGTTAACTATCTCAAAGAAATTGTCTAGAGAATTCTTCTTTTTTCCTTTTTTTAAACAAGCTTATAAATCTGTTATTGAGAATGAAATGGAAAATTATATCATGTCACACTTCTTCAGTTTCTCCATTGATAGGGTTTCTAATTTGGTAGATCAGGGAATTTCAGTGTATGTTTGATAAGAGCACTCTTGATATTCTTGTAAAAAGGTAGAGAAGAATTAGAGAGACAGGATGGTGAATGAGTGAATGATCATGCCCAAAGGATGGCAGGTAGGTTTATTAAAACATGTCACAGGGTTCTGTCTTGGGTCTTGACATAGCCATCATTTTTGTGTGTGTCCTGGATAAGACACATACAAAATGCCTCTATAATGCTTATCTCCCTCAAATATGGGAGTGAAGAAATTATAGTGACTGACAAAATATCCTAACAAGATTTGGACAGGTGGGCCAAAGAGGTGAATTTAAATAGGGATAAATATATGGTTCCAAAAAAATCTCTGGAACAAGTGAAGAAGAGTAATGGCTTAGCTGTAGAACCTGGGTAAAGGATATAGAGTAGAAGTTCTGAGTCTCGGTTATGCATTAGAATTTCCTGGGTACCTGGGGCGCTTTTAAAAAATACCAATTCCAGTGCACCTCTCCAGCCAATTAAATCACAAACTCTGGAAGTGAGGACTCATCATTGGTATGTTTAAAAATCTTCTCATGTGACTTAATTGTGTATCCATGGAAGAAAACCACTGCTTTAGTTTATTTTGTAGGTAAATTATAAACACAATAAGGAATTAACAGTAAGGCACTGACTGTCTTCCTCTTATAAAAAGCTGATTTTTTTTTTTGATTGGTCAAACCACATTTAGAATATTGTGTAAATAATATTATGTACAGAGAGAATAAAATTAAAATGATGAGATGGTTTAGAGCCTTATTTGAGAAATATTTAAGAAATTATACTTAGATTGTAAAATATAAACTTATATTTATGAAAATGAAACATTTTCAAAGAAGAGACTTCAGCATGCATGTGTGTATTCAGGACTATCAAGGAAAATTCTTCCAGGTTACTATTCTGGGTAAGTTATAAAAAATATTCTATGACCAAAAGATTAGATTGTCTATAGAGAATAAGGATATTTCAGAGACTTTCATGCAAGAAATAAGGACCTCTTTAAAATGAGTCTCTTCCTTTTGACAGATTGGAGTTGTGCCCACGGGTCAGCCCTTTCTGGTATTTTTTTACCCTCATTAACATAGTAGTCTAGAACATAGAGCCCTGCCTTCCAGTCATGGAAAAGCATTACTATTTGCCAGCCCTTGACCAAATCTTCCAGTTTCCCCCTTTTCCTTAAATAAGACATAAATTTCATTCTTCTAGTTTCTTTCTCAGAGAAAAATCAAATTGCACATCCCTAAATGGATGCTTCCTTTTCCCTCCGTTGTTTCCCTTGGGCACCCAAACCTTTGACTGCTTTTTTTCACCTTCTAAGCACTGCTCACAGGAGCTCTGGTAGCATAGTGGCTAAGACACTTGCCTGCTAACCAGACGGCTGGCGGTTCAAACCCACCAGTCACTCCTTGGAAGGAAGGTTGGGCAATCCTACTTCCATAGTGATACTGCCTCGGAAACCCAAGGAGGGGTCGCTATGAGTCGGGGCCGACTCAACGGCACATAACAACAACAACAACAACAAGCACTGCTCACAAGAACCAATTCTCTCTCCTCATCTTGAGGTAGGCATGCAGCCAGACTGGCTTGGTGACCACAGAATAGGGGATAATGGTGAGAAAAGCTATTTTCACTTCAGTCTCTTTACTCTAAAAGGATAAAAAGTGTGAATTTATGTTTGATTGTGTGATTCTCAACCTTGCCCAATCTGAGCTTGCAAGAGAGTCATTTCAAACACTTGTCCTGATATTGAGCCACTGAATAATAGCTATACTTGCCCAGTTATTATCTTGTCCTCAGGTCAGTGACTGTCTTTTGCTGTGTTGGCGATGTTGGAGTCAGGGCATAGACCTAGACCAGGAAGTCCTCCCAAGTATGTTTGCATAGATAGAATGCACTTCCTACAAATGCATTATTAGCTTTGCTTTGGCTTTGTTTTTGGATCTGACTCAGTTTGAGGACAACTGGGTGATGTGTCTAGAACATCAGCAGGTGAAATTCTCCATAACAGATGTTTGGACATTTCTATCCATTAGCAATCACTCTATGCACTGAAAATATAATTTTTATTCAAGGTTTTTTTTTTTTGTGTGTGTGTGTGTGTGTTTATATGTGTTTTTAAATGGTGACTCTATTTTAATAAACCAACTCACAGACATTGAGTCAATTCTGACTCATAGCGACCCCCAAAGCGTTATTTATTAAATGTGTTATTTTCACTTTAACTGTACTTGTTATTATTGGGCAGTGTGATGAAGTAGTCTGGGAAGTGTAGCATACTTTTGACTGCTGATTAAGTTTGAGAAAAGAGTTTCTGCCTTGAGACCTAATATCAGGGAAAGGATGCTCACTCCTCTGAGAGAGACAGGGAGGGAGAGAGAGTCAGAAACCACAGCCTTCCCTTTAATGAAGGGTAGATTTGTGGAGCACTGGAAATGGCCATGCATCCTGAGTTCTGTGACCTGAGCTCAAATCACGTAACTTACATTCTCTTCTTCTGAGAGAAGTCATTAACTGGAAGTAGTCACAACTTTTGAGCTTCCGTGTTTCTCTCTGTAAAGTGAGAGTTGTAGACTGAAATAACTCTACAAATCTCCTCTCCCTTAAAACTTTTACAGTTTTATAAATTATAAAGCCTTATTCTATTTATATGTTTATTATGCCAGTATACTTATTATTCTAATAAGATTTAGCAGTAATTTTCATGTTCATCCATACTTAAAAACCTGCCATACATTGAAAGTTCTGCCACCCACCAGCCACTCCTCAGAAGGAAGATGGGGCAGTCTGCTTCCATAGTGATACTGCCTTGGAAACCCAAGGAGGGGTCGCTATGAGTTGGGTCTGACTCAACGGCACATAACAACAACAACAACTATGGTGGTGGTGGTGTATTTGCATGGAAAATATGAGAATAAAATGTGTTCTTAAGATCATGGACGACAAGGACTCTGAGGTACATTTGTTTTTGCAAGGAAAGCTTTCAAAACCAGTAGAACTGAAATACTTTCCCCTCAGATTCTTACTTACATGCTTCAAAATATTTGTGAGGACATAAATTCAACATAAATACAGTTATGAAATAATGACATGATATAGATAACACAGTGGGGTGAAATCTTAACAGTGCCCTTCAGAAAGCTCTGAAATACTAGCCACTCTAATGCCAGAGGATATAACATGTCATATCCTGAGACAGAGAAAGAATCAAATGCAAGTATCTGTTAAAAACGCATGGTTTCAAAGATCCATGGAAACAATTAGTCCAAGGGACTGGTACACCATGCAATCCTCAGCATATACTACTATGAGACCAGAAGAACTAGATGGTGCCTGGCTACCACTGTCAACCACTCAGGGGACCTATGTAGGAGATTCTGGATAGAGTGGGAGAACAATGTAGAACAAAACTCAAAATCCTAAAAAAGGTGGGGGGGGGGGACCAGGTTTGCTGATCTGATAGAGCCTGGTGGAACCCCTGAGACTGTGGCTGCTAGCTGCCCTTCAAGTCTGGAATTGAACCCACTCCTGTGGCTTCCAGCCAAACAAAAGACAGGCATATGAGCTGAACATTTACATTAGGTAGATACACTTCTTGGAGAGATCAGTCAGGGGAGACGAAAGGGCTGTGTATGTACAGGGAGACAGCTCAGGGAAGGAGTGCATGGGTGGGAAGGACACAGGGAAGAGGTGACTATGGGGAGGAAGTGAGAGGGGAGATGTTGCATTGTGGTAAATTTTCAATATCATGAGACAAAGTGTATGTGAACTCCTGTATGGAAAATGAATTTGCTTTGTAAACTTCCACCCAGATCACAATAAAAACTGAAAAAGAAAAAAAGAACAAAAAAAAATGCATGGTTTCTTTTGTGTTTTGAACAATAGGTCTGTGCCCCCTTGTGGATACTGTTTTCAGTTCTATGAAAATTAGTTAAGAATTTGCATTGATTATATCCACCTAGAACATTTGGCAAAATAAACCCTATTTGTTGTTTTTGCTATTGCTTTGTTGTTGTTCTAAAGTAGTTCTTGAAGACCATACCTTGTCTAGATGGAATGTATTTGTTTCTTTGTTCTAACACAGTACTTTCTGGCAATTATCTTTTCTTGCCTTTAAAATGCTTATGTAAGTGCCTTGAAAAGTTATATTTTCTCCCTAGGTTTCTAATGATTCGTGCTTTCTTAAATATTGCGTTTCTGGCTTTTTTCAGTTTGCTGAATCACTGCCTTTGCCTCTGAGAAACATTATTTCCCAAGTGGTTCACTGCTGATGAGAAGTGATTACCTACATATTAGCAGCTTAGGTGTTTCTGCCGTTCTGCTGCTTTTTAGATAAATCACAGTTGTTGCAAAGGAAGTGTACAGCTAAGCTCGGGAATAGGGGATTTCATGGTGGATGTGCTCCAAGGAATTGGTGACATGCTTTGCACTGGGTTTTATCTTTAGACCTTGTTTCAGATGTCAGAGGGCAAGGACGATGAAACTGTTCTGCCATCTGCTTTTTTTGAGCAAAGTGTTGGTTCCAGTTCTCTCAGGCTTGCGTCTCATAAACTCAACTCTGCTTTTGAAGCTCCTGCCACCAGCTACTGAGCTTTTGGAGATGCAAGTGCAGGGAGTTGTAGAAAGATCAATTAGAAACATGTCTAAGGGTCTGTGTATGTTTCTAGAAGCAATAAATGACTGAGGATGTCCTCACCAGGATGGGTGGGAGCCTGTTGAACCAATGCAGAACAGCTCATCTGAGCTCACTGTTATTGGTTAAGATCATATTACATAAAATGACTGCATTTTGTTTGCTGGGTGATAAAGACTGAAAAAACATTAGGGAAACAGTTTTAAATGCTATCATGCATCATTAATTAGAGCTGACAAAAGAAGCAATCAGTCAAAATGAGGAAGACCTAGAACAATGGCTCAGCATTGAAAGCAGATGATTCTAATAGGTTCAAGGAGGGCCCCAGGCAGGTGCAGAAAACAGCTGAGGCTACAGTATCTGGAGAAGTCCACAGCACCTCACTCATCCACAGGTGTGACTGTCAGGTTTCTAGTTAGTTTAGGAGCCAATGCAAGTGTCTCAGACCTGTGGATCTTAGTGTTTTAAAATGAGGACAGGAAGCTTTGCTGTTTATTACAGATGTGGATGGTTTGTAGATAAAGAAATGTTGGCTATACTGAAAATACTGGCAAATGCTTTTGATTTTCAGATGAACAGACTTTCAAAAGCCTTTTAACTGTCACAGGAAGAGAATCTCATGTTGTTGATTTTAGTCGAATCAGAGGGCATTGGGTTTGGTTTGGTTTTTTCATCCTTTCATATTATCCCTGGGTGACATAAACGGCTTCTGCTCTGCTACTAGATGAAAGATTAACAATTTGTCTCTACCCAGCGTTGCCACCGGAGAAAGGCTTGGTAATTAGCTCTGTAAAACACAGCCATTGAAATTCTACGGAGTGCAGTAGTACTCTGACCCTCATAAGGTTGCCATGAGTTAGAATGGACTCAGTGACAACGGGTTTGGTGTTTTGTTTTGGTTTGGTTTGGTTTCACCTTTGAAAAGGAAATATATTTGTTCCTTATAAATTCTCCCAAGGCACAGTACTGAAAAGTTCAGACTCTGTAAAACATTCACCATTACTCATTTGGATGTATTACATTTTGTGCAAGCTTTTTAGTTTGCTTTTTATCTCATATTAAACAGCCAACCCATGTTTTAAATAGGATGTAAATATGTCATCTATAATTTTGCCAGTAGCATTTAGGCCAGTTCAGTTCTCTTCAATAAAGGAGATTCAAATCTATAAATTTCTTTTCCTTTTTTCAGGTATAAGTTAACTGGCTTCTTACTTTCATTATATTGTTTATAGACCACAAAACATGAGCTGGATTTTCTCATCCTCACTCAGGCAAAACTCTAGTTAAATAACTGGGAACCTCACTTACTTCTGGCTGAAGGTAGTGACTTTCTTCTGCTCCTGTCCCCTGAATTACCCATTGCTAGTGTCCACAGTTCAGTTCTAACTTTGCACATGCTTAGCTTCTTTCTATGCAGAGGGTGCTGTCTTGTCATCCTCTTCTAAGGATCCCTTACTGTGTATTTGTGACAAATCATGGTTAAGGACATGGTAGAGAAGTTCTTTCATTGGCTTTTATTTAAGATTGTCTTTTTAAGAGATATGCCGCTTCCTTATGATAACTTCAGGAGTGGACACCTTCCAGCACTGGCTAGAAGATGAAAAATTCCAACTGTAGTTGATCATTGAAGACTCAGGCAGGCAAATAAGCACAAGGCCTAGGCTCTGATTGGAAGAGAGCAAGAAGAGGGATTCAGTTAGTGGCAGAGGGCATCAGATAGTAGGCTAAATTTGGTCAGCATTAGAATTGTCAACAGGAAGCAAAGAATGGGTCTTGAAGATTGGTATTTGGGGTCAAATGCCAATCGCTTAGTGACTCTCGTAGATAGGGCACAAGTCTTAGAGGAACAGGGATAGAGGATCAGAGAGATACCAGCACTCAAGACAGAATAGACATTGGCTGATAAGAACCAAGCATGATGACAGAGCCTACTACATTGTCAGCTCGTTGATGAGATTCCAGTGACTTAAGTATAGGGAATAAGGATACATGGTGAGAAGACAGACACACAATTAAAATTCTAGTAGTCAGTCTGATCACTGGTTAGTTCAGTTAGTTGAGTAATGCTGGTGGAGGGGTAGCAGGGAGATGGGAGGAGTGGTAAGAAGGGTTTATTTACTCTCTGTGGGATCAGGCTGGGAGGGAGGTAGTTGGGAGGGGGGAAAAAAACATTGACTCAGTGTTATAATATTTTACTTTGGGGAAAAATAGCTCTATTGTTTTTATAGTACAAATTACGGAAACTAAAGCTTCTTGGGATCTTTTTGGCTAGTGATCGGAAATACAGTGAATCACTCCAAGGAAGTGAATCGGAATGTCCTGGTGAAGTTAAGATATTTTTATATTTCCAAAAGAGGTGCTGATGGTTTGGCGTCTAACAGCCACCTTCATTCTAGCTGTCAGAGGCATTTTACTCCTCTGGTTAGATGGAGGATAAGAAGGGTGGAACTCTAGAAGGAATAGCTGGCAGGTTTTCTCAACTATTTGGAGGAGAAGTTGTCAGGCTTGTGAACACAGGAGGATTTCCAAATTATGTTGCATATTGTTATTGTTGTTAGTTGTCATTGAGTTGGCTGTGTATGACAGAACACAATGTTGCCTGGTCCTGTGCCATTTTTGTGATTGTTGAAGTGTGTTTTTTGTTTTGTGTGTGTTTTGTTATGATCCATAGGGTTGTCATTGACTAGTTTTCTGAAGTAAATTGGCAGCCCTTTCTTTCTAGTCTGTTTTAGTTTGGAAGCTTTGCTGAAACCTGTCTACCATGCATGACACAGCTAGTGGTTGAAATACTGGTGGCATAGCTTCTAGCATCATAGCCACATGCAAGACATCACAGGATGACAAATTGACAGGCAGGTGGTGGATGTTGTGTGCATAACATTTTAAAAATATGACATGCTTAGCCTATCCAACTGTGGAGACTTAGCTTTTTCTACTAAGCTTCCTGTAGGATAGATTTAACATTGGTCCTTAAGGGCTTGGTTCTGTAGATTCAGAAGGGAGCTGTTTTAAAATCTCATTGTAGAAATGTTCATACATACCATTAAGATGTCACCTAGACTCTTAAAGGAAATTAGAGTGGAGTGAGGAATGATGCCTTTAAGACCTGAGAAGAATTTATTCTTAGACTAGTAGTCAAGACTAAGTTAACACTGGCTGATGAGGGCAAGTGTGGTGTCAAAGTCTGCCCATTGGTGAGATACCACTGCCTCTGGTGTAGGGAATTAGGAGGGTGCATGTGAGAAAACAGATGTGTCATTTTTATTATATTTTTTTAAAAAAATTGTTTTGGGTACAGATTTACAAAGCAGATTTTTTTTTTTTTTTTACACTCAGCAGTTCACGTACATTTGATTTCACAGCCCTGATTACAATCCTCAAGCATAAAAAACTGTCTTCATCTCTCCTCACTGTGAATTCCTCCTCCCTGGGCCCTTCTTATCTATGTATTCCCAGACAGACATGTTATTAAAATTACAAATAACAAAGAAAAGAAAACACTGCCATCGAGAAGGATCCGACTCATAGCGACCCCTCCTTGGATTTCCAAGACAATATCACTGTGGAAGTAGATTGCCCAACCTTCCTTCTGAGGAGTGGCTGGTGGGTTTGAAGCAGCAGCCTTCTGGTTAGCAGTCAAATGCCTTGGGCACTACACCACCAGAGCAAGTAGTTTTTGAGTGTGGTGTGGACAAATGATTTATATTAATGGAGAAAGTTAAGGGCACAGATCTTAACTGTGTTTAAACATGTATAATATTTTAGAAAGTGACTATAAACTATCTAAAAACTAGATGAAATGTAAAATGTGAGCACGTTGGAGACCTTTTGTGCATTATACTTTGTTGAATTGTTTTGTGTATACTTTAAACAGAGATTGTTCCATCACCAGTGTTTAATTGGATATCTTGATACAGCATGGTGAAAATTAAGAACTATTCTTTGTAACTACTTGTGTTGATTGGAAACTTTCCAATGTTGGTGTAACAAAAATATAAATAAATAAATAGTTTGAATTCTGAGATGAATATTATTATTCCATTTTTTCAGTACTACCTACTTTCTGTGGGAGCTCTGGTAGTGTAGTGCCTAAGGCACTTGACTGCTAACCGGAAGGCTGGTGGTTCAAACCCACCAGCCACTCCTCGGAAGGAAGGTTGGACAATCTACTTCCATAGTGATAACGCCTCGGAAACCCAAGGAGGGGTTGCTATGAGTTGGGTCTGACTCGAGGGCATATAACAACAACAACAACAACAACATAATATTAATTTGAAATTTGGGAATAAATCAGAACAACTTCATTATTCTTATAAATTAGCTTTATAGTGAATATAGGTTGTACAATGGACTTTTGTAAAATATTTTTTAATAATTAAAAACTTTATTTGTCATTTCTGTGCATTGAATTAACTAAGATCTTGTGTTTAAAAGGTTACACTGCTTTATAAACATTTGAACAACAACACAACAAAGTTTCAACAAACTGCACCAGAAAATGCTACTTTTACTGGCAGTTCAAACCCACCAGCTGCTTCATGGAAGGAAGATGGGGCGATCTACTTCTGTAAAGATTTGGCACATCAGAAACCCAGTGGAGGTCCCTATGAGCTGGAATAGACCTGATGGCAGTGAGGGTTTTTTTGGTGTCAATTGTTGTTGTTGTTATGTGCCGTCGAGTCAGCCCTGACTCATAGCGACCCCTCCTTGGGTTTTCGAGGCAGTATCACTACGGAAGTAGGATTGCCCAACCTTCCTTCCGAGGAGTGGCTGGTGGGTTTGAACCGCCAGCCGTCTGGTTAGCAGGCAAGTGACTTAGCCACTATGCTACCAGAGCATTAGGATATAGAAATGCAGTTTTCACAAAAGTGTATGACTTTTTAAAATTTAAGAATATGGTTTGATTTTTCCCAGGTGTTCAATTTAAGTTATTTAAAAAAAAAAAAAAAATCGTGTGTGTGTGTATGATTATGATTACTCAAAACAAATTGAAAAAAAATATATATATATAGACATACACACACACACATATATATATCTACACACACACACACACACATATTGTGAGCCTAGTCACAGTGATGCATTGGGTTTTACTCCGTAAGCATCAGATTTATTTGTGGCTTAGTTTTCTTGGTCATAGCATATTCAATTAGTATATCAGGCCCAGAAAGTTTGTTTGTGAACTCTCAACAATGTCAAGTAAAAAGAAAGTTTATTTTATCTTTGGTTTTCAGGTAAAGCCAAATTGAACAGAGGAACCTTTTTGTGTATCTAATAAAAACATCATCCCAGGATGCCCTGCTTCAAGCAGAAGCAAAGGGTGGCCTATTTTCATCCTGGTGTGTTGAATGGGGCTGCTTTTTGGCAGGGGGGCATCCTGTAAACTGACCTCCCTGGCCCTCTTCCCTATTGTAAAGGATGTGCTCTTCCTGTCCTTATCAATGTTGGGATTACAATTTCATGGGGCTCTGAAGCCACGAGACACATGAGGTATCCTAAAAGGCTAGCTGGCACTAATAGAAACTGAAGGAAAGTGCCTGAGGACAGTCTGTGGATAGAAGAGAAGGGAAAATGTGTCATTCTAGATTGTGCGTTACTTCTACTAACTTTCCATGGATTGTGCTTTTTCTCCTCTCATTTTCCAGATATAGCTAACAGTAGATTTTTATTGTCAGGGAAAACTAGGGATCATCTTATCAAATGATACCGTTCTTGAGAGTTTTCTGTTTTGAGTCAAAATGACAGTTAAGTAGTTATATCCCAACTGCTATTCTGATTTTGTAGATGGAACAAAAATAGAAAGGAAGCATCCATTTGCTTGTAAATTTAAATCTACACTTTCAGAAAAAAAGGGAGAGTGGTGGATAAAAATGGTTTTTAAAAGACCTAATTTGCATATAAGAAAGGAAACATGCCAGCTGTTTGATTCATTGTTGCAGTTAAACTCATGAGACTAGTATAAACCCATTATATTCAATCTGGCTGTAAATTTATATTTCATTTGTGTTCATTGTCTGGTTACCAACAGTAACCAGCTTAACACAGATTGTGCTAATGAGAATACCCAAGATGATATTTAGTAATAAAACCTGAAAAATTTGGATGCCACTACTACTTCAGAAGCAATGACAAATTCCTTTTCCACTCTGTTTTCTTTGGCTGTTTCCTGTTGGTTTGATCCAGTATTGTCAAAGCCCATCTTCAATTGGAGTAAAGTAGAAAACAGAAAAATGTAAACACGAGTTGAACTTTCTCCAGTGTTTATTTAGCCATTTGTTCTCCAATATCATCCAGATTCTGTTCGAAACCCAAGGTCATTACTTTTTGGCTTGGAAGTCTTTAAGATAGCAAGAATTTAGTAGCTACCAACATACACACACACATACACACACACAAGTGAGGCATTTTAATTTCCTTTGAGAGCAGAACACCATGAAGATAATTTAAATGGTTGGAAAATGTATTTAAATTAAGCAAAGAGCTTGAAGGAATTGGCATGGATTATGGAAGTAGGTCATGGGATTTCATTCTCCAGAAAACATCTGGGGCAGAGTGGTGAAAGAGGAGAGAAAAAAGCCTCTACCTTGTGCCAGCGTTTTACCAGAGTTGTACACAATCAGTCTTCACAACCACTTTGTAGATTGCATATTCTTACTAATGTTTTATGTAGGAAAAAGAAGCTTGGGGTTAAGCAATTTGCCAAAGTTCCATAGCTCATAAATGCTGGAGCCAAAATTCAAATTCAGGTCTTTCTGTCTCTAAAGGTCATTCTCTTTTGACTCTACTGCTACTTCCTCTAGAGATGATTTTCGTAAGTTTAGAGTTCTTTGAAGCATTCAGCAAATTAGGCTTCCAGAGTTTCTGTCAGCCGACTACTGCCATGTAAAGCAGAGCAGACACCTCACCAATGTGGTCAGCACGTTCCTGGGGACCACAGGAAATGTGCCAGGATGATTTGTATACGAGTACATATGGTGACATTCTTCTCCACAAGCTATAAACATCTGTCTGTATTCCTTGAATTCAGAGTTACGTGAAGCTGATAAGGAACCACTAAACAAAGCATCCTTCCCAATAAAATCAGTCAATAGAGCCATCCACATTCTACAGGTGGCACATGTACAATTTAAGTCAAAAGTGTAACTTTAAAAACCTTACTTAAGGAACATAAACCTTACATAGTTGGACTGGTCTTGAATATCTGGTGCCTTTATAAATTCTGAAAGGAGCTCTAGAGGTGCATGCATACGTCATTTGACTGCTAATCAAAAAGGTTGGTGGTTCAAACCCATCAGACAGTCTGCGGAAGGACGATGGGGTAATCAACTTATGTAAAGATTTACCTCCTTAGAACCCCAATGGGTGTCACTGTGAGTCGGAATTGACTCGACAGCAGTGAGTTTTTGTCCATGATAAGAGGTATCCCTGGGCTGTTGTATTGTTTCCAATTCTCACCAAAAAATATCCTTAGAAACACAGTCACTGTTGCTCCTGACCAAGAGCAGTCATGCTTGTGTCCTGCCAGTACTTCATCCTAGAGGAGCAATCCTGGTTGCTATGTGGTGATGACAATAGAAGAACCATTGGTGCTAAGGTTATATGTAGCTTTGGTGGTTAAACAGAGATCAGTAGGGCACATCCTTGGCAGCATGAGTGGCAGAGAGAAACAGTTCCTAGAAATAGTACCTGGAAACAATGTGGCTGAAAGTGTTGAAGGGGCAAGGGTCAGTGGTAGAATTCTTCCTCCCATGTGGGAGACCTGGGTTCACTTCCTGGCCAATGTGCCTGTGATGCAGCCACCACGCATGTGTCGTTGGGGGCTTCCATGTTGCAGTGATACTGAAAGGATCCAGCAGAGCTTCCAGACTGAGATGGAACAGGAGGAAAGGCCTGATGTCTTTCTAAAAACAAGCCAGTGAACAACCCTGTGGATCACAATGGTCCAGTCTCTCAACCAATCATAGAGACAGCACAGGACTGGATAGTATCTTGTTCCATTGTGCATGGGGTTGCCATGAGTTAGGGGCCAACTAGCAACAACAACAAAAGGGTTGCAGAGCTGATGAATTCACTCTGCTAGTTTGCAGTGTGCTCACTACTAGGAGGTAGCAAGCTTTCTTACTCCCAGGTTATCAGAGTTTGTAAAAATTTAAAGATAACACTTAGAATGAATTTGCAGGAGGATGGAATTTTGTTCCCTCCACCCCAGAAGGCAAAACACTTCAGCTGTGTTTATGGAGGAAAATGTATAGTGTGGCTGGTGCTTCTGTGCTTCTGTTTTTAGAAGTAACCTTGCCAGAGGGGCTCCAGTGTGTGTGCAATATTCTTGAAGATGGTAGAAACCCTTAAGGTAGACTTGTCAAATTCTTCATTGATGGCACAAATCACTCAAGTCTTCAAGTGACTTTTCTCTCTTGAGCAAGGCTAGCGGGTGATTCCTCACACACCAGCAAGGCGTGAGTTGTCTGAGCAAACAACCCAGAAACAACTGTGCTCCGAGCCACCCAAAGACACAACACAACCACAGGACCATCTAACTTTGCATGGGACCAGCAGATAACCTTGGCCTAGGTGTTTATAAATATATTCATGGGTATAGACAGGCAAAGATATAAGGAAAAGGCAGTAAAAGAGATGATTACGTTTCCTGGTAGGAGATGAAGCTTTGAGTCTGCTTTTCCTTACCCTGAGGTAGCCTATGAAGCTTCTAGAAGCCTTCTTCTGGACTCCCACATGTCTTTGAGAGGCAAGGTCATGGCAAATAATACATAGAGCAGTAGACCACCTTCCAAGAGTGTTGGGTTCTTGTCTCAGCCTCTCAAGCCTCCAATGGCTTTAAACAAGCCTCTTGACGTCTCTGTCATCTACATTTCTTTTGATAGGTGGTGATATCTTTTCCATCTACTGCATAGGTCTGTGTTGGGGAAAGGTGGGACGACGCACTCGTGTTTTGTGAAATATGAACCAAAAACAAACCACTTTCCATCAAGTCGGTTCTGTCTCATGGTGACCCCAGTGTGCAGAGTAGAGCTGCACTCCACAGGATCTTCGTGGCTGTGACCATTTGGACAGATCACCAGAGCTTTCTTCCAAGGCAGCCCTGGGTGGACTCGAACTGCCAGCTGTTTGGTTAGTGGTCAAACACAATTTCCGACAACCAGGGATTCTGTGAAATGTGAAATACTGCATTATTTTTGCCACTCTTTATCTCAGAACCAAAATCAAAATCATTTCTGTCAAGTCAATTCCAACTCATAGTGACCCTATAGGACAGAATAGAACTGCCCCCATGGAGTTTCCAAGACTGTACTCCTTATGGAAGTAGGCTGCCACATCTTTCTTCCAGAGTGGCTGGTGGATTTGAACTGCTGACCTTTTGGTTAGCAGCCAAATGCTTAACTACTGTGCTACCAGGGCTTCCTCCATCTCAGAGATCTTCTCTCATTTCCTCATTTTATAGAAAGTTCCTTTGCTATTCCTACTTTACTTTTTTATGCTCTGACGCTAAGCCCTTTCCAGGCTCATTTTCTACTGTCCCCAAAAATACCTTATTATACTCCAGCTGAAAGAAATTGCTTACTTTTTAACTCATCAAGCATTTTCATTCCTCTTAATTTTTACCCCTCACTTTTACTCTCTTCCCTCTCCCCTAATCATCCTTCATGGCTGGGCATATATTCTCATCTTTGGCTAGCTGTTCTTCTTCCCCAAGTTGAATTTTTTCCAAAGGTACTAGAGCTAGCTCACACAAGGTACAGAGAGCCAGTTGGTGATTGTTAAATATTCAGTAATACCATTAGCAGCTTGAATACAGTTATTGTGGGAGTATTTACAGCCTGGGAATTGGCAAATGCTACAAGTCAGTGCTATTTAAAAAAAAAAAAAAAATCAGAACACTGCTGAATTTTTTTCCTTCCTCTGTGCCTCCTCAACACTTTGTGTTTTTAACCTTTGCTTTAATATTTTAAGCATTCTCTATTATATTTAATTAGGAAATGGACATTACTTCTGTTAGATTTTGAGTTCAAAGGATTATTTTATATTCTGTAGAGGTTAAAGAATTGTCTTTTCTTTGGACTCACAGTACCTAATACATAAACCAAATCAAAGCCCCTGCCAGCAAGTCAATTCTGACTCATAGCGACCCCTTTTGGGTTTCTAAGGCTGTAAAACTTTACAGAAGCAGACTGCCTCATGTTTCTTCTGCAGAACAGCTAGTGGGTTTGAACCACCGACTTTCCAGTTAGTAGCCAAATGCCTTACCCATTACTCCACCGGAGCACCTTACCTAATACATAGAAGGTACTGGAAAATATTTGATATTTTGACTGGGATAAAGTAACAAAGAGCGAGGTAATGACAACCTGTATCGAGACCTCTATCCCAGTGAAACAGGTATGAATTTTGTTGTTGTTGCGGGGTACAGTTGAGTCTTTCGATTCATAGGGACCCCATGTGACAGAACAGAACTGCCCCATAGGGTTTTCCTGGCTATAAACTTTACAGAAACAGATCACAAGGTGTTTCTCCTGTAGAGCCACTGGGTGAGTTCGAACTACCGACCTTTTGCTTAACAGCTAAGTGCTTAACTATTGTGCCACCATGGCTTCTGGAATGATTATTAGACTCATTTTATAGAAGGCAACTGAAGTTCAGAAAGGTGAGTAATTTGCCCAAAGTCACACAGGTAATAAGTGAACCCAGGAAGTCTGACTCTACAGTCCAAATTCTTAGATACTATTTATTTTTTTACCCACTAAGCTACATGTGGTTACTGAGCACTTGAAAAGTGGCTGATTGACATTGAAATTGAGATATATTGTAAATACAAAATATATTCCAGATTTCAAGGATTTAACATAGGAAAAAATGTTGAATAAAAAAATATTGAATAAAAGTATTTTGGACATAATGAGTTAAAATATATCAATAAAATTCATTTTTAATTCTTTTTAATGTGTCTACTAGGAAATACAAAAGTACATATGTAAAAAAGAAAAATCACTGGGGGAAAAAAATATATATATGACTCACATTATACCTTTTTTTTTGTTATTTTGTTTTCCACCAAGTTATATTTTTATAGAAATACAAGCTACTCTTTCCTAGGACCTAGGGACTCTAGTTGCTGTATTACTATACTTGGATTTATATATCCAAAGATATCTATACTTATCTTAGTGTGAGACCAAGACATAATAATTCATAGACTACCTACAAGTCCCTAGCTTCCTCTGAAATTTGCCTTTTGGCCATCTCACTGGCACTTTAAAACAGACTGGGCATTTATCATGGATAAAGGGATAAAGGTCAGTTCTTTAGTCAAATTGGCATCTTCTGAATAGGTCTGGCATCCAGGGAGTCATGGGAGGAAGGTTGGAGCTGTTGGTCAACATTTTATCTCAGAATAATCTGTGAGTATCAGTTACAATAAATCTTGTGTCCACTCAGAGAGGAGCCACTGCTCAAAAGAAGATATTTCAAAGGAATTAGTAACCAATTCCTCTCTTCCTTTAGGGCAGGAAGTTGCTTCCAGTAAGCATAAAATAGGCCAGGCTAATCAGTGTTCCCTGACTAGCAAGTTTGAGGTCGTGGGGTTGAGAAGTCATTTTTAAACTGGTAGATTCAGAAAATGTACAAAGCAGGTAATTAAAAATTAGCCATCCTACCCTGCCAGGCGTCACAGATACTGGAGGCAAGGAGTAAAGGGAAGATGCATGATTTGTGCAAGTAGGTCAAGTGTTACAGAAAAACGTAAAATGGAACACCAGTAGATGCTGGGGAAGGAACCCACCAGCCACTGCACTTCTGTTTCTCTGCCAGGGGAGTTCTCCCACACGGCACTCTGAGTCAGACGGCAGGACAGGATGTGAGAGCCGTCCTTTTCCTGCTTTGCCAATAAAGAAAAGCATTCTGAAAATGATGGCATTTTGTTTCTCCAGAGGCCTGTAGTTTCGTGTAATTATTTTCGTTTGTCTTCAATGCTCTAAGTCTCTCTGATTGCCAACTCCCAGGAATATCATGAATCTCCCCCATTTCACAGCCACAGAGCCTGGATATAATGCCCAAACTGTGCTGTTTCTGCTTAGCAGTTGCAGAATACTGCAGGAGGCAGTTCCTGCCATTTTTTTTTTTTTTCTTCTGGATTTCCCAGGTGCATGGAAATGAGTTGTATCTAAACTACTATGTTTTGAATGAATGGGCTTTACAAAGGATGTTAGGGAGGATTCCCTCTGGCAGGGGAATCTATTCCTCTTTCATTTATCAAGCACAAAGTTAATTTCAAAGGTGTGTACATACGTGCACACAAACATGTTGTTGTTAGGTACTGTCGAGTTGATTTCAACTCATAGCAACCTTATATGACAGAACGAAAGTGCCCTATAAATTGTCTAGGCTATAACTTAGATCTTTCTCCTACAGTGCTACTGGGTGGATTCCAAACACCAGTCTTTGGGTTAACAGCTGAAAGCTTAACTGTTGCACCACTTGGGGTATTGTACATACACATACACATATACATACGGATTTGTTTCTTCTTAGTTGATTCCAGTTCATGGCAACCCTGTGTGTGCAGAATCAAACAGCATAGTTTTCAAGGTTGTGACCTTTGAAAGGAGATCACCAAGCCTGTCTTTCAAGACACCTTGGGGTGGGTTCAAAGAACCCACTACTGGCTAGTACTTGAGTGTGTATGTAAGGGAGGAAAAAGGATCTATATACACACACAGTTCCCAGTCGATGCAACCAATGCACTGCCACCATCCATCTATTGTCATGTTGTTATTTGCCGTCGAGTCGACCTGACCCATAGCCACCCCTCCTTGGGTTTCCGAGGTGGTATCACTACGGAAGTAGATTGCCCAACCTTCCTTCCGAGGAGTGGCTGGTGGGTTTGAACCACCAGCCTTCTGGTTAGCAGTCAAGTGCCTTAGCCACTACACTATCAGAGTTCCTATGTATCTATTAGTGGAGTCTTATGTGTTGCTCTGATGCCGAACAGGTTTCAGTGGAGCTTCCGGACTAAGATAGACAAGGAAGAAAGGCCTGGGGCAATCAGGGAAAACCCTGTGGATCACAATAGTCTGCTTTGCACCCAATCATGGGGAAGGTGTGGGCTGGGCAGCTTTTGTTCTGTTGTCCGTGGGTTGCCACGAATCAGGAGCTGACTTGATGCCAGCTTACAACAACATGTGTACGTGTGTGTGTCTGTCACATTCCTATGAAGAGAAAACATCATAGCATTTTAGAGATAGAAAAGATTCTTCAAATCATCTAATGCAATCTCCTCTCTTTTTTCAACCAGCAAGGTTAGGTTACTCAACCAGAGTTAGGTATCTAGGTCTTCGGGCTGCTAGCCTAGCCCTTTTTTCCATTATATTGGGCCCTCACATTTCACTAAACAGTCTCTGAGTCTTTCATTTCATTAGCAGGAATAGCTAGATGGCAAGAGCCTAGTTTTACATCAAGGTCTGAATAAATGACAGTCCATGTTCTGGCATTAAACAGGAATATCTCTACCTGATGCATTTTGCCCAGGAAAACACCTACTCTCACATTGGCTTCAGAATTCTCAGCTGTGTCTTTCTCATATGCAAACACCATTTATTTTAGTTCACGGAGATGACAAGAGCTGAGATGCTTTTACTGGAGTAGTGCAGGCCACTCTCAATTTTTGTTAACTAGGGGGAAAGAAGAGAACTTTAGCATCTGTCAAGAAGTATACTCCCTTATGGAGAATTATCCTATCTAGCAGCAGTAGAAACATTTCTATTTTTGCCTTTCCTGAGCCATCACCATCCTTTGCAACACACTCAGGCTGATACTTCATCTCCATTCTCCCTTGGTCCTGATCCCCCCCTGTGCCACTGGCTGTGACACTTTTAGAATGCTTTAAGGTAAAATGCCACATTTTCTTAGTGATTTACCCCCCTTGAGGAAGCCCCTTAGTCTTTGAACACACACATACTTTCTCCCCTGAAGTAAAAGTAAATGTGCACAGACCCCTGTGATGTGGTCATATGGCATTTGGCAGAGCAGGTGGCCCTGTGAGAGTGCCCAGCCTCACACACTGTTGGTATTTCCTGTCACTTGTTGAATTTGTTTCCTATTACCTTTACTAACCCATGAAGGTTTGTATTTTAAGCAGACACTTCCTGCTTCCGGAACACTTCTCACATAAAATACACAGAGTAATCTGAGGATCAAACAGAATGACGAAATTGCTTAAGTGGTACTTTTTTTCCAGATACCTCCTGGGTGCCATATTATGATCCCTTCACCCAAAGGTACTTTCAGTGCTTGTGGTACTTTTCAGTTAAGCTGAATTTGTCTTCATATTATAAAAAGACCGAGCTGTTTGCTAGCCTCTTTCTCATAGATAAACCCAAACTAAACCAAACCCACTGCTGTTAAGTAGATTCTGACCCATAGTGAACCAATAGGACAGAGTAGAACCGCCCCATATAGTTTCCGAGGCTGTAAATCTTTATTAAAGCAGACTGCCTCATCTTTCTCTCACAGAGAGGTTGGTGGGTTCAAACTGCCAACCTGTTGGTTAGCAGCTGAATGCTTTAACCAATGTGCCACCAGAACTCCTTTCCCATAGAGAAAGACCCAAATTAATCTCTGAAGTTGGAGCTGCTTTTAGAACAACCTTGGCAGTGCTATTTGAAAAGACAGTGTCAGGCTCAATAGCCTGTACATGTTATCTGCCCTTGGCTATATAAAAAAAGCTCTAAAGAACAAACAAGGAGAAAGGTAAGATAAAGGGAAGTAAAAAATGGAGTTTTATAAAAATCTCTGTCACTGAATATCTTTCTGAACCCAAAAGCAATCACCAAAAGTCTCTGAACTTCTATGCCACCTATAAACCGAGAACTCACATCATGCTAACTGCAGGATGGAAGAGATGAGGAGAATGGGCAACTCACCGAGACTATAAGGTGCTACCCAGAATTGATGCTCGTTGATCTCCAGACAAGCTGTTGAAACCCTGAAGATGATTGAGTTCCCAGGCATAGGGAGCCTGTCCTGGAATGCAATTTTCTCAAACTCAGTAGCCCCTGGATAGATGCATTTGGTTCTTATGGATGGCATATTTGCTTCCAAGGAGTGTTTTCTTTCACCATGGGCAAGAGAAGTTGCTCTTTAAAATACACCTCTCTCTAGATACACTCCTTGGAGAGAACAAGCGTGTGAGAAAGAAGGGCTGCTTATGCACAGGGAGACAGCTCAGGGGGCAGGAGTTCATGGAGGGATGGACACAGGGAAAAGGTAACTGTTGGGAGGAAGTAGGAGGGGAGATGTTGCATTGTGGTAAATTGTGCTCAATGTCATGAGACAAAGTGTATGTGAACTGCTATATGGAAAGTGTATTTGCTCTGTAAATTTTCACTGAAATCACAATTATATATGTATGTATGTATGTATGTATACACCTCACTCTCTGTGACTAAAAAACCCAAAACCCTACATGGCTTCACATTCTAACTGACTAGCCATTGTGAAAAGTACCAAGGCATCAAAGCACCAAAACATCCAGTTTGCTGTCCTGTCAAAATGGGTGCCACAGATTACCTTCTGCCCTCCCTCCCTCCTTGTTCCTGTAAACTAACAGGTTGTGTTTTTCAAGGTGGCACCAGTGGAGAAAATTGATGATGAATGTCAGAGGTTGTTTTGAGCAGGTATAATATACATTGTTTTCTGGGTTTGCATGCTCTTCTTCATATTCTTTAAGTTTATGAGAAAGGCTTTGTCAGCTATCATTGTCTTTATATTTTTGTCATTGATTAATTTACTGATGACAAGCCAGGAATGAAATAAATCACTGCATATTAGCCCATTTAAACATGTCCCTGAGAACTGCACTGTACTGTTGAGGTTACTCTACTGAAAGGGAGCTAACCAGAAATTCTTGGTTAAAGCTGCTATTGCTGTGTTTTGAGGGGTTTTGCTTGCTGATCATGTTAGAAATTTGCTTTGATTGTGAGACTCATGCAAGGCATGAGTGGTGTTTTCATCTGCATTTCAGTTTTCATTTTGCGGTGGGATATAAGATGTAGGGGACAGACTGAAGGAGGACTACCCCGGGAACCCTGATATTTAAAAAAAAAAATCCCTGTTGTCAATGCAGTAACTACTTATTGCAATCTGGCTGTTTGCCAGGTACTATATTTTATCCATCTCCTAAACATAAAGTCCAAGCAGAAGTTTTAAATAACTTCTTCCTCTTTATCTGGGACATTGCATTAATTTCTTCAGAACTGCTTCAAAATCAAGTTTTATTAAAAGATAAACCTAGCTCCCAAAACACTGATAGCTTTCTTATATTACACCTTTATAGCTATATAATTATGGTGCTAGCAGAAGGGTTCATTTTCAAAACAGTTTAAATGAAAAATGTCATTTGACATTACATTTATCATCAGATTGGATTTAATTAGAAGAGCTACAAAATCATTACCCAAAACAAACAAAAATTAGAAGGGTCCTCCAGAAACCACGTAACCATCTATAATCTTTGCAGCACAGTCATCTTTCAAACCTTAACTATATTTTAAATTAAGCATGTTAAAGGAAACAATAACATTTTAACAATTTTAAAATCAGCTTAAGCAGTAATAATAATAATAGAACAACTACTCCCTCTAGTGACAAGTTATAAATTAGCAACAAAATGAAGTTTGTTTAAAATTCCAAACATTGGAGGAAAAGGAAGGCATGGTGTTTTAGATGAAAGATCATTTGATGGCTGGAATTGAGATGAAAATGCAGAAAAATGGATGAATAAAGATAATTTCCATGGTGCTTTTAAGTGTAATAGCCTCTTCTTGTCCAGTTGATCTCTCCCTTCATTTTTTGTCTTAAGTGTGTCATAACAGAAAAAAAAAAATTAAAGCATTATTTAATGTGAACAGTTCAAATGTTGTATAAGTTTGGAGATTCATTTGGTGTTATTTCATATTTTTAACCTCAAAAAGAATCAGTTTTGCTGTTTAGCTGGGCTTCAATATTTTAGCTCCAATGTTATAATCACTTGTCAGATTTTCAGTAATATTAAGGCATAATAAATGAATGCAGGGATATACACTTAGAATTCCACTATTCAGAAAGGCCAACATTTGAGCTATATGTAGATCTTTTCTCATTTTTTTCTATGAAATAGTCTTATATTAACTTTTTATATGTAAAAAGTTAATGCGTAAGGGAGCTTTGGGGCTGGCCAATGGTTAACTGAAGGCAAGCAAAAATTAAGATGTTGTTGTTGTTGTTATTTGCCGTCAAGTCAGACCCGACTCATAGCGACCTCTCCTTGGGTTTCCGAGGCAGTATTACTACAGATGTAGATTACCCAACCTTCCTTCCTAGGAGTGGCTGATGGATTTGAACCGCCAGCCTTGTGGTTAGCAGTCAGGTGCCTTAGGCACTAAGCTACTAGAGCTCCTAGAAATTAAGATACTTTGCTAAAATATAGGAGGGGTATATTCTGATAAAGGAATCCCGGTGGCACAGTGGTTAAGTATTCAGTTTACAACCTCTAAACTTTCGTGGTGTGAACCCACCAGTTGCTCCACAGGAGAAAGATGAAGCAGTTCGCTTCTGTAAAGATTACAGCCTTGGAAATGATGTACTCTGCCCTGCAGTGTTGCTGAGTTGCAATCAACTTGACAGCAGCAATGGGTTTGGTTTTGATTTTTATATTTTGGTATAAATGCATCAAGAAACACTGGTGGTGCACTGGTTAAGCACACAGCTACTAACTAAAATGGCAGCACTTTGAAACCACTAGCCACTGTGAGGGAGAAAGATAAGGCAGAAACCCAATGGGCAATTCTACTCTGTCCTATCAGGTCACCATGAGTTGGAATGACTTGATGCTAGTGGGTTTGGTTTGGGTTATAAATGCACCTAAGATGGCTACAAGCCAATGAATAAGCAATAGATACCTTCTTGCCTGATACATACCAGGAGCTTAGGAACTGTTGAAAGAATGAATGAGGTAGCTTCCGCCATTAAACCATAGCTTTGAAGAGTAGGAAGAATCAATCTCGAGTTGAGCAGGGTTTTGTGATATTGTCACTGAAGAAGGGCATCCATTTTCTGACTGCTCATAAAAGTCCCAGCAGCAGACTGGGATCATCTCCCTGGAAGTTCAAAAATTTTTATTTTTTAGCTATTCTTTTAGTATAATTTTTCCCAGAATGGATAATGTTTTGAATTGAAGTAAATTAGACAAAGTATTGGATAATGCCATGGAAATATAATATCAAGGAGCTCAGGTTTGGGAGTGAGTATTAATGCCAATTTGGAATTTTGTGGTTTGTTATGTTTGAAAGGCTTATAAAAATTTTCCATTTAATTTTATCCTTGTAGCAGGGACCCAGAAGGAATCGGATGCAGGATAGAAAACAGAACTAGAGTCAGAGAGCAGTGATCAGCCCTCAGCCCCTGTTCCACCCTCAGCACTCCCTGCCCCACACACAATATTGTATTCTGATCAGCATTCTTTAATGCTTTCATACTTTTGTATGTCTTTCCCCAGTGGTTCAAAACCACCAGCCACTCCACAGAAGCAGGACTAGGCAATCTACTTCCATAAAGATTTACTGTCCCAGAACCCCAATGGGAGTTGCTATGATTCGGAATCGACTTGATAGCAGTGGGTTTGATTTTTTGTCTTTCCTCAGTTGTAGTCTGTACTTGGAATAACCTTCTTCTGTTCTCACCTGTTGTTGTTAGGTGCCATCTAGTCAGTTCCGACTCGTAGCTTCATAGCATCCCTGTGTACGATAGAATGAAACAGTGCCCAGCCCTCTGCCATCCTCACAGTCATTGGCTGTGTTTGAGCCCATCGCTGCAGCCATTGTGTCAAACCATCTCATTGAGAGCCCCCCCCCCCTTTTTAACTGACCTTCTATTTTTTCCTGCTTGATATCCTTTTCCAGGGATTTCTTTCTTCTGACAACATGACCAAAGTATGAGAGGTGAAGTCTGGCCATTCTTGTTTTTAAGGAACATTTCAGATATACTTATTCTAAGACAGATTTGTTTGTTCTTCTACCAGTCCATGGTACACACAACATTTTTTGACAACACCACAAATCAAATGCATCAATTTTTCTGCAGTCTTCATTATTCATTGTACAACTCTCACATCCATATGAGGCTATTGAAAATACCGTGGCTTGGGTCAGGGACACCTTAGTCTTCAAAGTGACATCTCGGCTCTTTAGAACTTTAAAGAGGTCTTTTACAGCAGATTTGCCCAATGCACTGTGTCTTTCTCCAATCCTGATGCCTCGTTCTTCTTCATATAGTCCAGCTTCCTGTATTATTTGCTCAGCAAACAGATTGAATAAGTATGATGAAAGGGCACATCCCTGACACACACCTTTCCTAATTATAAACCATGCAATATCACCTTATTCTGCTTAAATGGCTGCCTCTTCCTCTCTGTTCAGGTTCCTCATGAGCACAAATGAGTGTTCTGAGATTCCTATTCTTCTCAATGTTTTCCATAATTTGTTATGATCCACACGGTTGAAAGCCTTTGCACAGTCAATAAACACAGGTAAGCATCTTTCTGATATTCTTTGATTTTAGCCAAGATCTGTCTGACATCAGCAATGATATCTGTCATTCCATGCCCTCTTTTGAATCTGGCTTGAATTTCTGGCAGTTCACTGTGAACGTATGCTGCAGCCAGATTTGTATTATCTTCAGCAAAATTTTACTTGCACGTGTTATGAATGATATTGTTCTATAATTTCTGCATTCTTTTGGATCACCTTTCTTTGGAATGAGTGCAAATATGAATCTCTTCCAGTCAATTGGCCAGGTTGCTGTCTTCCAAATTTCTTGGCATAAACAAGTGAGTGCCTCCAGTAGTGCACCCATTTGTTGAAACATCTCAGTGAGTGTTCCATCCAAAAAAATCCACAAACCATTTGCCATAGAGTTAATTCTGACTTGTAGCAACCCAATTTGTTTTAGAGAAGGGTTTCCTTGGTGCAAGCCTTAGTTCTGGGGAGCTACTGAGTGGATTTGAACTGCTAACCTCTAGGTTAGTAGGTGCATGGAAACTATTTTGCACAAGTCAAGGACCTGATTTATTCATAGTGCCTGGTAGAAAGAAGGCACACAGTAAAGATATTTTGAAAGAATGATAGAAGAAACCAACATTGAACCCTAAAGTGATGATAGAGTTTTTATGCCATCATTTAATACCCATTGAAGGACAGACATGTATTTGTGTACATTAATCCTTGGAGGTTAATATTTTATCCTCAGTTTATAGATTCAGAAGAATTGAAAATAATTTGTACAAGTATGAAAGTAAGTTCTTATATTAGAGTTACTATTTCAACAAACAAACAAAAAACCTCACTGCCATCAAGTCAATTCTGACTCAGAGCAAACCTGTAGGATTTCCAAGGCTCTTTACAGAAGCAGACTGCCTCATCTTTTTCTTGCAGAGCAGCTGGTGGGTTCGAATCACTGGCCTTTTGGTTAGCAGCCAAATGCCTTAACCACTGCACTACCAGAGCCCCTTGGAATTACTATTTCAGTATGTTTAAGTACCACATAAAGCCTGGTTGGTGCAAACCATGAACGCATTGAGCTGTTAACTGAAATATCAGAGGTTCAAATCTACCCAGAGGTGGAATAAAGGCCTGGTGATCTCCTTCTGAAAACCAGCCATTGAAAATTCCATGAGCACAGTTCTACTCTGAAACCCAGAGGAGCACCATTGGTTGGTATCGACTCCATAGCAACAGGAAGTTCCACACATCTTATTCTCATTATACCATGCTGTGGACACTATGTCATCTTTCCCATTGATCTATTCCTCAAGAATACATAGCCTATCTTCAATATTATTTTTATTCCCCACTACCTGCATCCAGTGTATAGAGCTTGGTGAGGATGGCAGTGGTAGTTTAACTGTAGAGAGCAGGGGCTGTAGTTGCCTGTGTTTTGAATCCTGTCTCCACAGTTGTGGAACAGTGGGCAAATTATTGAACATCCCTGTGCTTGAATTCCTCATCTATAGCATGAGCTGATAATAGTAGCTACTCTACTCCATCTGTTCTTGGGAGGATTGAATGGTATAATCCATGTGAGGAAAGTAGCATCATATGTTTATAAGTCTAAGAAGTTACTCAATAAATATTGAATAGATAGAAAATAGTTTAGTCCCAGTAAACCATGCAAGAGTTTTTATTTTATTTTGATGTCAAAATAATACCTAGTACAGTACTGGGCTAAATTTTATTTTATTTATTTATTTTTTTAACCCCTCAGTGTAAAATTTTAAGCAGATTGTATCTAAAAACTCTGAATGATAAATACCTCATATCCACAAACCACCAAAGAGAATATATCCCAAATTTTCTTGGTTACTTCTTGTGGTAGAGACATTTAAAATGAGTAGGTTATATTAA
>NW_006921603.1:6603504-6626380 GCF_000298275.1 Orycteropus afer afer | reverse complement strand
AATTTTAAGTTTATCCAAATACAAAAATTCAGGTTTCTGGTGCTTCACCACATTTGCTTATGTACTTGTATGGACACTAGGGGGCAGTAGTGTGAATATTAATAACAAATGGGTGGGGATTAACAGAGACCTTACTGAACTTCTGAGTACAAGCGTATATGTTTTATTTTATTTCTTATGTTAAATGTAAACATTTTATAAACCTGAGTAAGTTGGTTAAGCACTAAACAGAGTTTTATAAAATTCTGCCCATGTAATTGCTATTGTATACTGAAAGTACCATGGACTGCAAAAAGAACTAACAAACCTGTCCTGGAAGAAGTGCAGATGGAATGCTCCTTGGAAGCAAGAATGGCCAGACTTCTCCTGACCTACTTTGGTCATGTTGTCAGGAGGGATCATTCCTTGGGGAAGGATATCATGCTTGGTAAGGTTGAGGGTCAACTTTACCAAAAAAAAAAGGGAAGGCCCTCAACAGAATGGATTGACATGGTGGCTGCAACGATGGGCTTAGGTGTGGCAAGGATTGTGAGGCTGGAGCAAGACCGGGCAGTGTTTCGTTCTGTTGTAAGTAGGGTCGCTATGAGTCGGAAGCGACTCGATGGTACCTAACAAGAACATGTCTATAGCACCTACATCCCCAGCATCTCTGAGTGAAAGATGTATTCAGAATAGAAAAAGAGATTCCGTTTGCTAATAAAAAATCCAGAGGGGAAAATAATAGCTTTTGATAACATGAGTCAGAGATTTCATTGTATGTTATATTAATTCATTGTTTAATAAGAAAAGTGATGCTTTTGTTTATAAAGTTTTTTTTTAAAGAAATTAGAATTGCTAGGCTGTATTTTCAATTCTGAAGAAATTATTTATCCTCAGGCTATTTTTAGGGGTTTTTCTCACCTCTATTATGTCAAGCATGGAATTACATTTATACAGTAGATCTTTTATAGTGCATCATAGCAGAAGGATTATTTAACCCTGGATTCTCTTCCGGTGGCCATTCTGCCTCCTTAAAATTATTTATCTGAGCCTCACAAACACCATGTTACCAATGATAGGTTTCTTGTTTCTGTTGTTGTTGTTTAGAGTATAAATATGACTTCTTTCTACTATGAGACCAAAGAGCCAGTTGCTGTCAGGGAGAGTTTGACTCATGGTGACCGCATGTCAGAGTAGAACTGTGATCCATAGGATTTTTATGCTGATTTTTCAGAAATAGATCACCATGACTTTCTTCCTAAGCACCCCTCGGTGGACTACAACTTCCAGCCTTTCAGTTAGCAGCCAAGTCTGGTAGCCATTTGCACCACCATTACTACTACCGTTAGGGTAGACACTTCTACTTCTTTTGTCTTCCATGACATTGTTCTTTCCTCATTTTCATCCTATATTTTAGCCTTCTTTTCCCCCCATATTAAAAAAAAAAAAAAAACTTTTTACTTATAAACTTGTGATTATAGAAGTAGTATTGCTCATTGAGAGAGACTCGAGTGGCACACTGGTTAAGCACTTGGCTCCTAACCAAAAGGTCAGAAGTTCAAACCCACCAGCTGCTCCATGGGATGAAAGAACTGGTGAGCTGCTCCTGCGAAGATGAGCGTAGGAATCCCCGTGGGGCAGTTCTCTCTGCCCTCTAGAGTTGCTATGAGTCAGAACCAGCTCGACAGCATACACAACAATGCTTACTAAAAACCAAAAACAAATAGAAATGATATTATAAAGAAAGTAGAAGCCATCCACAGTCCATCTCGTACCCATAGGAAGTCATTATGAATGTTTGGGTTTCTCCTGTCTTCAATTTCTTCCCTCTTTTCTCTCTTCTCCACACTTGTGCTTAGGCAATTAAATCCCCCTTATACCAATACTGACAGGCCATGTCTGTCTCCTGAGTGCTATCTGAAAGTCCAACAGTCTACTCAAACTCAGTGCTATTTTAAAGCTGGTTTTTAGAGAACTCAACACTGGGAGGTCTCAAACTGTGCAAAGGAATCAATCACCCAGGGTGTACGATAAAAATGCAGATTGCTGTTCACTACTAGACATCCTAAGTCAGTAGATCTTTAGGAGGATCTCAGGGATCTGCTTTTTTTTTTTTTCCACAGACCACCTCTACCTGCAGGTAATTTGGCACAGCTGGTCTCAGGCCTTGGGTCTCAGGTGGTCACAGGTCCCTGGATGGCATAAAAGGTTTGCAGGTCTCAGGCCCTGGGTCTCAGCTGGTCACAGGTCCCTGGGTGGCATAAACGGTTTGCACTGGAATACTAACCTGAAGGTTGGTGAACCTTCTAGGAGCGCTGTGGGAAATAGGCTTGGCAACCTGTTTCCATAAAGATTACAGCTAAGAAACCCTGTGGAGCACAGATCTACTGCGTAACACATGGAGTTACCTTGGGTAGGAATCAACTTGACCACATGTTTATTTGTTTTGGGTCTAAGGCCCATATGTTGAGAAACTCTGCACGTAGTCATGGACAAGCAGGTGAACAGTACTTAAATTATTATTCATTTTCTTTATTCTTCTCCCATTCTCACCCTGACACTTTTTTTTTTTTTTACATAAAGTTTGAAGCAGCCAAGTTTATGGCTGAATATTCACAGACAGCTTGAGTGTTTTAAGTAATTTGGAAGGTCCCACCCTCCCCTACCCTGAGGGTACTCAGCAGGGAAGGATATATTGAAATGCACTTTGTGCAGATTAAAAAGCTAAAGTGTGCTGAATGTGTTAATTAACTGATCCCAAACCCGCCCAGGGGAAGTGAAATTTGCTGTAATTGGTTTAGGTTTTCACACAGGTTATTCAACTGGTGGAAGCGGAGATGTCCAGCTAAGGTGGAAATTTAGAAAAAATTAAAAGTAGAATCCATCAGAACTGCAAGGACTTTAGAGGTCATCAGAACCAACGTTCTCATTTCAAGGAGAAGGGAACTGAAGCCCAGAGTGGAAATGTTTTGCCCAAGGCCACATAGCAAGTTATGATCAGACTAATTCTTCATCCCAGAGAATCACCTCTGCTTAGTGTTCTTCTTACCCCAGATCGGATGGCATCCTTGAACACACAAAGGTTTCACACCTTCCTTTGGTAATTGGTTCAGTGTTTCATGAACTTGTCAAAAATAAACAACTCAGAACACCATTAACAGATGTTTATGCAAGTTTAAAGGACAACTGTAAACGTGGGTAGCATATCATTACCAAGTAAATCAGTGCTCCATTTAACTAAGACTTTTAAAGTACTTTGTATACAATTTTATCAGAAATGTTGAACAAAAAATATTTGATTGATGATTACATAAATATTTTAAGAGCAGTATGTATTTAAATGATATCAAAGCTTAAATAAAAACCTTGCCGAGACAATCAAAAGATCAGTGAGCCAAGGTTGCAGTACCTCTGGCATCTTGGAACATGTTCATTAATCTTTTATTGTTTTCTGAAAAAATAAGTTTCAAGTGTTTCAGTGAGCCTGATTACCTAGATACAATCATATGAAGCAAGATAAGCTACTGCTAAAGGTTAATTGTAGTTTATGGCATAGCTATAGGCATTAAAAATGATACATGTCTGGATAAAATTGTACAGTACATAGATTCTAACATTTAATAAGATTACCTTTAGTGTCGTGAGAGAACTTTTGAAATGAAAACTTGTCATTTTATTTTATAGCCCAAAATACAAGTTTTTAAATAAAAGTTGTTTTTGTACTATTTAAATAACAATATTTTTATGTCAGTTCCCACCACAGGAATCTGTTTAATGTAGCATTTTTGATCAAAAAGATAATCTCTTCCCTAGCTATTTATAGAAGTAGCTACACTAAGCCACCACACTGAATCACATTTCCAATAGAGTGGTGTCTTACTTAGTGGCTAGGGTCTAAAGGGAAGACGTTATCAAAGTTATCCGTGGAAAATTCTTAAGTCATATGTCATCTCTCAGTTATTTCAATAAAACCAACTTAGCAATAGCTATCTCCGGCTTAGCAATACACCTTTATTTGGTTAAATTGGTTGGCTTTTGCTTAACAATTATATGGAAGATCGTATCTTTAACCTCTAGAATCACACAGGCTCCCATATTCTAGAGTGTCTGAGACCTTCTGAGGGAAGGACAGTCTCTACTCATTAATTTTAGAGGATTTGGGGGACATATGTTCATTCTGTGGAATGGCCAAAGGAATTTTCCACTGTAGCTGTTGTGAGTGCTTGCTCAAAGTTTAGAAATTAATACGTTTATATTTCTACCCCCCCCTTCACTTTGCATCAGATGTAGGAATCATTTCTACCATATTCTTCTGCTTGAATATTTCCAGGGACAAGGAATTTATTGCTGCTTTAGGCAGCCATTTGCCTTGCTGGGGAGATTGAAACTGTTCACACGTTCCATTTCTAGTAATAGTTATTATGCTCTTTCTCAGGGCTAGGCTCTGTGCTGCAAGGCATATCATCCTGTTGCATTTCAATATTTTATCTTCCTTAAAATATGGCACCCAAAAATTCTGCCCTGTCTTTGGTTTGGCCAGTGCTGAGTCCTCAAGGATTCTAACTTCTCTGATTTGGACTGTCTGTATTGATGCATCTAAAGGCTATGCTTTTAGCCACCATTGCATAGTAATTGGAAATTTTTTATACCAAAAACAAATGGTCTGAACACTTTCTGGAGTCAGGTGTAGCTCTATGAATCAATGGATTCTTTAGGAAGAGAGGTATTGAAGTGCATGCTCAAAGGCTCTGTGGGGGAGGGGTTGTGGTATAGGATGTTCTGGGAACTGAGAGGCAGAGTGATGGGGCAGTGGAAATTAGGATTGTGCATTCTACAGCCGTTTGCGTCTGATTGAATAAAGATTACATGGAAACTGTATGATAACAGGTTCTCTGAGATGTCATGGTTGTCCGTTGTTGTTTTGTTTCTTTCTCAATCCACCACAATATTTGTAATTAAGATAGGTTGTGTTGATATGGCGTGAATAACATAACAAAAGAAAAAAAACTGTGAAATTGAATGTCATTAAAATTAAAAACTTTGTGCTTCAGTGGACACTATCAAGAAAGTGAGAGAACAACTCACAGCATGCTCTTGATTGTGGGGTTGTTGACAGCAGGGCCACCACAGTCTTGGTAAATTTACTTTAGATGGTGCATGACCATTGAGTCATTTATTTGTCCCTATGAGATTTATCACTGGACTTTATCTAGACAGAAAGATTAATGAAAAACTAACTGCCTTCTGGAATAAGAATATGTTATTTAAAAGGGAATTGAGACCCAATGAAGAAGTTACTGAAAGAAAAAGCTGTGACTGGCTTGTAGAATGTTCACATTTTCAAAATCATGAGAAACATAAAAATTTTTATTGTTTGGGGAAAAAAGGGGAGCTATATTTGCAATTCATATATCTGACAAAGGACTTGAATCTACCTTATATAAACAACTCTTACAGTTAAATAACCAAATTGAAAAATGGGCAATGAATCTGAATAGACATTTCACCAAAGAAGATATATAAATGGCCAGTAAACACATGAAAAGATACTCAGTTTCATTAGCCATCAGAAAAATGCAAATAAAAACCTCAGTAAGATACCTCCTCACATCCATTAGGAAGGTGGTAGTCTAAAACACAGCAATAACAAGTGTTGGCAAGGTTGTGGAGATATTGGAACTTTTGTACATTACTGGTGGGAATGTAAAATAGTATAACTGCTTTGGAAAACAATCTAGTAGTTCCTCAAAAACTTAAATTTATAATTGTCATAAAACCAGAAGCCAAAAGTATAATTATCCTAAGACCCAACAATTCCACTCCTAAGTATATACCCAAGAAAACTGAAAATATCCACACAAAAATCTTGTACATGAATTTTCATAGCAGCATTATTCAAAGTAGCGCAAAACTGGAAACAACCCAACATCCATCAACTGATGTATAGATAAATAAAATGTGGTACATTACTCAGCCATAAAAAAGAATGAAATACTGATTCATACTAAATCATGGATGAAATTTGAAAACATAAACATTATGGTAAGTGAAAGAAGCCAGTCACAAAAGACCACCTATTGTATGATTCTATTTCTATGAACTGTCCAGGAGAGGCCAGTCGACAGGAAGTATCTGGAGTGCTGGAGGAAACGGATGGGGAGGGATGACTGCTCAAGAGTATATAGGGTTTCTGTTTGGTGATGAAACGTTCTGGAATCAGTGGTGATGACTGCACACAGCTTTGTTAATATATTAAAAACCACCGAGTTGTTCATTTTAAAAGAGTGAATATATTGATATGCGAATTTTATCTCGTTTTAAAAAATGTTAGGATTGTCTTACAGAAAAATTAGAACTTTTACTCGAGAAAGTGTTTGAGAAAGACCCCTATAATCATAATGACTTATCTCAAGGAAAGATTTTATAAGGAAAAAAAATGTGCTTAAAGTAAGAAAAATTAACAAGGAGACAGAACTACATATACTTTTCTAGGCATCAGTTCATGTACTTATTTTGCTGAGTGCATAATTTTTCCAATACAAGCATCCTTTATATCAAACCTGCAGGAAAATAAAAATCTCAAGCAATGCATTATGACTGTCTGTGGAAAACACTTTGTTTCCTGTGCTATTCCAGTTATCATTATCACAGTGAGATTCAGTTGTCAGGAATGAGCTTTTTCCATAGGAATAGGGTCCATATTCAGATAATCATCACTTTTTATTCAGAAAGGTGTAACTATAGCTCACTGCCTAATGCACTCCCTCATTTACTTCCATTGGATATTTTCACAGAGTGTTACACAAAACCCTGTGTGGAAAAACATGAACACACTTAAAATTATCCCAAGTTCACATAAAACAGCCATTTTTACAGAAATGAAAATAAGAACATTAGGGGATTTTTAGTTGTTTGGCAACTACTCAGTGAGAAATTCTAACTATATACAAATTCTGAAACTTCATTATTTAAACTTCATCAAAAATATATTTACTACTGTAATAATAAGGAGCTCTGGTGGTACAGTGATTAAAACGTTTGGCTGCTAACCAATAGGTCAGTGGTTCTAACCTACCAGCTGCTCTGTGGAAGAAATATGAGGCAGGAAGTCTGCTTCCATAAAGATTTATAGACTTGGAAATCCAATGGGGGTCGCTATGGGTTGGAATTGACTCAATGTCAGTGAGTTTGGGATTTTTTGTTTATTCTAAAAAAATAGTAAGTGTTCGTGGTGATGTGCTTAGCAAGTTTTATGCTTTTTTCTAGCCTGGTTGTTTTCCCTGAATATTCCACAGGGTGGCAGTGCAGGAAAGTCATGCACTCTGACAAAGTCTACTCAAGGTGCACTTTCTGGCGTATAAATGTGTTGTGCATAACAGAAGAATAGGTGGCCAGTCCTGTGCTTCTTCATGATCATCGGTATGTTTGTGTCTGTTATTGTAGCACTTGGTACACAAGTGAAAGCAAAACTCAAACCCATTGCCATCAAATTGTTTCCAGCCCATAGCAACCCTATATGACA
This sequence comes from Orycteropus afer afer, assembly GCF_000298275.1. Lineage (NCBI taxonomy): Eukaryota > Metazoa > Chordata > Mammalia > Tubulidentata > Orycteropodidae > Orycteropus > Orycteropus afer. The sequence continues at coordinate 6,618,879 of NW_006921603.1, read as the reverse complement.
GAATAGAATTGTCCCATAGGTTTTCCTTGGCTATAATCTTTGTGGAAGCACACTGCACAACAACTGGTGGATTCAAACCAACAACCTTTTGATTAGCAGCCCAGTGCTTAAACCACTGTGCCACCAGGATTCCTTGTGGTACACAAACAGAGCCTCCCAAACAGTTTAAGACTCCCTCCCTACAATAAAGATTTTTTTTCCCCCCACACTAGGAGTTGATAAACTTTACTGTAATTTTTAAGTAAAATACAAGATATGGAAGTTGGAAGATGACTTACAGTAAAGAATTTTGTTGTTGTTTTCTTAAAAACAAAACAGATTTTCTTTAACAGTAAGTTCATGTACATTATTCAACATGTGATTTCATTTACATCACATATTCCAGTTACTCCTCAGCTGAATAAGCTTGGTAATTAGACGATATTGCTTCCTGATACTGCAAATGTGTGCTGTGATGCTGAGTGGGATATGGAAATATGTTTTGGAAACTGAAGTTTTGAGCTCATACAATTATCTGTATATGGTATGGAAATCAGGATAAATATCATCTGTGGGTAAAGATAAAAGTATATTATTTAATCAAGAAATATGAGAGTGTACAAACATGTTATTTCCTATTTCACAGGGAATTTGAAAAACCTTCCTTATCATTCAGTTTTAAAGGTATATATAAATTACTTGCTTGTACTCCGTCCCATTTTTGTGGAACAATTAACTTTTTTTAGGTTAATGAACAATAAACATAGCTGACACTTGATGTGAATTTCTGCAAAACCTTTTTGACACATGCCAAGTCTAGAAAGTTTTACCGACTGAAGACAATGCATAGAAGAGAGGTTCCGGAATTAACCTGTAGCCAATGCAAATCCTGCTGCAGGATTCTGTAAAGAAGGCAATAATGATATATGTACTCAGGATTTGGAAACAGATCACAAAATATACTCTGGATGATCATATCAGTGATGTAGTAAGAATGTTTTTCCAAAATGTCCTCAAAGCATAATTAACGTTAAGGCCTCTTCCTGGTGCCTGGCCCTTCTTTCCTCCCCCAGATGGAGCGTTTGTTTCTAGGATTTCTATCTCCCTTTTCAGTGTTCTTCTTCATATATCTTCCCCTCCCATTAATTTTTTTTCTCCAAATCTTCAGTTTCTGGACATTTAGGCTGTAATTAGGGCCAAGTTTTAAAAGACCATTGGGGACAATTTGTGTCACCACCATCTCTCAGTCATGAAGGTGCTCAGTCTTCATGGCCAACTTACTGACTTCAGCTGGAAAGAAGAGATTGTTGATGGCAGAGCAGCCTGAGGCAGGAAGGGAAGCTCAGGTTCCCAGCTTGGTTCCTGAGGCTCTTAGGGTTCATTCAGTAAATGACTTTTTTTTTTTTTTCTCACATATACTTTGTCTCATGTCATTGACCAAAATTTACAATGCAGCAGCTCCCCTCCCACTTCCTCCCCATAGTTACCTCCTCCCAGTGTCCATCCCTTCATACTCTTCGAGAGGCCCATTGTCTGCCAACCCTGTATATGATCTTGGATACACTCTCCATTTAGACATACATAATTGTTTAGCTTGTTCACCCATCTATCCGTCCCTATACCCATGTTTGCTTTCATTAACAACTCAGTATTGTATTTACAAAGGGGTTCATATTTGTTGTTTGTACTGCCCATGTAACTCTCTCTGTCTTTCTCATCCTCAATGCTGCCATATTGGTCACTCACATTTGGTACATTGCCCTTCTCTTCACCCAAAACAATATTTATCTCTATCTATCTAACAGCATTCCCTCCCCTTCCCTCCCACCCCTGGTAACCAACAAAGAAAATGTCCTCCAATATATAAACATTTCCTTAACTTTCAGTAAATGACTTTTGAAGAATGGTGGCGGAGTCTCATGGGGATAGTTTCGCTTGGAGAGAACTTGCTGTGCTCTCCTCATTACTGTAAGATCTTGGAATAATGCAGATAAACATTTTATGCCCAAACCCATGTAGGGCCTCTTCTTAGGCCTCAACCTGTATGGACAAGAGTTGTTATCTATGGTCTCATCCTTGTTCACCTTTTTCTAATGCAACTCATAATATTTTAGATGTTGCCTAACAACAACAGCAACGTTTTTATTATTTTATCATTGTTATTTCAGAAGGGAGCTGCTGAACTCCCCCAGGTCTAGTCAACTCTTGGAGTTAATAAAGAATAAAATAGATGTCTTTGAGTGGAAAATTCAGTAAAGATGGTTAACTTTGTAAGTGTTAGGAGATGTTCTGTTATCGGGGCTGCTCTGAATTAAAGAAGGGTCTAGGAAGTAATAGTTAACTGCTTATTAGATCCCCAGCACTTAATGTCCTTCAGAGAATGCCTTTGGACCAACTCCCTGAAAGGTTATCCCCACAAAAAACACAAAATACCTTATAGATCAGCCCTTCCCTGACTCAGATATGGCACCTTAAAAACTCTCTCATACAAAGTTAGAAAAAGCTGTTTTAAGCTAAAGTCTTCATTCCTATGCTAATAGCATTATGTTAGTTTCCCACTTGTAAGGTGGCAGCCCCAGACCTAAAGGAAGGACCAGGTGTTCTGACTTGTATGAATGCTGAGCTTCCATGTTGGTGGTGGTGTCGTTGTCATTACTTGCCTCTGTCAGTCTGTTGTACTATGGTAACTTGCATGTTGCTATTGCTATGATACTAGAAGCTATGCCATTGGTATTTTAAATACCAGCAGGGTCACCCACAGGAAAGAGGTTTCAGTGGACCGTCCAGACTAAGACAGACTAAGAAGAAAAGCCTGGTGATCTACTTCCTAAAATTAGCCAATAAAAACCCAACAGATCTGAACAGAACACTGTCTGATATAGTGCTGGCATATAAGCCCTGTAGGTTGGAAGACAGTCAAAATACACAGTGACTACAATAACTGACTGAGCAGACCAATGACAGTGAAGACGGCACCGAACTGGGCAACTTTCTGTTCTGTTGTACGAGGCCCTGTGTAACTTGGAGCTAACTCCATGGCAAGTTAGATTTGACTAACTATAGAGATTCAGGATCAAAAGCTCAAGACGTATGACTTTCATACCCAAACGTTCTGGAAGTCACTTGAGTTTTTACCTGTCGTAAAGTACCTGAGATGGGGGCCCTGGGAACTGCAATCACATTAATTCTTGGCAGTTGAATTAAAGCCAGGTTGCAACACTGAATACTTGTGTTGCCAAATGCATTAGTTATTGAAAATATTATCCAATAAAAGAAGTATCAACAAAAGAAGAGCCCTTATTCTAGGGGATTGGATGTTGTTGTTGTTTCTGTTAGGTGCTGTCGAGTCGTCTCTGACTCATAGGAACTGTATGCACAACAGAACAAACCACCACCTGATCCTGCACCAGCTCCACGATCCCTGCTACACTTGAGCCCATCGCCGCTGCCACTGTGTCAATGCATCTCATTGAGGACCTTCCCCTCTTTTGTCAACCCTCCACCTTACTAAGCATGACATCCTTCTCCAGGTAATGGTCCCTTCTGACAACATGACCAAAGTATGTGAGATGAAGTCTGGTCATTCTTGCTTCCAAGGATCATTCCAACTGCACTTCCTCCAAGACAGATTTGTTAGTTCTTTTAGCAGTCCATGATACTCTCAGCATTCTTTGCCAGCACCACAACTCGAAAGCATTGACTCCTCTTCCTCTCATTTATTATGTGAATTGCCTTTCATACAACACAGTTAAGGCATGTCCTGCTTGCACCAAAAAGGGAACGCCTTCCTGCCAGAGTTTAACCTTTGCTTGTGCATATTGATTGAGTGCAATTAGATATGGCTCCCAAGAGGTCATAGCCCATTCTATGTCCATGGGCACTAGCTTGGAAACTACCTGCTCTTTCTATTGAATTTAGAAAGGGAGAGGATAGTATTGATATCTTTAGGGAAACTCAGAGTATCACATATCCAGCCTTGCTTAAACCTTTGGATGTGATTTCAAAGCTGATGAAGTTCCCAGAAACAAGTGCCACATGATGTTGCCAGTAAGTCAATGTCCTCAGGGTGGTGGTATCATTCTTACACCTCTGAACTCTGGGAATGGTGTCACTGTGTAGTGCTGAAGCAATCCAGTGACTTAAAAGTTAAATGTGAGGAGCAGGAAACCATGGGGAACAGCTTATTTTGGGAGTGATATCTTGAGGCTTGTTGTCCTGCTCCTGAGCCACTAATGCAAGTCACAAACCCCCCAAAAAACTCACTGCCATCAAGTCAATTCTGACTCATAGTGACCCTACAGGACAGAGTAGAACGGCTCCATAGGGTTTGCAAAGCTGTAGATCTTTATAGAAACAGACTGTCACATTCTGTCTTTTTCCCCAGAAGGCCTGGTGGGTTCAAACTCTGGGTTAGCAGCTGAGTGCTTGAACACTGTGCCACCAGGTCTTCTTAAAGCAAGTCAAAACACTCTGAAAAAATGACAACTTGTATTTACAGAAGCTAACTGTATTTCGAAGGAACGCAGAGCACAGATTCCAGAAAATGGCTGCACACTCCATGGAGTTGATAGAACTGTACTCCTCACGCTTGGTTGTGTTTCAGACAGCCTTATTGTTTGAACTTCATTTTTTGATATGCTTGTTTAATTCAGAAATGGCCCAAACAAGTTTTTGAGGGACTCCATAAACAGCTGTGAAGAATTCACTACTCAGACTCACAGCATGAATATGCAATTTAATTAACCTTTCAGAATTGGGTGTTGGAGGAAGTGAAGCAATTGGAAAAAGAGATGTAGCGGATTATTGCTGATACGGGCTGTGACTCGGGGGAGGATGTAGCAGTGCTGATTGGCTGCAGTACTGAGCCTGGGCCTGGGCCTCATGCAACAGAACAATGGGGCCTGCAAGAGTTGAGGTGTAAGACGCTCACTAGAAATCTTGCATCGTTTAATTGCTTATGGAAATGTGCTCTTCTCAAAGGTACTGGATATTACTCATCTGTAAACTGCACTTTGAGAAAACCTGGATTCTAGGACGGCTCTACATCTTACCCACCCACTAGCCTGCACATGGAGATTGGACTACATCATATCCCCTTTCCCTTTTTTTTAAATACATAAACCTTATTTATCTGTCCTAACATTTTATTGTGTTTAGGGGAAAGTTTGCACACAGTTAGCTTCCCTTTCAACAGTTCATATGCAGATCTTTCTGTGACATTGGTTGTTGTCCTTGCTGTGTTTCAGCACTCTCCTCAATTCCACTCTGGCTTTCCCATTTCCATCCCTCCAGTGTCCCTGGCCCTCTTTGCCTTCTCATCATTGCTTTGGGGCAAATATTGTCCATTTTGTCTCAAATAGTTGATTGTTCTCAGGAGCACATTCTTCCCCAGTGTTATTGTTTATTTTATAGGCTAATCTTTTATTTGGCTGAAAGTTGACCTCCAGGACGGGCTTCAATTCCAGGTTAAAAGGGTGTCTTAGGGCAATAATCTTGGGGGTTCCTCTGGTGTCTGTCATTCCTGTAAGTCTACCCTCTTCTGTGAATTTGAGTTTTGTTCTACATTTTTCGCTCATTCTAACTGGGACATTCTGTTGTATCCCTGGTCAGAGCAATCAGTAGTGGTAGCCAGGCACCACTTCTGGTTTCGGGCTAGAAGAGGCTCTAGTTCATGTTTGCCATTAGTCCTGTGTACTAATTTCTTGTTTTCCTTTTTTCTCCTTTGCTCCAGATGAGAAGAAACAAATAATTGTATCCTAGATGGCCATTTGCAAGCTTTCGAGATCCTAGATACTACTCCCCACACTAGGATATGGAACATTATCTTTATGAGCTATATTTTGCCAATTGATCTATTCATCCCACGCAACTATGGTGCTTAGCCTCCAAGCCCAGTTACTTAGTTCCATGATATATTTGGCTACGTCTAAGAAGTGTCCATAGCTGTCCCCTTATGTGCTTTATTATGTTTATGAATATGCATGCAACACATCAAAATACGTATATATAAAACCCACACCTACATTCATATAGGGAGCTCTGGTGGCATAGTGCCTAAGCCATTTGACTGCTAACCAGAAGGATGGCGTTCAAACCCACTAGCCACTCCTTGGAAGGAAGATTGGGCAATCTACTTCTGTAGAGATACTACTTTGGAAACCCAAGGAGGGGTTGCTGTGAGTCAGATCTGACTCAATGGTAGTGAGTTTCGTTTTGGTTTTGGTATATACATATATGCACTTGCATGCACGCCCGTATTCCCTTCCCCTTCTATATAACATACATATCTCCTTATGTAACCACTCACAAATTTTGGTTGTTACTATTATTTCAGAACTGCAAATCTTACAGTAGTTACCATATTCACTACCGCCAAGTCATCCTGACTCATAGCAACCCCTCCTTGGGTTTCCGAGATAGTATCTCTATGGAAGTAGATTGCCCAGTGTTCCTTCTGAGGAGTGGCTGGTGGGTTTGAACCACAGTTGTTCTTTATTCTTGCATACCTCTCTTTCTTCATTTCTCTTGGTCACATTGTACTAACTTCCCCCCTATTGGGTAATGCCTTTCCCTTCCCAAGAATTAACATGTGTCTACTGTCTAGTAAAGGAGCTCTGGAGGCACAGTGGCTAAACATTTAGCTGCTAACAAAAAGGTCAGCAGTTTGAACTTACCAGCTGCTGGATGGGAGAAATCTGCTTCCGTAAAGACTTGCAGCCTTGGAAACCATGTGGGCCAGTTCTACTTTGTCCTATAGGGTTGCTACAAGTTGGAATCAACTTGATGGCTGTGGGTTGACTATCTAGTAAGTGCATCCCCCTCCTTTCCATCCCAGGTAACCATCAAAGAATATTGTTTTCTATCTGTAAATCTATTCAAAACTTTTTATAAGAGTGGTGTCATACAAGTTCTTTTCTTTTGACTTATTTCACTCAGCATACTGTCCTCCAGATTCATCCACATTAGAAGATATTGTGTGATCTCATCCTTATTCTTTATCATTGCATAGTATACCATTGTATTTATGTGCCACAATTTGTCTATCAGTCCATTGATGGACACTTAGATTGTTTCCATCTTTTCTCTATTGTGAATAATTCTGCAGTGAACATGGATGTGGGAATGTCTGCTCATGTCAATGCTCTTGTTTCTGTGGGATATGTACCTACTAGTGGGATTGCTGCATCGTATGGTATTGTTATTTCTAGCTGTTTGAGAAGGCATCATATGATCCACAGTGGTTGTACCATTTCGCAATCTTACTAGCAGTGTCTAAGAGTTAATCTCTCCACAGTCTTGCCAGCATTTGTTTTCTGTTTTTTTGATCAGTGCCATTTTTCCAGGGGTGACATTATACGTTATTGTAGTTTCAGTTTGCATCTCTTTAATGGCTAATGATTGAGACCATCTTTTTATGTGTTTGTTAGCTGCCTGAATGTCCTCTTCAGTGAAATGTGTTCATGTCCTTGGCCCATTTTTTTTTATTTGATGGTTTGTCTTTTTACTGTTGTTAAAATTATCGGTATATTTTAGAGGTTAGAGCCTTATCAAATATGTTGTTGCCAATTTTTTCCCCAGTCTGTAGGTTCTCTTTTTACCCTTTTGGTAAAGTCTTTTGATAAGCATATGTATTTAATTTTTAGGAGGTCCCAGTTACCTAGTTTATCTTCTGTTTGTGCATTTTTAGTTACGTTTGATACTCTCTTTATGCCATAAGTTAGGACTCTTAGCTTTGTCACTATGTTATCTTCCAGGAACTTTATTGTTTTAGGTTTAACTTTTAGGTCTTTGGTCCATTCTAGTTAATCAGCAAGAATGTCAGAAAAGCTCAGTTTACTATTTCCTTTATTCCGGGAGTAAACCATCCTGGATTTCCCCATCAGATGCTCACACGGGCAGAGTCAGAGTGTGGATGTGCCTCTGTATGTACCCTTTCCTCTTTCTTTTCCTCTCCCTCCATCCATCTTTCTCTCATTACCTTTCCATACTTACTTGTATCAGGAAGAACCTTTTTAAAAAAATTCTCCCTGCTGTCTTCTTTGGTAGTCCCTGATTGCTTTTTTGATTTAGATGGAGCATTTTGTGGAAATTGTTGCCTACAGTGGAATGTTGGATATAAACATTGCCCTGAGTCTATGGATTATTCTTATGGCGACCTTCCTCAAATGCTCGGTTTTCCATGTGGTAATGCATGCTTCACTTGTAGTTTTGCCTGCCTGGTAGCATAGAGTGTGAGCACTAGAAGGGAACTCATAGCATCAGATTCAACCCTCTAGTTTTTGCAAATGAAAACTGAGGCTCCAAATCCCCTCCAGTTGAGCATAGCTGGAAGCCAGTCATGGTTCTGCCTACTGTTCCACTTCTCCCTTAAGTTATGACTCCTATAGTTTCCATAGGAGCTATTCCCATCAGCTGTTCTTCACATATTGGTTTCCATACTTTATAAATGTGGAACTTGGGTGACCTAATTGAAGACACTGAATTTTGTTTTGCTAAAAGCTTCTAAAGCTATAAATAAGTAATTGTGGGAAGATATTTGATGACCTTTCAGCTGAAAGCACAATCTTGTGGATTGATAGAGTTTGTTTCTTATTAGAGCTCAAAGTACTTCTTGTGTATTAGCATATTCATCTTCAACACCCCTGTGGAACTGTAGGGACATATTGGATGAGCTGGATGATTCGACAGAATTTTGAACAAAGCCTTGTTAAATGACCCATACTGTGTTGGCTCATGAGCCAAATCTAAATTATTGAGATTAAATTATTAATTATTAGGATTAAAGAAATTATAAATTGAAGTCCTAGGTTTTAGCTAGTTATCATAATAAAATGTGCAATTAGGAAACAAGAAAGAGAACAACAGGAGGCCCTGTAAAGGTCACTAAATTATGAAAAATAAGAGGCAACAATATCACAACTGAAAGTAGCAGCTAGAATTATGAACACAATAGTTGTGGGAGGAAGTGGGATGGAATACAGATTTTTGCTAAAACACTCATATATGATAACAAGGCATTAACTACACAATGGAAGTTTTGTTGCCCTAACTGCAAGCAGGAGATAAGGGGAGACCAGAAGAGAAAGTGAGCAAATGTGATGGGCAGGAAAAGTTAAAATGTAAACACCCTTAAGAGGTAGAAAATTAATTTAAATTTGGTAGTAATACACTTGTGTACCATTTCATGCTTTTTCAAACTACTTTTTACTTCCCTAGATAATCTCTAGGAGCTCTGATAGCATAGTGCCTAAGGCACTTGACTGCTAACCAGAAGGCTGGCAGTTCAAACCCACCAGCCACTCCTCGGAAGGAAGGTTGGGCGATCTACTTCCTTAGTGATACTGCCTCAGAAACCCAAAGAGGGGTCGCTATGAGTCGGGTCTGACTCGATGGCACATAACAACAACAACAACAGATAATCTCTAAGGTTTGTTCTTACTCTAACAAGCCTTTTCTTCTTTACAGACTCGAGAAATTTTAGGTTAGTGTTAAACCCTTTTTAACAAATGGGAAATCTGAGGCTCAGGAAAGGTAAGAGACTTTCCCACATGGTAAGAAACTGGTTGAGTATAGACTAAACAAACCTGACATTTCTGATAACCCACACTCAAAGACCATACTGACTGACTCCCAGTTGGGCTCGACTGGAGTGGACTCTTAATTTTCTGTTCTTCCCCTTTTGTTCTCAAATCAAAACTCTTTTGTTATTCATACTGAAGCCCAAGATCTAGTCCTTTATGTGGCTTTTGGTTGTCATTCCTTGGCATGCCAACCAGAGATGCACCTTAACTTCATTGATATTTCATCATCTCCTTGCTATGTGTATTTTAACTAAGGCAACTGCCTGCCTCCAGAACAAAAATTTAAGTTCACAGAGTATGACTGTTGTCACTGTTGGCTATTTAAGCAAGGACTTAGACTGGGCAGTCTATTTCCATAGAGATACCACCTCGGAAACCCAAGGAGGGGTTGCTATGAGTCGGAACTGACTTGATGGCAGTGAGTTTGGTTTTTGGTTTTAGCCCAGATTAAAGGCATGTGATACAGAGCTCAGTGTTGAATGAGGTGACAAACCAGAGGTGAAATGAAAGGCAGAATCTTTTTGATCACTAATGGTCATAACTGCTGCAAGGAATCTATTATTTTGACAAATAGAACTTGAAAATAGAAGTGGAAAGAGAAACACAGTTACTACATTTTTAATTTTTCATCTTAATACTTATTTTTATAGTGCTGTCAATATAGCCTAAGGAGCTGTGGTAGTGTAGTGCCTAAGGCATTTGACTGCTAACCAGAAGGTTGGTGGTTCAAACCCACCAGCCACCCCACAGAAGGAAGACTGGGCAATCTACTTCCGTAAAGATTTACTGCCTTGGACACCCAAAGGGGGTCACTACAAGTTGAATCAACTCAATGGCAGTGAGGTGTTTTTTTTTTTTTAAATCAATGGCATAGTGTCCAAACTCTTCCTGCCTCCAGTGTTGTCCTTGGAGCTAAAATCTATCTTTCCATCACTATCAAGTGTTTTCTGTTTAAAAGATGAGTCTACCTGCTAAAACTCTCATCAGGCACCCACTTGCCTAAAGGAAAAACCCAACATTCTTAAATGGATCTTCAAAGACCCCATCACTTGGCCCCCACTCAGCTTTCTAGGTTCCTCTCTTCTCACTCTCCACATGCCATTCTGTTACTAATTTTCTTGAATTTGCACAAGCACCCTCTCTGGTAGTTAAAGTTGTGTTTCCACTTGAGTTGCTGGGCAGCTGGATGTAGTTTATTCCCCATGGCGCGATCGTAACCATCTCCATGGTGGAATCTGCTGTGAATATCTCATCAGTTTCCCGAGAGTCGCCTTCGGGGTGTGGCCTGCTTCCAGTGTACAGGGAGAAGCTTTGAGGAATGTCTGGAGCTTTGGGCACATCTGGATCCTGCGTTTGGCAGAGTCTTCATCTCAATGACCTGCCCTGTTGCCTGACGATCCTGACGATCTTGACATTGTTCCTTGACTTGAACTGGTGGCCTGCCATATTGTCTGCTTATCTTAGGACTGTGCCATTTTATTTGTTCATCTTAGGTTCATAGCCTCAGCAGCCAGTAGCTGCATGATTCAGGAAAAGCCTCCAGCTCTAGTGGGCGTGAAACTGGAGGCAGAGCTGAAGCTTAAGGTCGAGGGACCTTCGCCCAGCCCCTAGAGCTGGCACTTTGAAATTGGACTTTTAGCCTCCTAAACTGTTAAAGCAGCACTAGAAAACCAAGACACCTATTATTAACTTCTTTGTATTTCCATCAACCCACAAAACCCACTGCCATCGGGTTGATTCCAACTCATAGGGACCCCACTGTGTTTCCAAGGTGGTAAATCTTTTATGGGAGTAGAGTGCTCTGTCTTCCTTCCAGGAGCAGCTGGTGGGTTTGAATCACCAACCTTCTGTACCACCAGAGCTCTGTTATATTTCCACAAGCACTCTGAAATATCACTTTTCATGCCTTTTTTTCTTTTGCTCTCTGTGCCTGGATTTCCGTCTCCTTCACTCTGGTAACATAGTGCCTAAAGCACTTGACTGCTAACCAGAAGGCTGGTGGTTCAAACCCACCAGCCACTCCTCACAAGCAAGATGGGGCAATCTACTTCCGTAGTGATACAGCCTCGGAAACCCAAGGAGGGGTCGCTATGAGTCAAGTCCGACTTGACGGCACATAAGGACAACATCAACAACATTCTTAACATGACCAACTACTCCTCATTTTTCCTGATTAAACTCAGGGCCCATCTCTTCTAAGAAATCTTCCCTGAACCCAACTTCTTTCCCATCCTTAGTTAGCCTAAGGGCTCCTTGTGGGGTGTCAGATATTTCTCTGTGTGTACTGTTCTATACTTGAAATAATGCATAGACTATATTTAAATAATAATGATAAACATCTTTAAACATTATTAACTGTTTACCATGCATTATCACTGTTAATACCATTTAATCCCTATAACCACCTTGTGCTTGGCATATAGGAGGCAGTCAGGAAATTTTTATTGAAAAGAATGAATGAACTTATGGGAGTATCATCATCTAGATGTTACATATGATAAACCTCATTCTTAGTGCAATACACTAATTTTCCCCAAGGTTCACAACAGAAATAAGGGAACTAACTGCTACACCATACTGCATACCAAAATTCTGCTTTAATTATTATTTGCTCTACTCAGTTGTAAGAATGAAATTGTCAGGTCTTTAAGGACAGGAATGATAACTTTTTTTTTTTTTCCTCAGTCCCTAAAGCTAAGCATATCAACACAGTAAAAACCAGTTGCCATTGAATTGATTCTGATTCATGGTGACTCTCTGTGTTAGAACTGTGTTCCATGTTGTTTTTAATGGCTGACTTTTTTGGAAGGAGTTCACCAAGCCCGTCTTTTGAAGAACTTGTGGGTAGATTTGAGCCTCCAGCCATTTGGTTAGCAGTTAAGTGTATTGAATGTTTGCACCATCCAAGGACTTCTGTTAATACCCTGTTGTGGTTGGGTGCTGTTGAGTTTGTTTCAACTCATAGTGCCCCTCTGTGCAACAGAACAAAACACTGCTCGGTCCTGTGCCATCCTCACAGTCATTTCTATGCTTGAGTCCATCATTGAAGCCACTGTCAATCTATCTCATTGAGGGTCTTTCCCTTTTTCACTGACTCCCTAATTTACCAAGCATGATATCCTCCAAAGACTGGTCATTCCTGATAACATGATCAATGTCCAAGAGACAAAGTTTGGTCATTCTTGCTTCTAAGGAGGACTCCAGCTGTACTTCTTCCCAGACAGGTTTGTTTGTTTTTTCTTCTGGCAGTCCATTATTATTCAGTATTGTTCCCCATCAGTTCTTCTTTGGTCTTCCTTATTAATTGCCCAGCTTTCATGTGCATATGAGGCTATTGAAAAAGACAGTGGCTTTGGTCAGGCACACCTTAGTCTTCAGAGTGACATCTTTGCTCTTTAACACTTTAAAGAGGTTTTTTGCAGAAGATTTTCCCAATGCAATATGTAGTATTATATTAATATATTAGGTGCTTAATAATACTTAATGAAATTTTTTAATGGAATTCATCTGAATTTTCTTTTTATTCTCCTGTAGATTATTTTTATTTTGGAGATAGGACCCCTCTCTAGCTTTGATTATACACTAAAAAGCTATTTACACTATGATAGAGCTGATAGGCATTCAAAAAATAATTGATTTTCCACCCCTAAAATTAATGTTTTAGATTCCTCTATTGGTGACCTTGATAGATATCTTCCAGTGACTCTAAATGTAATGAGGTGACCATAGAAGTTATACCATTTTTGAGGATGAAAAGGGTTGCTATTAGCAATTACATTGAGAAAACAGATGCTACTGGAACTGTATGGTCTCTGAAGTTTATTGAAGAACCTAATCTGATAGTTTTAACAAAGCCCTAAAGTCAAACTTGTGTTGTCCTCTGAGTTTCCCATAATGTAGAATCCAGGGTAAAACCCATTGCTGCCAAGTCAGTTTCAACTCCTGGTGATGCCATGTGTAATGGAGTAGTACTGTGCTCCATAGGGTTTTCAATGGCTGTGATCTTATGGAAGTAGATTGCCAGACCTTTTATAATCAACACCAGTGAGCAGATTTGAATCACCAACCTTCTAACTTGTAGCCAACTGCAAACTATTTGTGCCACCCAAGGACCTAGCATACCTTCTTAAAATATAAATTCCTAGAAGACAGCTGAGGAAATAATACATGCTGGCTAAAACATACTGTGTTTATGGGAAGCTTGAAGTTAACTTTATTTTTCAGACACAGAGTAATCCCTCACAGATACCCAGACACTATGGGAGAGAAATCCAATAGATCTACCATCTCAGGACCATAGTATTGGGGGACACTAGACTCAATTGGCACAACAAAATACATAAAAGCATTGATTTGCATCCTACATAGGTGAGTAGCGACTGGGGTCTTAAAAGCTTTCAAGCACCCATCTAAGATGCAGCTAATGGTCTCCTAGAGTCAGAAGTGAAGAAGAACTCAAAAAGAAAAAAAAAACAAGGGCATTTGGAAGCAATCAGCTTTAGGACACTATGGCCCTTGAGGCCAGAAGAACTAGATGGTGCCCAGCTACCAGTGCCAACCACTCAGGAAAGGAGGATCAAATCTGGAGATCCTGGATAGAGTGAGAGGGAAAACGTGGAATAAAATCCAAAAACTCATAATGACCAGAATTATTGGTTAGATGAAATCTGGTGAGACCCCCAATACTATGGCCCTGGTATACATTCTGCACCTGGAATAAAACGCAGCCCCAGGAGCTGGCTCTCAGCCCAATAGTTATCAAGATATACACACAGATCACTCAACCCAGGATGCTGCACCCACATACTCTATGGTAATACATCCCTTAGAGCAATAGAGCACAGGGTACCAGAGGACCAACATTCAAATTGAGAAAATGGAGGACAAACAGGAGTGCATGAATATGAGGGGCACAGGGGGAGGGTTACAGGGTAGGGAGGGGAGGAGAGCGGGTTAGGGTTGGACATGGTAAATGGGGAGTGAAACTAAATGTACATGTAACATTGCATTTAAAACAAGCTCTTAAAAAAAATAAATAAAAATTAAAAAAACCCTCAGAGGTAATTTTTCATGAAAGGGTGGTCGAGAATTGTTTGCAGTGTGCTTTGCTACTCTAGGATACTGTAAACCTTTCATGAAGGTTCTGTTACATTTGAATCAGTGTGTAGAATGTATATACTGAATCTTTATGCCACTACCACAGTGTCAGCTGTTGGTATCCTAACTTACTGGGTCATGAAATGCAATGAAAAGCAGGCACCAACTTGCTCTTAGTTAAGAGGTGAATTTTTAACAACATGACAAAGATAGTCATTAACCATTGATAAAGATAGTCATTTTACTAGAATATACAAGAACTTTGCTTTACCAGCACATAAGAGATCCAGTCTAGGGAGCTGTCAAACAGTGACTCTGGCCTGAAGGGTATGTACATGAACAGTGAAATAACCATGGGTGCTTTTATAGATGCTGTGAACCAATGTACTACAATAGTTTGATTACTAAACATTATGGTAATAAAATACTAGAGCATGCTATGAAAACAATAAAGGTTGAGAATCACTAATACAAACTGCTCCACTCTACCTTGAATTAAGATTTTATTTATTTTTTGACTTGGAGGTGATGGTGGGTATTATTTTCTTTTTGTAAAATTAACTTTGTAAGTAATAAAAAATAGGTCATATGCAGATACTTGAAGTAGAAATAGACCACAAATATCAACAATAATCTACAAGTGGATAAACAGATACACATGCAAGCTGAACAGCTGTGGAAAGGTGAATGCCCACAAATATATATATATATATATATA
>NW_006921603.1:6580042-6603404 GCF_000298275.1 Orycteropus afer afer | reverse complement strand
TACTTAGTTAAGTGTACCTTCTTTGGCCCTCTTCTTACCTTACAAATGTTACGACTTTCACCTTGGAAAATTTCAGTAGTTTGGGTCTTGTCCAGACTAGAGGGTCTTTTGGAAATATTTGGGGTGTTTTGGTTGTCACTGTTCCTGGAGAGGGGCATCATTGGCATTTAGTGAGTGGAGGTTCAGGATAGGAACGACCCTTGAGTACATGGAACTGTCCTGCACAATAAGGAATTGTCCTTCCCCAAATGTCAATAGCACCCCATTTTGAAATGCTGCAAATAGCATTACTCTGTTTTGGATACCACATGTTCTGTTGTCTCTACATGTTGGAAAGGCAAAGCAAATTGCTGAAAATCACTCCTGCATGAGCTTGTATTCTGTTAGTGTGATTATTTGACTGAAAACCTTTTTTTATTTGACAGGATTCTTTTTATTACTTTGTGCAATCTACCTACTGCTTATTTGCATTTTTAAAACTTCCCTTATTGCAACAGCTGTACAAAAGCCATTACAGATTGGGGTGGGGAGGGGACAGGCCACAGTTATGACTTAAATTAATGAAAGGTAGAGGAAAATGCTTTGTTCAAGCTTGTGACCTAGAAATGAGTAAAATGATGTGTTGCCAGACATGAATAGAATTGAAATCTAAAAGATAAGAGTCTTACAAAAAATATTCTACTCTTTACCCCCTGGAAGCTTAGATTTTAGTGTGTTGGACAAGTATTTGTGATTATTTCAACTATCTTGGATAATGATAGAGGATGTGGACCTTTTGGCTAATCATCTAAAGTTTAAAGCTGTCTTTGTTAATTAAAGGTTACATTGCTAATCACATGTGAAAATACAGAAAAATCTTGTAGGCAGGAGATGCTCAGCAGGTATTTGCTGACAGTTGTACGAATGACTAAGTGAATGAATGTTCATGGTGGCTTTTTAGACTCCAGATTTCTGTGGCTCTAAGCCATAGGCAAAGGTAACTAAAGGTGGAAGACTTGGGTGGAAATTATTCAAGATTAAAAGGCAAAACAAAGCCAACATTAAAAAATGTACTCTAAGCATAGATTGGAATCTGAAAATAGACTTCTAGCTTCATCACCTAACTTTACCCATTTCCAAAACACTGTGGCGTAATGCCTACACTTAACTTTTTCTAAGCCCTTTCTGTACTATCTCATTTTAACAGTCCACTTTGGGATCTGGGCCTTCCACAGTCAAAGTCACATTTTCACATGACTTTCCCCTTTTGGTCACTAGTGTGTCTCCTAAATTAATTAAAGCCTGTGGATTTTAAACATAGACCTAACTGGTGCAACTTAATTATAATGGCAAAGCTTGAATTTAGGCATAAATGCTATGTTTACGACGTAAGAGTGGGATTGGATTTTAACAATATATTTTAAAAAGCTTAGGGTGTTTTGGGCCTCATTAGCATACCTGTTGAGTATTTATCTGCTAGGTTGGGTAGCTGGGATTCCATTTAGCTAACTCCTTTGAGTGAGGCCTTGAGGACTACTCAGGAGAAATGTGAAGTCACAGGACAATGCTGCTCTGGTTCCTGTAGTCCATTACCTGCCTGGACCCCGTTGGTAGAACTGCACTTCTTCCCTTCTTAGGTATGACAACACCTGTATCTCCAACCCTACAGGTCTGCACTTGGTATAGTGCTCCCACCCTTCCATCGGGGTCACTGATGTTTGTTTATTGGGGAAAGAGATTATAATTCTTTTTCTCTTTTCCTCTTCTCCTTGCCAAGTCGGGAGAGTGCCAGATGAATCATAAAGGTTGCTCTGGTTTTATTTTAGGAGTCACTGGGTGGAGCAAATGTTTCACATGGTCAGCTGCTAACTCTAAGTTTAGAAGTTCAAGTCTACATAGAGTTCCCTTAGAAGAATGGCCTAGTGATCTACTTCTGAAAAATGAGCCGTGGAGAACCCTGTGGAGCACAGGTCTGCTGTGACACACAGCTCTGCTTTGCGTGAGTCGGAATCAAGTCAAAGGCAATTGGGTTAAGGTTTTCTTTATACCTCAGAATCTCTGTCTTATGTGTAAACACTGCTCATGTAGAAGAAGAAGAAAAAAAAAGAAGCATGTCAAGTCTAGATGATGGTTCATTGGGACCTGTAGTAATACAAGCCACAAAATTGTCCTGGAAACATTTTCTTCACATTTCTGTATTATATGGAATATTCACTTTCAGTGTTCTGGGTTGAATCTCATTGTATTCGTACAACAAGCTGGACCCATAACAGCATCAGTAGCTGTTCTATGTTCTTTGCAGAGGAAAGAGTGTGGCAGTGGGCATTTCCTTTCTTTTGAAGTTATTCATAAAGGTCTTCATCTCTTCAGCTGGGCTTTAAGTTCCTGGCACCTAACCTGGCATTTGCACAGTAAAGATCTGGTGAATAGTATGAGTGATTTGTAAAGAGTTTTTTGTTTGTGTGATTGTTTAAAGATAGCCTCACATAGACATTAGTAAATTGAGTGACAAAATATGGCTCTGTGGTTCTCAAAAAAGAGAGTCTACTCACTTTGGGCAACTCTCCCAGGCTACTCTTGAGATCTTCTCTAAAGTATCGAAGCAAAGCTGCCCTGGTGCACGCGGCTCCATGTTTCTGCCCAGAGCAGGAGCATGCTTTCCTATTGGTGCCCAGGTGGATGCAGTAACCAGAGCTGATCCATGTAAGGTGTTTCCATTTCTGTTAGACTTCCTTGACCAGTTCACTAAATCTGAGACTGAAATCCTAATGGAAAAGCAGATGCTAATGGCTATTAGGAGATGTACTCACATGTAGAGAAAAGAAAAGGCTCAGAGAGGGCACATATTACAAAAGTTCTTTCACATATGAACACAGGTGTTACTGTGTAGTGTTCTGATAGTGTTATTTTACTGGGGTCTATGTCCCCATGAAAGTATGTAGTCTGCCCAGAAAGTAGGAGTTCATTCTAGGTTACTGTTTTCTTTGAAAATAAATAAATAAATAGAAAGGCAGCTTTTCAAACCAAAAATCAGAAATCAGAAAGCAGTCAGGTTCGGATAGGCAGAAGGACCTCTCCTTCTTCCTGCATGATACAGGCTGAGACACGTATTGATGCAGAATCTCTTCTCCTTCTGACATTCCCTTGTCTTTTGAAAAAATAAAGCAGTTGCCATGGAGTCGATCTGACCCTTGGGCACTCAGTTTGTGTCAGAATGGAACTGTGCTCCATAGGGTTTTCAATGGCTGGGGGTTTTGAAATACATTTACAGGCCTTTCTTCCCATGGCACCTCTTGTACAGTATCACTACGGAAGTAGGTAGCCCAACTTTCCTTCCAAGGAGTGGCTGGTGGGTTTGAACCGCCAGACTTCTGGTTAGCAGTCAGGTGCCTTAGGCACTACGCTACCAGGGCTCCTATGGCACCTCTGTTGTTGTTGTTATGTGCCTTCGAGTCGGACCCGACTCATAGCAACCGCTCCTTCGGTTTCTGAGGCAGTATCACCACAGAAGTACATTGCCCCATCTTCCCTCCGAGGAGTGGCTGGTGGGTTTGAACTGCCAGCCTTCTAGCAGTCAAGTGCTTTAGCCAATATGCTACCAGAGCTCCTATGGCACCTCTAGGGGGGACTTAAATCACCAACCTTTACACAAATAGCACTTGGCTAATTTTTGCACAAACGCAACATGGGTTCCAAGGGAGAATGTGAAGTTCAGAGGCAGAAGGACTGGGTGCATAGAGGTGTTCTGCCAGCGCTGGAGGGTAGGTGCACATATGCAAGTTCCCTAGCAAAAGGCAACTGACTCAGAGCCCATGCTCAACCCACATCTTTGGTTTCATAAAGTCATTTTTAGAATTGGAGAGGGGCTTATGAGATCATTGGGACCAAAGATGACTTTTCAATATATAGATGAGAAAAAGGATTTATGTGCCATAGCCAGAGGCACACCTCCAGGTAATGACCAAGTTGGGACTGAGCTGAGGCTTCTGAACTTCTGGTCAAGTGCTGTTACATTTCTCTCTTCGCAAGGTGTGGTTTTAGAACTTGTGAGATATTTATAAATGTCTCCAAAACTTCCAACTTCATTTAAGAACACAGATGTTTATATTCAGTAGGAGAATGAATTCACCATGAGCCCTTTGGAGCAATCACATTGAGAATTTCAATTTTCATCCCAAGCTTGTACTTTATTTTTCAAATTAAAAATATTTAGGGGAGAATTCTCTGAATATAGATTAGCAGATATTATAAACAACTCTAACATTGTTACCTTTAAACAATGTAATAAAAATCTAGATTTAGACTGTTTGGATTTTGATCAGTTTAAGAAAACAGAACTTAGTGAAACTCAAGGTACTTAATACTTTTGGGACGAGCACCCTGAATAAATAAAGGATATGAATAATTTTTTTAAGTTCACTGAAAATTTCTGTTTAGCGTTGCCAGATACAATACAGAATGTTGAGTTATATTTGAATTTCAGATAAACAGCAGATTTTAAAAAATAAGTCCTGTAAAGTATTTGAGACATAGTAAAATTTTTATTGCTTATCTGATATTCAGATTTAAGTGGGAGTCTTGTGTTTTTATTTGTGAAATATGAGAGCCTCAGGAGCCGTTGTGTTGTAGTGGTTAAGTGCTTAGCTGCTAACTGAAAGGTCAGCAGTTTGAACCCCCCAGCTGCTCTGCAGGAAAAAGATGAGACAGTTTGCTTTTGTAATGACTTACAGCCTAGGAAACTCTATAGGGCAGTTCTACTCTGTCCCAGGGTTACCATGAGGCAGAATCAACTTGATGGCAACCAGTCTACAGGTTAAATCTGACAGCTCTATTTTTATTATTTTTATTATTTTGACAATATTATTATATTTTGAAATTTTCTTATTATATTTAGAACATAAACAAGGTAAGTATTAGGGGCACAGAACGAATATGAAATGTCTTTCCTTCTAGGAATTCAGAGCAGATGTAAACAAGTAACATTAATAATTTAGAAAGTGCAGCTGTGAGAGCACAGAGACATGAATCAACTGAGCCCACCTGGGGGTTCAGGTTTAACAGATCAGGGAAAACTAACCACGTGTGAGGCTCAGGGTCTTTAGGCAGAAGCGTGAATCAACCTGGTGTGTGTTTGGTGAGGATCAGGGAGAACTGAGGTGTAGGAGAGTCTTCAGAAGCAGGCTTAGACTTGTGTTTCAGGTAGACTTTTCTGGCTATGTCCTGGGGAGTGTGTTTCAGGAGAAAGGACTGGAGAGGACAAGGTGAGCCTAAGGGCTGCTGCGATGGGCTTTCCCTGAGATGGTGAGTCAACTACTGCTGTGATCACTGGAGGGGGTGAGGAGGAGCAGACCTACTATTTTAGAGGTAAAATCAACAAGCTTTGCTGGCTTATTAGATGTGGGTCTCACAAATGATAGGTGAAACTTATTTTGTTAGCACATACGTATTTCAGGACGACAGAATTGTATATGTGGTAAAAGCACCTATAGTTTTAAAAAGACCCTTTCGGTTGTGGCTAATGGACGTGTTAGTTTTCTCTCAAGGAGATTATTTTGGTAGTGTGCATACGTGAATATGTTTTTACCAGGAGGGTGAGATTAGTCTGTGGTATTCGAGAAAGAGACTATTCCTTTGGTGTCCTTTCCTAAAGTTCTCCATTGAAAGTAGAATCAAACTTGTTTCGGTTTGTCCTTGTCTTTGCATTATCCTCCTGCCATTTCATCCTTTTCCGAAAGTACCAAGACATCTGTGAACACAGCAGTTTTTATGGGTGTTCATCCACTTTTTCCACAGGATTCCTAACCATTCCATAAGTGGCAACTCAGCCTTTTGCTTGTATCTGTCTATTTCTGGATCCATTGTGGGGCCACGACCTCAAAACAATGCATGCCAGGCATCAATTTTTTTACTTAAAAAAAAAACTAACCCTATACAGGTTTCCTGTGTTCCCAAGAACTAGGCCTGCACCATTTAACTAGCTTGACACACAGATCAGCTTCTACCAAAAGACCAAACCTACTATCACTGAGTTGATTCTGACTCATAATGACCCTATAAGACAGAGGAGAAGTGCCCCATAGGCTGTAAATCTTTTTGGAAGCAGATTGCCTCGTCTTTCTCCTGTGGAATGGCTGGTAGGTTTGAACTGCTGACCTTTTGGTTAGCAGCCCAATGCTTTAAATACTGTTCCCCAGAGCTCCTAGATGTATTTTTATTCTAGGGTACAGCCTCTGACCAGGTTTGACTTTTCTTCTACCCCTGTTTCTCTCTGCTTTCTACCATAATTTCTCTGCTGGTTCCAGTGAAACTGCCTGAAACTTGACTTAGTGATTCATTCTTCTTTGAGCATCTTCTGAAACCTTTATGTCTACTCTGTTTCCCAAGACCCACTTTCCCCCTTATGTGCATGTCCTGTGGGGATCTTCTCTAGCTCTCAAACTTTCTAGCAGAAACGCCTCTATTTGACTAATGCAGTTCATTATTGCCTGCTGAATGTAGCAAAATGTTCTACAGCAAGTCTTTCTGCTGCCTCTACAGATCTGTCCTCGCCTCCTACTTCTCTCTGATTTCCTTTCTTTACTTCCATTCACTTCATGTCTTAGATAGTGCTGCTCTAACAGAGATACTACAAGTGGATGGCTTTAATGAACAGAAGTATATTTTCTCACAGTTTTGTTGTTGTTTTGTGCTGTCGAGTTGGACCCGACTCATAGCGACCCCTCCTTGGGTTTCCAAGGCGGTATCACTATGGAAGTAGATTGCCCAACCTTCCTTCTGGGGAGTGGCTGGTGGGTTTGAACCGCCAGCCTTCTGGTTAGCAGTCAAATGCCTTAGGCGCTACACTACCAGAGCTCCTACATTCTTGCAAAGGTTCTGAACTGTGTTCTTCAGTCTGCTTAATTGATCCATGGATACAATTCAGGGAATTCATGAACTTGTATATTTCTGCTTGGCATTCTTTTCCTTGAGTGGTTGACTCCCCACAGGGTAGAAGTCCAAATTCAAGGGAGCTGACTCTTGAGGGAGGCTTTCTTTTTGTTGGCTCTGAGGGACTGTTTTATTCCTTGGTAGTCTCTGTGTGGCCTATTAAAATGTCCAGTTTTAAGTGCATGGTATGATGAGTTATAACAAATGTGACTTATGTAGACCCCAGTGAAATCAAGATAGAGAATATTGCTAGTATCATTGAGTTGACTTCGGCTCATAACGACCCTAAATGACAAGCAGACCTGTCCCACAGAGTTTCCAAGGCTGTAATCTGTAGAAGAGCAGATCACCAGGTCTTTTATCTCTTATGAAAATGCGTTCAGTTAGCAGCTGAGCGCTTAAACTTTGTACCACCAGGGATCCTTGACAGAACTTGACTGGCCAATAAAACTTTCAGTGAGGATGGTGGGGGGAGCTCTATTCTGTGCTGTCCAATATAGTAGCTAATAGCCATGTGAGTACTGAGCACTTGAAATACAAATTTTTAATTTTATTTTCAAAATTTAAAGGGCTACTGTTTTGCACAGTCCAGATACAAAAATTTCCATCACTCTAAAAGTTCCCTAATGCCTCTTCCCAGTCAATCTCCTATCCCTGATAACCAAGCAACCATTGTTTCTGAACTTTTTTACTTTTGTTGTTAGGTACAGTTGACTCAGTTCTGATGCACAGTGAGCCTGTGTAAAACAAAATGAAATGCTGCCTGGTTCTATGCTGTCCTTATATTTGTTGCTATGCTTGAGCCCATCACTGCAGCCATTGTGTCAATCCATCTCATTCAGGGTCTTCCTCTTTTACGCTGACTTTCTACTTGACCAAGCATGATACCCTTCTCCAGTGACTGGTCCCTTCTGATAACATGTCCAAAGTATGTGAGACAGTCTCTCCATCCTTGCTTCTAAGGAGTATTTCAGCTGTACTTCTCCCAAGATAGATTTGTTTGTTCTTCTGAAAGTCCATGGTACATTCGATATTCTTTGCCAATACCATGATTCAAATGAATCAGTTTTTTTGCAGTCTTTCTTATTTGTTGTCCAGCTTTTGCATGCATATGAGGCTTTTGGAAACACCATGGTTTGGGTCAGGTGCCTCATAGTCCTCAAAGTGACATCTTTGCTCTTTAACACTTTAAGAAGGTCTTTTGCAACAGATTTGCTGAGTGCAATATGTTGTTTAATTTCTTTACTGCTGCTTCATGGGTGCTGATTGGGGGTCCAAGTAAAAAGAAATCATTGACAACATCAATCTTTTCTCCATTTATCATGACGTTGCTTATTGGTTCAGTTGTGAGGATTTTTGTTTACTTTATGTTGAGATGTAACCCAATCTGAAGGCTGTAGTCTGATCTTCATCAGGAAGTATTTCAAGTCCTCTTCACTTTGAACAAGCAATATTGTGTCATCAGTATATCACAGGTGGCTATAAGTAGAATTGTGTTACATATTTGTATTTGTGTGTGTGTGTGTTTGGCTTCTCACAGCTTTGAGATGTAATTTACAGAGCATAAATTTACCCATCTGAATTGTACAATTTAGTGATTTTTAGTGTTTACAAATATATATATGTATCTGGCTTCTTTCTTTCAACATAATGTTTTTAAGATTCATTCATGGGGTTTCGTGTAACAAGAGTTGTTCCTTTTTATCTATTTTTTATCTTATTAGAAACCAAACTATTAATTGCAATCACTGTAACCCAAGCTACATGTAAGTGTACCCAGTATTTTGAATGAGTAGGATTCATGAATCAGAAAGTTTTATTCAGTCTCCAGGTTGCTCATAGCAACTCTTCTAGAAGCATTGTTTTTTCTCTGCTGCTTGGGTGAAATATTGGGGCAAGCAGCATGACTTTTTGGCCTCTGTCATATAACTAAAGGCCCCTGGCCACTCTGCCACAGTCTTATTTAGGAAATAACATACCAATTTAAATACAATAATGAAAATACTTCAGAATAACCATGTTTTCCTTTCTCCAGCTTGAATCTGATTAGAGAGTCTGTAGAGGGCAGAACGTGGAGATGTTGTCCCCACTTTCTCACTTTGTATTCATTTTCCTTATTAGCTGGCAAACTCCAACTTCGTCTGCTCTGAGCTTGGAGCAGGTGGAGGGAGGAGAGCCAGGAACTGCAAACTGATGTAATTTGTTGCTGGCTTTCTCTGGTTGTGACAAGACTTTAAAGATTCGTTGTGTTTCGCTGATGATTAAAGCTGGCTGCCTCTGTGGTTTTCAGGAGGCCTTCTCTGAAAATGTTGAATTGTACGGGCCATGCATTTTCCCTCCCTCAGATTCTGGGAATACTGAAGATGTGTCGCTCCTTCAAGAAGCAGAAGTGCTCTTAACGCAGGTTCTTCAGCAGCTCCAGACTATTGGTTCTCCCCCGCAGGCCCCACATCTGATCACAGGCAACACCTGTGCATGCTCGCCCTGGTTGCAGGTGGGACAGGGAGTTGTAGGCAACGGCCAGTGCAGCCTGATTGGTTCCTTGCCATCCTGTACCCCCAGCTGCTTACATGGAGATTGCTCAGGCTTGTATTAGGTACTGGTCCACTCGGCCCCAGGAACTGTAGGGAAGTTCCTTAAGCCTGCTCTCAGAGTCATTGTGGGTGGGTGAGGATGAATGTAAAGCACATTGGCTACTTCTCTAAATGATCCTCTAATCCACCAGCCACTCCTCGGAAGAAAGATTGGGCAATCTACTTCCGTAGTGATACTGCCTCAGCAACCTAAGGAGGGGTTGCTATGAGTCGGGTCTGACTCAATGGCAAATAACAACAACAGCAATCTTCAATTGTCTCCTCTCAGTATTTCTATCTCTGCTATAGTCTGGAGGGAATGTATAAGCTAAGGCCACAAAACTGGCTCAAAACACTCTTTTTGCAGGTTCTGCTTAGGTGTTTAATACTTTATTTTAAAATATAGAGGTGGTTGTCGCCAATCTTTAATGATTTCTGCTGGAAGGGAGATTGAAGCAGATTCAATGTAACTTATATTAAGTGTACGTAATTTTTATAAATAATATTTCTGTCAGCATAGTATGACTGACCCACCTACACTATTGCATATAGGAGAGAAGGCATATTAATTTAAACTCTACTATCATGCAAAGTGTAGGACCTCTGATAGCGTAGTGCCTAAGGCACTTGACTGCTAACCAGAAGGCTGGTGGAAGAAAGGTTGGGCAATCTACTTCCGTAGTGATACTGCCCAAGGAGGGGTCTCTATGAGTCAGGTCCTACTCAATGGCACATAACAACAACAATATGCAAAGTAGGAC
This sequence comes from Orycteropus afer afer, assembly GCF_000298275.1. Lineage (NCBI taxonomy): Eukaryota > Metazoa > Chordata > Mammalia > Tubulidentata > Orycteropodidae > Orycteropus > Orycteropus afer. The sequence goes on along the minus strand of NW_006921603.1, from coordinate 6,593,164 downwards.
CTCTGGTAGCGTAGTGCCTAAGGCACTTGACTGCTAACCAGAAGGCTAGAGGTTCAAACCCACCAGCCACTCCCCAGAAGGAAGGTTGGGCAATTTACTTCGGTAGTGATACTGCCTCAGAAACCCAATGAGGGGTCGCTGAATCGGTCCGACTCGACAGCACATAACAATAACAACATGCAAAGCCTCTTTTCCTCAAAGTGGCTTCCTTTTCTGAGCTCCAAACAAGATCTGCCTCAGAAATTGGACAGCCCTTTGTTCGTAGCACTTTATTCTTTATAATCACTTACAACAGTCTACTTTAACAACACAACACAAAACAAAAAAACCAAACGCACTGCGGTCGAGTTGAAACGAACTCATAGCGACCCCTTCTTGGGTTTCCGAGGCGGTATCACTATAGAAGTAGAAGGTCCAACCTTCCTTCTGAGGAGTGACTGGTGGATTTGAACCAACAGCCTTCTGGTTAGCAGTCAACGGCCTGAGGCACTATGCTCCCAGAGTCTATCTTATACTATAGTTATTTGTGGTGTGTCTTCGTGTTTGTTGAATTGCACTGTAAAATCTTTATTGTATCAATAACCTTGTTCATATCTGAGGTGCACTCATGGATTTGTGTATTCCTATTATGCTCTGGGGAGATCATGACTGAGGAATGAATTGACTAGCAGGACAAGATAGTGGCTACAGTTCTTTGCCTCCCTTGCCAGTATGAGGTAGGTTGGGGAGCTTGCCAAGAATAAGATAGAAACTATTTCACAGATCTCTTGAAGTCATGTTTTATATGATAAACATAAATGTTGCTAAATTAAAATGCCAACGTTCTGTGCCATGAGACCATATTTTAGAGTTTTTTAATTGCAAATATTTTAAAAACTGGGGACAAAATAATAGTACAAAAATAGTAATAACATCAATATTTCCTTTTGTGTTCAGGTTTTATTATGACTTATGTGGCATTTGAAAATATTTTGTTTTAATTTAAATAAGTATTTTGCTTTAAATTATTAAATATTCTACATTGTTCCAACAGAGGATTGCCAATTCTTTTTTTCTGCAATAAAGTTTCATTTCTTCCACACTTTTGCAGGACTACACATTATTTTGCAGAAGCTCCTAGATGTCCCACGGGTTAATGTATTTGATGGTGAATGATGTTGTGGGTAGTGTTCAAGTGATAGCTCTACAGGTTTTTATATCATTGGCAAAGACATGAGAAATTACTTAGGATCTATCATACCAAACCAAAACCAAACCCACTGGCATCGAGTCGATTCTGACTCACAGTGACCCCCATTGGGTTTCCAAGGCTGTAAATCTTTATGGAAGAAGACTGCCTCATTTTCCTCCTGTGAAAGCGGGGGTGGGTTTGAACCACTGACCTACTGATGAAAAATCAAATGCCTTACCCACTACGCCACCAGAGCTCTCTAGGAACTATCATGGGAGCTAGAAAATTGTCCATATAATAAAGATTTTATCATCTTTTCAAGCAACTCCTTCTACAGAGCTTTACCTGAGACACTTGTAAGGAAGTATTAAAGGTACCAACAAGAAAACCATGGTAGCCATATCATGAGTTCTTTCCCTGTGTACCACATGCCATAACATCAGAAGAAATAGACATTTTATGAACTTAATTTCATTTTTAGTAAATTGGTGTTCATTCAAAGTCATAAAGTTGAGTGAGGACGAAGTGGCTAGAATTGCCTCCAATTCCTTTTAATAAGGGTTGAAGATGAGTGCTTACAGAAAGGCAATCATTATATTGTACTTCCTTGTTTAGTTTTGTAAATTCAGATTTTACTATCCCATAAATTGAGTAGGATTACTAATAGTTAGACTTAGTGAGCCATCTTTTTTTTTTTTTAACATTTCATTCTTTCAGTCATTTAATGAATATTATGTACAAGGCATCATGCTAGATGGGCATAAAAAGATAAATGAGGTATGGCATCTACCCTCAGATGGCTTTAGAGAGATAAGACATGCACATTAAAATAACTATGATCCCAAATAGAAAGTCTTGATTATCATTAGAGAGGTCAAATCAATCAGCTAAATATTTGTTACTCAGCTTCTCTGTGCTGTGTACAAAATTAGCAAAGGGTATAGCACAGTGAAATTTTAAACAGGACCAGTTCTCAGGGAACTGGTATGACTCAGCCTTCCCAGTAGGGTAATTAATAATTGATGGTGAGATTTTTGACCATTTACACTGTTCATCTTCCTGGTGGCTATAAACTACAAATGCTTCCCAGTTAGCAGCCAACAGGAATCCCTTTCTCCACAAACTACTCCTAGTGTCACTTTTGGGACTTTTCTCTCGTTCCCTGTGTGGTTCTCATAAGCCTTTTAGAAAACCAAAAGTAATTTCTCTTCAAGAGAAGTTGAAATTACATAATTTATGCTAATGATAGTGGAATAATTTGGAAAAGGGTGGTGGTGATGGTGGCATAATGTGAAGAATACGATCAGTGTCATTGAATTGTACATGTAGAAATTGTTGACTGGTGAATGTATCGTTGTGTATATTTTTACCACAATAAAATACATAAATAAAACTATAAGAAACAACCTAAAGAGAAAAATTGGAGTTCCCATTAAAGTAGGGAATGAGATTAACTGCCCTGGTTCTCTTAGTCCTTACTTTTCCAGTCAAGCCATTACATAGCACTTACTGTGTTAAGTATTTTACAGACACTAACTCATTTCATCCCCTTAAAAAGTGTCTGTCTTATGGGTGATGACATTCACTGAACTAAGGAGTTAGTGGTAGACTTGTGGGAGGCACATTGTGCGTTTACTTTGGGACATTGTTGAGTTTGATGTATCTAAGGGAAGATGTCAAATGAAGTTGAATTTCAGGTGGGGAGCTCAAAGGGAAGGATCTAGACTATAAGCTAATGTAGGAACTCTGGTAGTATAGTGGCTAAAGCACTTGACTGCTAACCAGAAGGCTGGCGGTTCAAACCCACCACCCACTCCTCGGAAGGCAGGTTGGGCAATCCTACTTCCATAGTGATACTGCCTCGGAAACCCAAGGGAGGGGTCGCTGTGGGTCGGGGCCGACTCGACGGCATATAACAACAATAACAACAACAATGTAGGCAATAACTGAAGCTGTAGATGTGGATGAGATGGTGAGAGAACTCCCAGGGTGGAGATTTGAGGAGGTTTGATGCCCAGCGTGAAGCAGGCTAAGCCTGCAAAGAAGACAGAAAGGAACCAAACACATTTACAAAAGCTGTTCCGTTGGCTGAAAATGTAAACATAAGTAACCAGTGGAAAATGAGTGTATATATATATTGCTTAGTTAGAAAAAATGAATTTTTTTCCCCCAGAAAAGAAAGAACATGCAAAATAGACTGATGTTCTCTACAATGTGACTTATGCAGGGGTGTTTACAACAACTTACTTTGTGAAAAGAGCCACTACAACTAACCAATGAGAATGCATAAAATACTATGATTTTTCTTTTGGTTGCAAAAACTGAAAAAGTTGCTGTTTGGGCTGCATGAGGTGTTTCATGAGCCAAACTTTGTAGCAATTAAAAATAGGACTACAAGGCTAGAGTAGTGGAGACTTTCTCTTTTTAAAAATCAAACTAAAAATGGGAGAAATTAACTGCAACTCTCACTGCAGCTGTTGCTATGTCTATAATTGGGGGGGGGGGGCAGAGTTTGAACCCAGCAGGCAACTGACAAAGATTTTGCTTCGCCTTGCCAGACACATTGGCATTGCTGCCTGCTTAATGAGGGCAACAGCGTTAGGCAGAAGCCACATAATAATAGCATTGCTCCATGCCTATTTTCTGAACTCCTTACTATTGTTAATTAGTTAATGCACCCATTGTTATTAGCTCATCTCAGAAGCACATCTGAGAAAGTGAAGACTTGACTCTGAAGAAGCTCAGTTACTGTACAAGTCTGGCTGGAAAAAAATAAAAAGCGGGCTACAGGAGGAGTACTTGCACTTCAGGCTCCCCATGACTGTTGTTTTTTCCATATGTGCACTGATACGAAGTGTCTCTTCAAAGTACACATTATTCTCCAAAGGAGTGTATAGATTGGTATTTTCTTTTATCTTCAATCTCTCCTCTGGAGTCATCTTTCTTGTTACATGGAAAAATGATGAGCAGCATAGCTGCTTACTAAAGCATAATGCAATGTTCATAGTTGAAGGAATAGTTTTGTGGGATAGGGAGTTCTGGACTCCTCATTGCCTTCTACAGACTTTTTTTTCCAGAGAAGCCAGGAATAAAATGAGAAAACATGATTTGGGGACAGAAGCGGTGCTGGCCAATGAGTTGCCTGAACAGCTGACAGTAGGGATGGAATGGGGCTAAGAATCAGCAAAAGTTACTGATTTTTTCCACTGTGGGCAGAGCAGTGTGGGAGATGTGGTGGTGATGGTCTTAGAGACCATCTTAATTCCCAGAGATGATACCTGAGGAGATGGAACAAATGTTCTAGAAAAGCAATATAAGGCCCATTAAACAAGTGACAAACCATACATTCATAAAGCTAGCAAAAAAAAAAAAAAAACTGCCATCAAGTCAATTCTGACTCATAGTGACCCTATAGGACATGGTAGAATTGCACCCACAGGGTTTCCAGGACTGTAAATCTTTACTGGTAGCATAGTGGATAAGACACTTGACTGCTAACCAGAGGGCTGGCGGTTCAAACCCACCAGCCACTCCTCGGAAGGAAGGTTGGGCAATCCTACTTCTGTAGTGATACTGCCTCGGAAACCCAAGGAGGGGTCGCTATGAGTCAGGTTTGACTCGATGGCACATAACAACAAATCTTTACTGAAGCAGACTGCCTCATCTTTTCCCATGGAACAGCTGGTGGATTTGAACTGCTGACCTTTTTGTTATTGGACAAATGCTTTGGCCAGTATGCCACCAGAGTTCTTATAAATACACTCGTAACCCAAACCCACTTCCATCAAGTCTATTCCAACTCATAGCGACCCTACAGTACAGTAGAACTGCCTCATCAGGTTTCCAAGGCTGTAAATCTTTGTGGAAGGAGGCTGTCTCATCATTCTCTTCTGGAGCAGCTGGTGGGTTTGAACCACCAACCTTTTGGTTAACAGCCAAATGCCTTAATCATTGTGTCACCAGAGCTCCCTAAATACATTCACAGTATTCATTAACAGTCTTCAGAAAAGTTTGCTAGTTCCTGTCTCTGCCATTTTCCTTGTGATATTGGTTAAGTAAGAACTCTTGAGCCTCAATTTACAAAATAGGAATAATAATACCTACCTTACAGTATTTTGGTACAGACTCATGAGTTAATTTATGTGAATCCTGGCACACTGGAAGTATTCCATACATATTAATGAATGTGTAAATGAGTGAAACTGAATGAAATGTCTAGCACAGTGCTCGACACATAATAAATACTCAGGAAATAGATTGTTATTATGATATATTTATGAGCCATTGGAGAAAGCAGAAGATGTGTCTTTCCTTATAATCTAATGTTTGGATATACCCTGGCAACTTTGCTAATTTATATATTAAGAGATTGTTTCATAATTTGCATCCTCACAAATCTATAGATCAATAGTTATAATAACTATTATTACTTATATAATAAAATAGTTATAATAAGTTATCACTAGCACCTTGCCACCTCAGTTTCTTCAAGGGATTTGAAGAGATGCCAAAGATAAAAGTTTAAAGCATCACACACTTAAAGAGAAGAGAGATTTTCAGTGGGATTTTGAAGAATGAGAGGGACACACAGCTTGGTACCACGAAGTAGGTGAAATCACTTAGGTTGGAGAAATGGCCTGAGAGAAACTCAAAAGCTGTAGTTAAGCAATTTATTTGCTTGGGTACGAAGTTAGGAAGAGTAATTGTGACCTCTCTTTGATAGAATAGAAGACCTGGAGGGCTTTCCATGTATTTCCGTCTGAAAGTTAGCTTTGGAAATGTAGAGAAAATGATGTATTTCCATTTATGGTACAGCAGTTACAGATTTACTGAACAAAGGGTCAATTATGATTAATTTGTTTAAGGAACACTGAGCAGGTTGTTTCCTTGTTATAATTCATCCAGGCCAAGAGATACAGTGGTAAAAATGGAAAAAGCAAGATGAGAGAAACAACGAATACTTACTGAGCACTTGATATAAAACAGGCACTGTGCTAGTTGCTTCGTAAGAATTCTCCAGTCTAATTATCACAGCTCTGTGGTGGGCAAAATGCAGATTGGTCTGACTCCAAAACCAATTATTTTTTTCTCTGCTCTGTATTGTGAGGAATTAAAGAACATGAATAATCATCTAGGGGTCTACAATTAAAACCTACAGATCACCTCATTTTATAAATAGTTTTATTGGAGCACAGCCATGTCTATTCATTTACATATGGTCTATGACTGATTTCCTGCCACAAGAGCCCAGTTGCGTAATTATGACAGAGACTATATGGGCTGCAAATCCTAAAGTATTTGTCTGACCCTGTACAGAAAACACTTGATATCCCTGATCTAATAGTTTACTACTTAGGCTTTTATACTTTGAGCAAAGATCTTTATAAGGTGGTTTGTTCAACTCTAAAACAGAAATAATGGTGCTAGCCTTGTCTGTCTTACAAGGTGATGTGACCAAGTAATTTGATGAATGTAAAAGTTGTGTGGAAACTTTAGCATGTAGAGTCAGTTACTTTTTCTCCCAACATGCTATTAGAAGAATTTTCAAATACACACAAGTTGAAAAAATTATACAGTGGACATTCAAATACACGCCACTCAGATTTGACCATTAACATTTTGCTGTATTTGTTTTATGACCTATTTATTCATCTTCCAATCCTTCATTCCATCCATCAACCCATGTTATTTTTTTATATTTCAAGGTAAGGTACAATTTACATCTCAACATTTTAGCATATATGTCATTACCTAGAATTCAATATTCATCTAATTTTTTAAGGTAAAATTTACATACATTGAAGTACACAAAACTTGAGCTTAAAATTTGATCAATTTTGACAAGTGCATATACTTGATAACACAAATCTCTGTTGAAATATAAAATATTACCCCAGAAAATTCCCTCATGCCCTTTCCAGTCAATTGCTATCTCACTCTATGCCCAGAAGGGTCACTATTCTGATCTTTTTCATTATAGATTAGTTTTTCTATTTTAGTTTCATATAAATGTTATTATACTGTATATACTCTCTTGAGTAAAGCTTCTCTCAGCAAAATGTGTTTGAGATTTAATGTGTGGTGTATAACATTAGTTTGTTCCTTTTTATTGCTGAGTAATAATGTGTTGCATGAATGTGATACATTTTGTTTATCCATTGGTTTTTGGACTCCTGGTTTGTTTCTCGTTTTGTATACTGAGTAAAGCTGCTATGAACATTCTTGTACAAGTCTTTTATAGACATAGGCTTTCTTTTCTCTTATGTAAATATCTAGAGTGAAATTGCTGGGTCATAGGGTATGTGTATGTTTAGTTTTATAAGAAATAGCTAGAACTTTTCTCCAAAGTGGTTTTACTAACAATGTACTAGAGTTCTGGTTGTTTTGTGCCCTTGGCAACATTTTGGTGTTACCAGTTTTGTTTTAGCCTTCTGGTACATGCTAGTGGTATCTCCTGGTGACTTTAATTAGCATTTCTTTGATGACTGTGATGAGCAGTTTATCATGTGCTGAACATTTGCAAGCATCTGTTAAAGTCTGTTCATTTTTAGCTAGGTTGTTTATCTTTTCATTTTAGATTTGTAGCAGCCATTTATATTTTCTGGCCACCAATTCTTTGTCAGTATTTTGAGATAGTTTTCTCCTAGTTGTGGCCTATTCATTTTCTTAATAGTGCCTTTGGAATAGTGGAGGTGCTATGTTTTGCTGAAATGTAATTTATTTTTAATTTTATGGTTATTTTCTGTGCCCTGTCTTGAGAAATGTTTGCTATTTCCATGTGTTGAAGAGAATATCCTACATTTCCTCCTAAATGCTTTAGAGTTTTAGCTTTTATTTGGGTTTATGATTCCTCTTGCATTTCTTTAGTGTGTGAGTAGCATGGGGTTTTTTAGGGATTGAGGTTCATTTTTATCTGTATAGGTTCACTTGTTCTGGCATGATTAGTTCAAAACACTTTTCTTTCCCTGTTGAATTACTTTAGTGCCTTTGTCGAAAATAAATTTACAATTCAAATGTGGGTCTATTTCTGTTCCATTGATCTATTTGTCTATGTTAGTGTCAGTACATGCTGTCTTGATTATTGGGACTTTATAATAATCTTAACTTCAGGTAGAGTAAGTCCTCCAGCCTTGTCTTTATTTTTCAAGATTTCTTTGGGTGTTCTAGGTCCTTTACATTTCCATAGAAGTCCTGGTGGCATAGTGGCTGAAGTACTTAGCTGCTAACCAAATAGTTGGTGATTGGAACCTCCCAGCTGCCCTGTGGGAGAAAGATGTGGCAGTATTTACAGCCTTTGAAACCCTATGGGACAGTTCTACTCTGTCATTGAGTAGGAATCACCTCAACAGCAGTGGTTTAGTTTTTTGTTTTGATTTATATTTCCATACAGGTTTTAGAATAAGCTTAGCAATGCACACACACACAGCCTAGTGGAGTTATGATTGGGATTGCATTAAATCTATGTAACAATTGCGGAAAATTAACATTTTGACAATTCGAGTCTTCCAATCCATGAACATGGTATAACTTTACTTTTATTTAGATCTTTTTAAATATTTCTCAGTAATTTATAATTTGCAATGTGGAGGTCTTGCACATCTTTCATTAAATTTATTCTAAGTATTTTATGTTTATTGATACTTTTAACAGTGAGAATATTCTTTTATTTTCCAATGGTTTGCAGCTAGCATATAAAAGACACTTGCTTTCTGTATATTGATCTGGTATCTTGAACCAAATTAATTTAACCTATTCTAGAAATTTGCAAATTCCTTAAGATTTTCCATGTAAATAATCCTGTCATCTGGGAAAAGAGTGGGTTTTACTCTTTCTTTCCAACCTTTACCACATGATTTCATTTCTTTGACTTTTTACACTGGATAACATCTCCTGTATATTGTTAAATAGAAGTAGTGAGAGTGGACATCCTTGCCTGTTCTCATTATTAGAGGGAAAGAATTCAATGTTTGATGATTATGTATTATATATTAGCTGTAGGCCTTTCATAGATATTCCTGATTAGATTGAAGAAAATTTCAGCATCTATAGAACTGATGTTTTCCCCCTTTTATTCTGTTAATATAGTGCATTTTCTTGATTGACTTTGGCTATTAAACTAATGTTTTATTCTTGAATTAAACTCCACTGTGTTGCTAAATTTTATTTTGCTGATACTTTGTAAAGCATTTGTGTGTGTTGTACATTTATCTTTATGAGAGAATAAATCATTCTGTAATTTTTATTTTCTATTTTGTAAGTCCTTGGTTAGGTTGTAGTATTAAGATTAAGCTGGTCTCATACAGAGTTGAAAAGTGTCCAGCCTCTTTTATCTTCAGAAAGTATTGATGTGTAATATTTCTTTCCTAAATATTTGGTAGAATTCACCAGTAAAACCATATGAGCATGAGATTTTCTTTGTGGGATTTTTTTTTTTAAATAGTAATTTTCATTTCTTTAATAAAGACATTATTTAAATATCTTAAATAATAAATTTTTCTTTTTCACCTTGTGCCTGTTTTGATAAGTTGCACTTTTTGCGGAATTTTCCACTTCATCTAAATTTTCAATATATTGGTGTAAAGTTCTTCATAATATTCACTTTTTAATATCTATAAGCTTTGTAATAATATTACTACTTTTACTCCTGTTGTTATTACTTCCATGAAGGTGATTCTAACTCATGGTGACTCTATATATTACAGAGTAGAACTGTTCCACAGGGTTTTCAAGGCAGTGACCGTTTGGAAGCAGATCACCATGCCGATCTTATAAGATAACTCTGTGTGTGTTTAAACTGTCAACCATTACATTAGTAGTTGAGGACTTAACCATGTATACCATCTAGGGATTATTACTTTACTCCTGATATTTATCATTTATATAGATATATATTTCCTTCTTTTGGTATCAGCTACTTTTTGTATATAACAAATCGCTCCAAACTTGAAACTCTTAATAAAACTCACTGCCGTTGAGTTGATTGCGACTCACATTGATCCATCCTTGGGTTTCCGTGGCAGTGTCTCATGGAAGTAGATTGCCCAATCTTCCTTCCTAGGGGTAGCTAGTGAGTTTGAACCGCCAGCCTTCTGGTTAGCAGTCAAATGCCTTAGACACTACACCATGAATATCCATTATTTAGTTTACAATTCTGTGATTCTGTGTGTAGGCCATTTGGACTAGGAGCAGCTAAGAAGTTTATATGATCTAGGCTAGGTTAACACAGGGATCTTTAGTCATTTGCTGGTTAGGTAGGTGGTGGCACTCTTTCTGCTGCTTGACTCAAGATTGGCTGGGGCAGTGGGGGTGACTGGGCCACGTGCCTTTCATCATCTGCTGGAATAACCCAGGCTTGTTTACATGGTGGTGGTGTCACAGAGTTCCTAGAGTACAGTGGAAGCGTACGGTCTTCTTGTGGCCTAGATTTGGGGCCGGCAAATCAGTATCATCTTGCTACAATCAGCTGTCAAAAGTAAATCAAAAGAACAACCTATATTTACAGGGTGGTAAATAGATTCCAGCACTCATCCCAAAGGGGAGTGCATGTAGGGTGGGGGGAGAACTGGAACTGCTATTTTAGTCTACCACATGTTAAGGTAAACTATCATAAACCAGTTGATGAATTGGTAATTTTGTGTAAGTAGTCTCATCATATTTTCAGAGTTGTGATACAACAGTCCTCTTGTATCTTTCTGAATTCTACTGATCATTAAATTTTCTGGTGTTACATCAAAAGTAACTCTATTTCCATGAATAATTATTGTGGTTTTTTTTATTATTATTATTATTTCATAGTGTTTTTGATGACGGTTTACACAGCAAACTAAGTTCCCATTTAACAATTTCTATACATTTTGTTCAATGACATTGTTACATTTTTGAGTGTTGTGTCAACATGTCCATTGTTTCCATTCTGGTGGTTTTATTTTCATTAGTATTGCTTCCATGTCCTCCTCAGCCACCTCATCATTGCTTTAGGTTAAATGTTGATGATTTGGTCTCATATTGATGATTTTTTTAAAGAATATAGTACTCATGAGTGATATTGTTTATTTTATAAGCCAGCCTATCATTTAGCTGAAAGATGATTTCTGGGAGTAATTTCAGTTCAAAGTTTAAAGACTACCCCAGTAGTAGTCTTGGGAGTTCCTCTAATCACAACATGTCCAGTAAATCTGACCTTTTTTTAAAAGAAAAAAAGGAATTTGAGTTTGTTCTTCAATTTTCTCTGAGTCTGTCCAGGACCATCTATTGGGTCTCTGGCTGTGATAGCCAGGCACCATCTAGTCCTGGTCTCGGAGTAGCTGAGGCCATGATTCACGCAATTAGTCCTGTAGGCTGTTCTTTGAATCTTTTGTTTCATTTCTTTCTCTTTTACTTCAGATGACTATAGACCAATAGCTGTATCTCAGATGACTGCTTACAAGCTCTTAAGACCCAAGACACTACTTAACAAACTAGAATGTAGAGCATAAGCTTTATGGACTATGTTGTGCCAATTGACGGAGTTGTCCCATGAGACTATGGTCCTAAGCCTTCAAACTAAGTGAATTAATCCTGCAAGGTGTTTAATTAAGTCAGGGTAGTATCCATAACTGTGTCCTCTATTTGCATTATTATATATATAAATATATATACAGCACACACAGACGTGTGTGTGTGTGTGTATACACACACACACACATACAGGAGCTCTGGTAGCATAGTGCCTAAGGCACTTGACTGCTCACCAGAAGGCTGGCGGTTCAAACGCACCAGCCACTCCTTGGAAGGAAGGTTGGGCAATCCTACTTCTGTAGTGATACTGCCTCGGAAACTCAAGGGAGGGGTCGTTATGAGTCGGGGCCGACTTGACGGCAAAACAACAACAACAACATATATGCACACACACACATATGCCTACAGATACAACTGTACATGCACACACATACATTCATACCTATAACATATATGCATACATGTCTACCTATGTAACCACATTCATATATATTTTGTTGTCACTGCTGTTGTTGCAAAATTGTATATGTTATGGCATTTACCAATAGCACCCTTACTCTTGTGTACTTCAAAGTATCATCATTTACCTTGGTCAAGTTGCACACGCTTCAGGTATATTCAGTGTTGCCTTTCCCATCACCAAAAATAATTGTCTACTCTCAAGAGAGTAATTCTCCCACCTCCGCCTTCCATCCCTGGTAACCACCAAAGAATGTTGGTATCTGTATATACCTTTTCTTTTTTTTTTTTTGTCTTTCTATAAAAGTTGTTGTATTGTTAGGTGCCACGTAGTTGGTTCCATCTCATCATGACCCTGTGCCCCGTCCTGCACCGTCAGTCATTGCTGTGCTTGAGTCCATCTTGCAACCACTGTCTTGTTAAGGGTCTTCCCCTTTTTGACTGACCCTCTACTTTACCAAGTGTGATATCCACTTTTTATAAAGTAGGATCATACAATATTTGTCCTTTTGTGATTGACTTATTTCACTCAGCATAATGCCCTCCAGATCAATCCATGTTATTTTCCACAAATTCATCATCATTCTTTATTGCTGTGTAGTGTTCCACTGTATGCATATACACATTTTGTTTATCTGTTCATCCATTGATGGGCACTTAGGTTGTTTCTATCTTTTTGCTATTGTGAATAATAAAGCAATGAACGTACGTGTGCATATACCTATTCATGTCACTGTGCAAAAATGGCAAGGTGGCCACATGTTCTGACCTCCTCTAATCCCACAAGAGGAAGACAGGATTACCACCAGTAACCCAAGGCCTATTCCTGCTAGGCCAGACATGCTGCCTCCCTCCAGCCCTTTCTCCAACTGTTCCTCCTAAAGCACCCACCACCTCTCTCCTGGGTTTGATAATTCGCTGCAGTGGCCACACAGAGCTCACAGATTATGGGGTTTATTAGGGAAGCACCACAGGCTACAATTCAAGTTCAGGAA
>NW_006921603.1:6578750-6579757 GCF_000298275.1 Orycteropus afer afer | reverse complement strand
TCAGCAATCAGGAGCTCCTCAGTTGCTCATAGAAAATCCCACCTTGGAGTTTACAAAGACTTATGGGTAGAAAAGCCACACTAAGTAATTTACTACACCACATACTGCTATTAGATCTCTAGGGTATATACCAAGAAGTGGGGAGTGTAAGTTATTTCTATTTCTAGGTTTTTGGGGTAGCGCCAAGTTTTCCATAATGGTTATACCATTTTACAATCCCATCACCAGTGGATAAGGGTTTCAATCTCACCACAACCTCACCAGCATTTGTTTTCTATTTTTCTGAACAGTGCTATTTTTGCAGAGATGAGATGGTATCACATTGTAGTTGTGATTTGCATCTCTCTAATGGCTAATGATTGTGAGCGTCATGGGTTTTTGGCTTTCTGACTGTGCTCTCTGATGAATTATCTATTCATACCTTTTGCCTATTTTTTAAATGGATTATTTGTTATTGTTTGTTGAAGTTTTATATATGAGATTAGACCCTTATCGCTTAACATAACCAACATTTTTCCAGACTGTAGGTTTTCTTTTTACTCTTTTGATGAACATAAGGATTTAATTTTTTAAGAGGTCTCAGTTAATTTGTCTTTTCTTGCTCTTGCAGTGGTATAAAATTAACTCCAATTAACTCTTTATAGATTTGGATTGCTTGTGTGTTTTAGTCATTAACAGTCATGTTTCTGCATCATTAAGGTGGAGCAAGAGCAGAATCCTTCACCTGCTGAAATAGTAAATAATGAAAGAGTTTTGAAAATCACTGATTTAAAATTAGTTACGAAAATGTTGAATTTTCCTTGTAGTAACTGTGACCTAGCCCTGGAATGTTAGAAAGGGAACAGTTTTTCACCTTGGATTTCTAAACACATTACAGGTATCCTCCACTTTTCAAAAGTTTACTTTACACTACTTTGCTTTTACAAAAGACCCACATTACCACCTGTTTTCATTAACTGAAAGAAATCCAAAGAGGATTTTCACTTTTAGGAGAAAAGTGAAGCTAG
>NW_006921603.1:6552238-6576335 GCF_000298275.1 Orycteropus afer afer | reverse complement strand
TGGATTTGAAATTATTTAGAATGATGGTATATTGGGGGTGGGGTAGAAAATACTTTTTAGAAAGCTGTACACCTACAGCCACAATACTAAGAAATTTATTGCTAGCTTGTATATAAGAAGAGCTGTTGAAGCTTTATAAAGGCTACCGAAAACAACAATAAAGAAAAACCTAGCTGTTGTCAAGTTGATTTCAATTCATGTGTCCCCATGTGAGTCAAAGAACTGTGCTCTGTAGAATTTGCAGTGGCTGATTTTTTTTGGAAGTAAGTTGCCAGACTTTTCTTCCAAAGCACCTTTGAATGCCCTCAAACCTCCAGTCTTTCAGTTTGCCAGCCAAGTGCTTTAACCATTGGCACACCCAGGGACTTCATAAAACCTACAATGTCACCTAAAACGCCAGATGATCTGCTTATGCAAAAGACTGGTTTTATTGCCACCCTAATAAAACATGGCATCATGAAAGCCAGTAATTTCTTTTGGGTTTTTGTTGAGAACATTCGCAAGTACTCATGAAGACTAGGAAAATTCTTTTCTCATAAGCATGGCATTTTAATAAAAAACAAAATTACCATTACTGTGAAAATGATTTATGAAAGATTGGTTGCTTGGAAGAATCAGCCTTCTTAGTCCTTTGTTATATCTAGAATAGTATAGAGTCCAGATTATTTAAAGATGCTAAGTTGGTTGGAAAATTGCATCAGGGTTAAAATACCAGCCATGATCCTGTGCTGTTGATCTCAGTCTACCTGTTGAACTCACCAACAGGTAACAGGCATTACACATCTGTGACCAAGTGGGATTTTTCTTAGTAACTCCTACTATTGTCGCTGATGGAGAAAATCTTGGCCCAAACCTCCCTTGATGTTTGTACCATTGCTGGGCTATTGGAGGTTTGAGGCATATAATTTGTTCTCATTGAATAGATATTTTAGGCTAAGTTTTGTCTAGGAAATGGGCAATGTAATCTGTAGATTCCCACCATGAATCTGTAATGTTTGAGCATTTCCAGAAGGGGATATTGAAAATTTGTGCAACCCAAATTTGATTTGATTTCCATTAGATATATACTGTTGTTACTATGTGCCATCGAGTTGTCTCTGACTCATAGGGACCTTATGTAGAACAGGATGAAACACTCCCCGGTCTGGTGTTAGGTTCATGATCCCTTCTATACCTGAGCCTGTTGCTGCAGCCACTGTGCCAATCCACGTTGTCGAGGGCCTTGCCCTCTTTAGTTGACCCTCCACTATCCCAAGCATGACATCCTCCAGAGAATGGTCCTTCTGAGCATTCTAAAAATTCTCTCTAGTATACATCTATTATTTATTTATTTATTTATTTATTTTTTACAATTGCTAAAAGATATACACTGGAGAGAATTTGTAGAGATGGGCAAAGTGTTTTGAAGTCCAAAATGACACTCAGCATTGTCCTGGGTCACCTCTGCAGCAGAGAAGTCTATTTTTACATTTTTATTGATGTATTTTATTGGTTTGCCTGGGGAATGAGCAGAGATCCCAAAGGCTGGGAGTACAGAGATTTCTGTGAGATTTGTTGGGTAAGAGAAGTGCTAAGAGCAGGGGCAAGTTACTCAGTAAGCAAGGTAAGCACAGGCTTACTTGTACTTACTTCTAATCTGTAGTGAACAGCTTCACATGTGTTTCACCACATCAGAGATGTGGTAAAAATACATGAAACTGTTCGTTATGGACTAGTAGGTAAGCATAAGTAAGCTTGTGCTTACCTTGATTACTGGATACTCCATCCCTGTTAGAGATTATACATTTGAAGAGGCTTTGATCCTGTAAGGTGCTGTGGGGTTGAGAGAGAGACAGATGCCAGCAACACCTAGAACAGAATCTTTGATGGGGTGAAAAAATGTGAAGTTTTCACTACAGATTAATAAGTGAGCACAAGTAAACCCCTACTCACCTGGCTTGCTGGGTAATCTGATGCTGGCAGGAAGGTTCTGGGCACCTGGGTAACTGCAGTGCCTCCGTGGCTGCAGCACCCCTTGTCCAGGCAGCTCTTTCCATGTCGACACCTGCTCATTAGGAGCCAGACCAAGCCTCCCAAAGAGCTCTCAGATGGCTCTGATTCTGTATCCCTGCCAATCTCCACTAGAATTTAATAACAACCTTGAGTTGAAACTTGGGCCTTTGCTCACTGCTAATCCTCAAAACCATCTGGCCTTTCCCCTTCTCTGAATAACAGTTTAGTATATGAGGAGATGGGCAGGGGGAGGTGAAGGGGAAAGAAGGAGAACCCATTCTCATTTTTTAAAGGACAGTCCACTTTCTCTGGAGACAGATACTTTCTTTTGGGTCATAGTCTGAAATTTGTTCTTTCCATAGCTCCCACATCTTTAAATGCCAGATAATTGTTAAAAAAATTTCACCATTCATTAAATACTGAAAAGACTCCATGTCTAGTTCTTTTAATGAAATGATGCCAAAATGTCACATGTAAGTCTGTAATCATGATTCTGATAAAAGAAAAAATGTATTCATTTTTCTCTTCAATCTTCCTTAATATAGTATTGTATATGTAGGAGATTCTCCATGAGTATTTTGTTTATTCTTCTGCCTTGCTCTACAAAGGAATTGAGGTAATTTAGTAGAAAATGTGTAGGGTAAATCACAAAGTATAAAGCATCACAACTTCCTCTGTCCTGCCCCCACTCAGAAAACAGAACCTAGTGAACCAGATGACCTGTGTTTTGTATAGAAAATATCATGTTTATGACTTCTGTTTGAGACTAATCCAGGGTAGCTGCCATTGAATAGAATGGCCTTTGGAATTACTTGTAGGTGTACCTTGGAGATACTTCGGGTTTGTTTCCAAACCACTGCAATAAAGCAAATAGCACAGTGAAGAGAGTCGTGTGAATGTTTTGGTTTCCCAGGGTGTTCAAAAGTTATGTTTACACTGTACTGTAGTCTGTTAAGTGTGCAGTAGCATTCTGAGAAGTTTTAAAATACTGTGAGATTAACCAGTATGTGACAGACACATGAAGTTAGCATGTGCTGTTGGGAAAATGACACCATTAGAGTTAATAATGCAGGGTTGCCATAACCTTCAGTTTGTAAAACATGGAACATCTACGAAGTGTAATGAAATCAGGTATGCTTCTCGTCTTAATTATCTAGTGCTGCTATAACAGAAATAGCACAAGTGGGTGCTTTTAGCAAACAGAAATTTATTTTCTCACAATTTAGGAGGCCCAAAGTCCAAATTCAGAGCATTGGCTCTAGGGGAAGCCTTCCTGTCTCTGTTGGCTCTGAAAGAAAGTCCTTGTCTCTTCAGCTTATGCTTCCTGTTTCTTTGGAGATCTTCATGTGTTTCGGCATCTGTCTTACTCTATCTCTTCTCTGCACGTTTATTTAATCTTTTTTTTTTTAATCTCCCAAAAGAGATTAACTCAAGTATAGCATAGTGCCTAAGGCACTTGACTGCTAACCAGAAGGCTGGCGGTTCAAACCCACCAGCCACTCCTCAGAAGGGCAGTTTACTTCCTCGGAAACCCAAGGAGGGGTCACTATGAGTCAGGTCTGACTCGATGGCACATAACAACAACAGCAAGAACATACCCTAAACTAACCCTGCTTCCTTCATATAACATAGATAACCCATTCCCAAATGGGATTATAACCACCGGTAAAGAGATTAGACTATACAACACATATTTTGGGGGGACATAATTCAGCTCGTAAAACCTTGCACTATTTAAATGTTTGCTTACACACTCTTCCTCTATTGAACATGTATGTTCGTTGAGTTTGGGTATCTTAGGTACATCTATAATGTTCTGTTACTCCAATGAAGGAAATACCTAATAAACCTCTCTTATATGGGTGAATTACTGAAAGAAAGAATTTCACTCTTGTGTATTGGTGTGGAAAATGCCCTTAGCAGCATGTCTTTCTACTACTCAGATGGAAACTACCTTGTTCAAACCCAACGGATACATTTCCTTGAGAATTTTGTAAACACATGTGTTTATTTGCATGCATGCACACATATGTTTGCATGCATGTCTATACACATACATATTCCAAACATCAGAATTTGAGCTCACTTTTTTTCTCAGAGACCCCTCACAGATGGTACAGCACTGACGATGTGATGCTTTAGAAAACAGGCTGACAAACAATGGCCCATGGGCCAAATCCAGCCGTTTTTATATAGCCTGTGAACGTAGAATGGTTGTTATATTTTTTAATGGTTGAAAAACCATTAAAAAAAAAATTTGATGACACATGAAAATTACACAAAATTTGAATTTCAGGGCCTGTATATAAAGTTTTATATGTATATAAAGTTTTTTAAGGAGCTCTGGTGACATAGTGCCTAAGGTATTTGACTGCTAACCAGAAGGTTGGCACTTCAAACCCACCAACCACTTTGAGGAAGGGAGATGGAGCAATCTATTTCTGTAAAGATTTACCACCTCAGAAACTGAAGGAGTCACTATGAGTTGGAATCGACTTAATGGCAGTGAGTTTGATTTTTTGATTTTTTTATATAAAGTTTTATTGGAATACTTCCACACCCATTCACTTACATATTTTCTCTGGCTGATTTGTCTCTACAGTGGCTCTACAGCTGAGTAGTTGCAACAGGGATTATATGGCCTACAGTGTTATAGCCTGAAATATTTACTCTTTGGCCCTTTACAGAGACGTTTGCTGACCCCTGCCTTAGAAGTACCAAAAATAAGTAGGATGAAGCCTGTCTGAATCAAGCCACATTGCTTTTCCCTGCGTTTTAAAGAGGAATTGGAAAAGATGGATAGAACTATTCTCAACTTTTATCTGTTTTAAAGGACTTCATAATTTTATTCTTTGTAATAATATATAACCTTAAGTCCCAAACAATATGTTTTTAAATATTCAAACTTTAATATCTTCAGTGATTATATCCTGACATGATATGGTGGAGCGGCAATTAAAAATTTGGAAAACTGTGAAACATATAATAGTAAGCTTAGTCTGATTGACAGTTTGCCTTCTGAAGCAGCATGGAAGGAAACCCTACTATGGTTCAGCAAATCATAGGACAGACAGGAAAAGGGGGCATCTCAAATGCACTAAGGACTAGTATGTGTTGCAGTTTGTGTTACGGTCTGCCCCAACGTGAGAATGCCCTATATTTACACACAGTTTCTATTTTCTTTGGTGCTGATGTTGTTTCATAGTCCTTAGTTACTGAATCAAACTGGTAAGATAGGGAAGAAGCAGATATTGATACTTCCATCTTACAGAAAGACAAAACTATCAACTCTGTGTATGGCTCTGCCTATAGCAGTAAGTCAGTGCCAAGTCCAAGAAAATAGAATGATTTCTTCTTTCTTTTTGTCAGATATAAATCCCTACATGGTGGATATGGTCCACAATATAATAAAGAATCTGACCTGAGTTTTAATGTGAATATTTGACTGATTTCCTTTATAGCATCTGGCACATCCTTTTGTTAATGTTATCCTACCTTTAATCACTATAAGTATAACCTCCTGAGTCAATTAATTAAATGCTTCATTACCTAAAAATAAAAACGTTTGCTTCCTTACGTGTGCCACTCTGTCCCTTTACATTGGGCCAGCAAATGATTGCTGAGTGGACTAGCAGTTTGCTGAATCTTTTCCTCCTTCCTACTTTTGCTTTTTAGTGAGCTTATGTTCTTAAAGTGAGCTTACTTTCCTTCTATCTTGATCAGAGCATATAAAGGAAAAAAAGGACACATAAACGGTTTGTTCTGGCCACCTAGTGCCGCTCTAACAGAAATATACCACAAATGGGATGGCTTAACAAACAGGAGTTTATTTCCTTCAGTTCAGGAGGCTTAGAAGTCCAAGTTCAAAGTTGCCAGGCTCTAGGGGCTGGGTGAAAGCCCCTCAGCCTTGGGGTCCAGCTCTGCCTCCAACTCCCAGCCCACTGAAGCTCAAGGCTTTTCTTCACTTAGGCAGCTGCTGGCTGCTGAGGCTGCCAAGCCCAAGGTTGACAAATAACAAGGCACAGTCCTGGTATTACCAAATCACATGACAGGCCATTAATTCAAGTCCATTGTAAGTCCCAAGGTCAGCAGAGCATGGCAGGCTGCTGAACAATGACATGGCTACATGCAGGGTTCAAGGTGCCATAAGCTAGAGACCATTCCCAAGTCTTCTCCTTATATACAGGAAGCAGCAGTCCACATCCCAAGGGCAGCTACTCAGCTGCTTGTGGTGGATCCCACCATGGAGTTGATTGCGAGTCTCCTCATGGGGAATAAGTACCACCAGCTGCCCAGCCACTCAACCAGGCCCAGCCAAGTTGACACACAGACATAAGTACCACACTGTTACATTCTTGCCACAGTTGGATTTCAGTATCACAAAGTGTGAATACTGGGAGAGGTTTTGGGATTTTTCTTTATTTTACAGATACGGAACCTGGTCCTCGGGAAGGACAGGGAACTTCTCTGAGATATCACAGCTACTTAGTAGCAACGTTGGAGCAAGGACTCATTTGCCATACTTGCTTGCTTTTCTTTCCTTTGCTGTACCTTGTATGTAATTATTATATAAATATCAAATAAGAAAATCCGGTGGAGTTTAAAAAGAATTTCATTTTGTAGTCCATTATGTTTGGCTAAGGAACAGCCATACTTATTTCCACAAAGTTCACAGGGAATTTTACTCCAATACTTCCATCAATCTTCTTGGAATAGGTTTTTTTGTTTTGTTTTGTTTTGTTTTTTGGTGGGGGAGGGGGCTCTTTCAACACTTTATTTAATTTTAAGAGTTTGTTTTACTTCAACATTACATGTGTATTTAGTTTCATTCCCCACTTAGCATGCCCAACCCTAACCCAGCTTCCTCCCCTCCCTGCCCAGTAGCCCTCCCCACCCCACGCCCCTCATAGTTATGCGTTCCTGTGTGTCCTGCATTTCCTCCATGCGAATGTTGCCCCTCTGGTACCCTGCGGTTGTTTGCTCCAAGGGATGCGTTTCCATAGAGTATGTGCGCGTGTCACCCTGGGTTGAGTGGTCTGCATGTATATCTTGTTTATTATTGGGCTGAGAGTCAGCCCCTGGGAGTGAGCTTTATTCCAGGCCCAGAATATATCCCAGAACCATAGTATTGGGGGTCTCACCAGACTCCATCCGACCAGTAATTATGGTCATTATTGAGTTTTTGGATTTTGTTCCATGTTTTTCCTCCCACTCTATCCAGGATCTCCAGATTTGATCCTTTCTTGAGTGGTTGGCATTGGTAGCCAGACACCATCTACTTCCTCTGGTCTAGAAGGGGCATCGTGTCCTAGGGCTGATTGCTTCCAAATCCCCTGGTTTTTTTGCACTCCTCTTTGCTTCTGACGATAGGAGACCATTAGCTGTACCTTAGATGGCTGCTTGAAAGCTTTTAAGATCCCAGTTGCTACTCACCAATGTAGAATGAGGAACAAGACTTTTATGTATTTTGTTGTGGCATTTGAGTCTGGTGTCCCCCAGTACTATGGTCCTGAGTTGGTAGATACTTTGGATCTCTCTCCCCCGGTGTCTGGCTGTCTATGATGGATTACTCTGTCTGTCTTCTGCTGTTTCTGTAAGGATTGTGGTTATTTTGTATCAGTGGTGTCTGTGCAAGATTAGCCTTCACTGAATATATCCTTGGTCTAGAGTATACTCCTGTTCCTGATATCCCCATCTGATCTTCTCAGATGTTTATGTGTTTTCTGTAGCCTGGTGTTTGGTGTTAATGGTAATGCAATATTATGGATATACTGGTTGGTATTAGCATCTGTCGTCTATATGTTATGTGTACAATTCAGTGTCCTCCCTTTTCCTAATGCTATCGTGGTGGTCGGGAGCTCTGGTAGCATAGTGCCTAAGGCACTTGACTGCTTACCAGAAGGCTGGCGGTTCAAACTCACCAGCCACTCCTCGGAAGGAAGATGGGGCAATCTACTTCCATAGTGATGCTGCCTCGGAAACCCAAGGAGGAGTCACTATGAGTCGGGTCTGACTCGATGGCACATAACAACAACAACAACAATCATGGTGGTCACACACTCTTTCTATACCATCCCTCCCCTTACCCAAACCAGCGTGTGGCCCCCAACTAGTCCGAAGTTAATCCCTCCCTTTCCCTCCCCACCCTGGTAATCTACAAAGTGAATTCCCTTTCTCAAGCAAACCCTTGTCTCTTTACAGTAATGGGCTCATACAGTATTTGTCCTTCTGCAATTGACTGACTTTACTCAGTATAATGTCATCCAGGCTTATCCACATTGTGGGATGATTCATGTATCCTTCATTGTTCTTTAATGTAGCATAGTATTCCATTGTGTGAATGAACCATAATTTGGTTATCCGTTCATCCATTGATGGGCATTTAGGTTTTTTCCATGTCTTTGCTGTAGTGAATTGTGCTGCGATGAACATAGGTGCACATATGTCTGTTTGTGCACTGCCTCTCACCTCTTTCGTATATATTCCTAGTAATGGAATTTCTGGGTCAGATGGTATTTCTATTTCCAGGTTTTTAGGGAAACGCCATACCATTTGCCACAATGGTTGTACCATTTTACAATCCCATCAGAAGTGCACAAGAGAGTTCCAGTTTCTATACAACCTTGCCAGCATATGTTATTTTCTGACCTGTTGAACTTTGCTGTTATTACTAGGGTGAGATGATATCTCATTGTTGTTTTGATTTGCATCTCTCTAATGACTAACGATCACAAGCATTTCCTCATGTGTTTGTTGGGGGAATAGTTTTTAAACTTAGTAAAAGGTGATGAGAGCTATAAATACCCAGTTAGCTTAGGAGATAAATGATGCAAAAACATACCTATTTCTTATCTTCAATAAGAAATACATTTGAATTGAACACAGTGTTCACATTACTTTGAAGAACCATTCAGCATTCACTATCAGCCATCACAATCATCTTCTTGGTTTAGAGAGTAATTTTGGGGAATTACTATCCTAATAGAGTGGAAGACACAGTTCAATTGACTCTTCACTATCTTGATTTATTTTTCCTGGGGTTTTAAAAATGGAAAGAAACAGTGTCCATCAATGGTTGCTCCCTGACTGTTCACTTTCATTTCAACCACACTGCATTGTTTTCTTCATAGCATTTGTTACAGCTAAAAATGATCTGTTATTTGTGTACTTGCTCACTCCCCTTCCCCCCACCTCATACTCACAAGAATGTAAGCTGCTGAGAGATCATTCACTGTTGTGTCACAAGCACCTATAATAGTGCGTGGGGGCATGATGGGAATTGCGTAGTATTTGTGCAATGGGGAGCTCTGGTGGCATAGTGCCTAAGGTGTTTCACTGCTAACCAGAAGGCTGGAGGTTCAAACCCACCAGCCACTCCTCGGAAGGAAGATTGGGCAACCTACTTCCATAGAGATACCGCCTTAGAAACCCAAGGAGGGGTTGCTATAAGTTGGGATGATTGATAGCAGTGAGTGGTTTGGTTCAATGCATGAGCAATTGGCTTTGCTGACTCTTGCTTGGTGTGAGGTGCAGTGTTATAAAATCGTAAATTCTGTGGATGGGGAAGAGATTCCATACCTGAGCAAGAGAGCACTGTTCTGAGAGGAAGAGCTCCCAGCCCCCACTGTGGCACCTGGATGTGTTCTGTGAGGGTTATTTTACTTATCTTTTTCTCCGTTGATTCTCCGTTGATTGCTTGAGGGCAGGGATCAAGTCTTATTTATCTGTATGTCTCTAGTGTTGAACAGTGACCAGCAAAGTGAGCGAGTCTGTGAATACTTCTTTTAGCACCAGTATCTGAGAACTGAATACAGTATTTTTGTGCTTATCCCTTTGAGTATTTTCAGTGAAATAAGTCAGCCACAAAAGGACAAATATTTTATAATTTCACTTACTTGAGAAATAACAAGAATATGCAAATGTACCAAATAGACCAAAGTTGGTTAGTGGTTACCAGGAGCAGGAGTGTGAGAGGGTAAAGAGGAGATATTGTTTACGAAACAGTATTTTTTTTTTTTTTTTTTATGGTGATGGGAAATTTGGCAATGATAAAGGGTTATTATGGTTGTAAAACATGATGAGTGTAATTGGTATCACTAAATTGCCTTAAAAATGTTGAGTTGCTAAATGGTGAATTACATATATAGATTTGCAACAATTGAAAAACAGAATGTATAATGAATGACTGCTAGTCTCTTAATGTTTGAAGAATTATCTGCCAATAGGAAGAGAATTTCTGGCAAATTGGGCTGACTTTTTCTTAGTAGAAGCTCCTATATAGACCAGCTTTGCCCCATAGAAATATAGTATGAACCACACATTTTCTAATAGCCATATTCAAAAGCTTTTAAAAAGTAAAACTAATTTTAATATTTTATTCAACTGAACATATTCAAGTTACTCTCATTACAATATGAATAATATAAAAATTATTAATGAGGTATTTTTTATTTTTTTCATGCTAAGTCTTGAAGTTGGTTATTTTACATCTCAATTTAGATGCTAAATTTTCATCAGAAATACTTTCTGTATTTTATTTCTTAAACTTTAAAATTGAAAAAGCAGATTTCCATATCCAAATTACTAAAAACAAACATTTTCCAGTATCTGAATTACCAGTTTTTCAATTTTCAGTTAAATAAAATTAAAAATTTAGTTCTCCAGCCACTTCAGTGTCCAGTAGCCACGTATGGCTAATGATAACTTCACTGGCCTGTTAGATTATAAACTCTTCTTAAATTAACCTTTGCTATCGATCTTCCTTGATTGATAAATACCCACAACCTTCTATCATCACAGCATTTTTAGCATAGTAGGAACGTATGTTGGAGTTCATCTGGTCTACCTACGTCCTTCTATAGGAATAGTGGCCCAGAGAAGGAAGTGGCGTCTTCAGTAAATTTTCTTTGCACACCCCTCATGAAGCCTGCTTGATATTCAGTGTTCTTCCAACCACTACCATTCTGCTGCCTTAGCCAGGGATGTGCCTATGGGCCTTCCATCTGCAGTGAGAGATTCTCTACTTTCTGCCCGCCAACATGAGTGTGATAGAGAGACCTTGGGGAAACCATCTCTGTGTGCCTGCCCCAGTCACTCATGTGAGGTCACAGAAGCAGCTGGCGCACTTGGGGCCAGCTGGCTCTTTTTCCTGTGCTGAGGTCAGGCCAGTTCTTTGGATGGCCTGCTTCAGGGAAGGAGGCCAGACCAAGTGTTAAGACAGATGGTACCAAGCCCAGTGCTCATTTATCCTAAGGTGTTGCCCTTTCCAAGGAACATGGAGAAAGATCATCAGCCCTCGGTGTCACCCAGCCACTGTCTTTTTTTTTTTTTTTAAGACTCCATGTGTGTCATCTGAAAATGAAGAAGAATATGTGACTATGAGTTGAGAATTTCCAAGGGCACTTTTTTGTCATTTATAACCATTGACAGGTTTAGAGCTTGTTTTCTTTTCTTATTCCCAGCACTGTTAGAACATCTCATGGTCTCTTGACATCATCTTTATTGATGATGCCAAAATTAATGAAATGATAGTGGATCATTTTGTGTGTGTGTGTGTGTGAGAGAAATAGTTTGACTCTCTGCCTCTGAGATAACTGAGTTGGGTGCTGCTCATTCAGTAGTTCTTATTCCACCAAAACATATGCTTTGCTCAATGCTGTGAACTCAGAGCAAGGCTGAGAAGGTACAGCCTCGCTGGCAGGACTGGAACTATTTTTCCTTTTAGTTCCTTGCCTGCTTCTCATTCCATGTTCTTCCCTGTACTCCCCATACTCTACTTCTCTACATTGCTCTGTAATATTTTTTATAGCTATTGTAACTTTAGCATTGCCAGGTTACATTGTCATCTCCATTGAAATTACATGCATTGTTGTATGTTTGTGTCAATTCAGCTCACCAATGTGGAGACATAATATAAAATAACTCTCATAGAATTGGCTGAATATTCAGACCTTGTCTTGAAATCCTGTAAAGTTACCTGCAAAATTTGGGGAGAAGAAAAATTCCCTAGCTGAGATGTCTCTGAAACATTTCACTATAAAATGGAAAATAAAACTCTCTTCAGCACAGTATTTAGGCAGATTTTTGATTCCCTGATTAGAAATTGTTTGGGGGTATAAGCATCACTACTGCCAATTAGAAAGCGACTTTTAACTTCTTTTGTATGGTTCCATGCTCTAATAATCCATGGATAAGAGGCACTCTTACTGAAGCTTACAATTTCTGGTAAGACATCAGGAATTTTATTTTGAGGAAACAATGAAACTTTTAAGTGAAAGATGTACTTTCTGATAGCAAAGGTGCATGAAAGGAAAAGTGCAGAACTCAAAGTTGCAGTGTGTGAGTTTTCAAACTGCTCACTAAAGCCACCTTCTGGAGGAAGGTTCTGGAGCAAAAGGCTGGAACTTTAGGACATCTTTCCTTCCATTCACCAAGTAGTTCCACTCTTAGATTTGTGGTAACTCTTTTCTGTAGGACTTTACTTGAAAAAAGACTTCTGCAGCTTACTAAAGTTTAAAAGATCAAGTTTTGAAGTTTAAAACATCTTTGGCTTCATTTACTTTATTGTGAAAGAATGGTTTAGGAATTATTGCACCTTCAGCTTTTATAAAACGAGAACATATTTTAAGGGAAGTGGCTTAAGTAATATTTTTCCTACAGGTGACTTGGAATAACTTGTGCACTGCATACATAGGACATCCCTACCATACGAGAGTCCTGACAATTACACACATCTCGCCAATGGCAGGGAGTAGGACGGGAGAAGTGTCTCTGGGACTGTGGGGTACCATCAGACCATCTGCAACTTGAATTACCATTTTGGATGGGGTGTGCTGTAATGCTAAATCTACATCCTATTCTTCCTGCTTTTAGGCACAAGCCACCCTGCCCGAAGACATGCAAAGCTTGTACCAGCTGTAAAATCAGTTTTATTTTGAGGATTCATACTAGTTTTATAATTTCCCAGAAAAGAACAAATTCTTGAGAATTAGGTAGAAAACTTTGATGAACCTTTAGTCAAAGAATAAAGTCTTTAAAAAGTATTTTAATGTATCCTTGACAACTATTTACAAGGCCAGCTTTCTGGAATTATTGACAATTAAAACTAGGTGTGGGGCCTTACATTCAGTTTTGGGGGTGAAAACTGACATTTTTGGTTATCTTGGATAAATGTTTTTGTGTTGAGATATTAGGTATGTAGGAAGTTTGAGTTAATTGCCAGGGTATATGCTGGTTAGGGAGAAAGTGACAAAACCTTTAGTGATACAACACATCAAAATCTGGAACATGCAAGGTTGCCTTTCTTGGTGCAATTGCTGTTGAAGTTCTCTTAGTTTAGGAATGGAGGACATGCACCTGTGTTTTCTGTAGGAAAGAAATGTGCCTTGGAGTGTATTATATTGCTGAATTAGCCACTTGCAGAGATAAGGTGAAACCCCCAGTAACAATAAAGTTATATTCTAGGGGTTTAAAAGTCATGAATTTCTCAGCTTCTGGATATTTGGAGGAAACAAAGCATATTCAGAGAAATACATTTTAAAAAACACCTGTGGCTTCTTTTCCTAATTTCCAATTATGCGTTTGGAACTTGAGAACAATGGGAAAGTACAGTGCTTTGTCAGCCTCAGTTGCAGAAGTTACTTTGATCAAGGATACTTATAAATATATTTTAAAGTATCATTAGTGATTCTAAAGGAAGAGAATAGAAAGGTCCAGTAGACAGTGGGAAACCAGCCAGGTTTTTTTTTTTTTTTTTTCTTAAAGCTGGCTGACCTCTTCAACTTGGCTGAAAATAAGAAAAGGAAATTATATGTATTCCCCAAAAGCACAGAATGAATTACATAGGGAGAAAGCATACAGAAGTTTTTTTTTTTTTTTTTTAATTCTAATGTCTTCCCTCCTATTGCTATTACAATTAAAAAAGAAAAATTCTTAAAACCTTTTTGATAGAAAACACTTTTTATTATGAAGCCCCAAGTAAGATTTTGTTTTTGTAGCTGAATTATATTTAATTTCCCACCTTTTGTTTCTTCCCTCCTTTTTAGCAGGTGAATTATGTCACAGTCAGTGGAGAAATTTTTCTGAACTCTTCTTCAGATAGGTACTGGGAGAAAGCAGATACCTGAGCTTGGTGTACACAGTAGGCCCTCAGGAACTGTGAGACTGCATGGTTTTGACATTGTTCATGGTGAGACCTGGGAGAAGTTTGCAGTTCGCTTGTGGCCGGAATGGTACACCATAGTCTTGGCACATATGCCTTCCTGTTTTCTGTCACTGCCTGGCACAGACTGTCAAACACCCTACAGGGGCAAAGGGGGAAAAACTCTTTGGCCTCCAAATCAGAAATACAGTGAATTGGGTTTATAGGAACTCAAACTCAGCGCACTTATGAAGCGAGTGAGCAACATCTTCAGAGAACCCCCACCAAATGCTCATATGACATCTTTGAATGTTGTGCTACATCTTTCAAACACATTAGCAATTAGCCCTACCAAATCCACTGCACAAATTTCCAAAGTAATGGATTTTTGATGTGGGAAGCACACAAACCAGGGTAAGTATTTTCAACAGAGCATCACCTTTTTTTTCTTGTTAATTTTCTTGGTGAGATTAGGGATTCTTATTAGGGCCCAAAGGAGCTCTGGTAGCATAGTGCCTAAGGGACTTGACTGCTAACCAGGAGGCTGGCGGTTCAAACCCACCAGCCACTCCTCGGAAGGAAGGTTGGGCAATCCTACTTCGGTAGTGATAACTGCCTCGGAAACCCAAGGAGGGGTCGCTAGGAGTCGGGGCCGACTCAATGGCAAATAACAACAACAACATTAAGGCCCAAATGGTTTTGGCCCATTGTAACATTTCAGCAACTGATTGGTAAGCATTGTGAATAACGTGTGTGTGTGTGTGTGTGTGTGTGTGTATAAATGATTCCTGAACTTACTCAATTTCTTCTCGTGTCTGCGTCCCAGCAGAAGATGCCCCAGCAGGCCCTGAGCATTGCTGCTTCCCTTCACATAATGAATATTCAGAAGCTGCAGTCATTGAGGACTCAGGTGGCAAAAAATAGTAAGGTGATTGAAGCCAGCCCTATCATAAAAGACAAATCTCCACTTCATCGACTCGGAAACCCTGATTACAGCCCAGATTTTGTATCCTGTGACCCTTGGACATTAGGGCCGAGTCCTAGGGAACCACCTATATATTAGACATCTGTTTGCTATACCAACATAACATCTTTCTGTATGATGTATTGTAATAAGCATGTTGTTCTTAAAAGACAACAAACCCTTCTGTAGTCCTCCCCCACAAAATGCATTTAGGCTGATAGATCAGCATAAAGGACACACTGTCGAGGCAGGCAATGCATGCATTGTTTTCCCCATAATGTAGTCAGGAGCTCCATAGCAAAATTCAGCGTGTCTCTCAAAATCTTATTTTATATATTTTGTCACCATCAGCAGTTAAACTAAAGTAGGAACTGCTCCATTCTGTTATGGGTTAAATTATGTTCTGTACAGATCTAGTGGTGATGTATAAATTGCAGCCCTTTCTTTTTACGAAGGATTCTAAAATAGATTTTCAGAATTAGGGCTGGATTTTTGCTTCTGCATATGTGGTGACTCTTGATTTTTTCCTTCAGAGAAGCATCCTTTGCAGCATTCCCCCTTCGGAGGAATCACTTAGGCACTTCCAGCTGGTGGCAGGGGATACAGCCATAATACAGCTTCCTCTGTCCCAGCTGTCTTTTTCACTACGGTAAATGCATTACGATGGCTGCACTCTCTTGTAAAGATTCAGGTAGGGGAAGGTGTAGGATGAAGTCTGGAAACCGTCCTTTTGGTTTTTAAAAGCTTCAACCTCTCCAGCATCTTTGTGTTTTGAATGCCTTCCTGCTTCTAGTCCAAGGTTTCTCTCCAGTGATTGAAATGCTGCTGTAAGCCTGATTAAAGGTGCTTGAGGATATCACCTTCTACAAGAAAGCCGGCTGCAGAGGATCTTGTTTAATGCATTATGGCTCATGCGGCCTCACAATTAAAGAAAAACAGGGATTTAGAAATCAATGCTGAAGAAGAGCCTGAGAAAAAAAGGAAACACCGCAAACGGTCCCGGGATCGGAAGAAAAAGGTATCTGTGTCTTCCAGGGCATATATTATCTTGCCTGAATTCTTTTTGTTTTCAATCTCCTCCTGGCATCTATTAGAAGCATTTAAGGCTATGCTTGCATGCTGGAGAGAGTGCAAATTGAGTGTGTAAATTGGGAACAGATGAGGAAGCCCTGTGGTAGACCATGGACCATGGGATTGGCAAGGGAAGGGAAGGCATTATCCTATGTGGGGGTGATTGCAGTACTGATGCGGAAGGTGTACTTTTACTTCCCATAGGCAGGGTCCTGTTTCCATGACACAGTAATGTGTTGCAGGGGAGTTAAAAGTAGTTTCTGTACATCCTGGTCAAGGTTACATGGATTGCAGTGACTTAGGTTTGTGGGAGAAGCTGGAGAGTCAGGCTTTGTACTTCTTAGAGCTCTGACTCGTGGAAAAGGAGCTTTTGTGTTGGAACTGTGTCACATGTGTGCGTTTCTCAGGCAGATCTGTGACCTTAAAGACGTAGCAGAAAAGTCATTTCCTGCTTTGCTTTTTTTCTTTTTCCTTTAGCCTCATAAATCTCTAAGGTACTTTTACTGAGAGAGTACATTGGAAATAAGCTGCTAGAAATAACTTTCTTTTGTTAAATAAAGCTAAAATCACAGAGGTCAGTTTTTCTCTGCTGAGTGAGAGCAGTTACCCTGAACGCAGGAATTCCCAGGGCGCCCAGGGAACCAGTACAACCTTCCGCACTGATTGCTTTAGATCAAAACATGGGCATTGATGATCCCTTACTGTTATTCCAAGTTGGAGTATGGAAATAGGAATATTCTAGGTCAGTTGTGTTTTGTTACAGTCAGAGAGTACTTGCTAAGTGTTTGGTGGTTGTATTCTTAAATATGACTCCTAGAGACAGACCGGAAAGTGAGGCCCCAAAGCACTTTTCCTCCATGACAATTAATAAAAATTGACTAAAGTCTATGATCTGAGTATAGAAGTCAGGCTATCAAACATTTTTATGTGCCTTTGTGAGAATTCTCAAAGGAAAGATCATGATTTGCTCTGAGCACTGATGCATGTGGTTACTAAATGACATGCAGATTTCATCCATCACATGCCCTTCTCTTCATGGAGTGACCACGAATGTTTCTGGTACCTTTGCCATTTTCTTCCAACTTAAAGTCTATAGAAGCAGCCTCCTCTGCCTTTCATCACATGGCTGATTTTATGAGACTGAATTGGGAGGGCTGCAGTAGTTTTGCTGCAAGATGTTAAATATAGATATTTTCTAATTCCATATTCTTACAAATAAAGGTTTTGAATTTATTTTCACAGAAGTACAAACTAAGGTTAAGATACTGTATGCCAGGCCTACTTTAAAGCCTTCCACACCAGAGTTGTCATGAAATTGCTGTATTTTGCTAGATTGAGGTATAATGTTACTATAGTGTGTTGGTGGGTAGGCTGCTATCAGTTGCCTCCTCTCCACACATTATTATACCCTGCCATGGTAGAATACCTCTGAGATAACATGTGAAAAGGTATCTATATATTTGTATAAAGATATGTGTCATCATTTATGTCCATTTATATAAGAGATATTAGCCATGCCACACTTATGTATGGCAGTTTCCTACAGCAGCGACGATGGACCTGCTGTCTTTGTGCTTGGGCCCCTGTTTGACTTGGAAGTAAAACAAGGAAGGGGTGAGGCAAAGGGAGTTTCTGGATTGACTGATCTGAAGCAAATGCTTTGTGGACCAAAATGCTTTGTTATGAGTACAACAGAGTCTGTCCAATGTAAATCTCTTAGCAACCAGAAGGGAACATGGAGAAATATCAGTATCACTTTTGTAAACGTGCAATCAGATTTAAATGTTTTGTTCTCTGAACGCTTACAGAGTAGAATGCAAAAAGTGGCTCATGGATAACATTTTGTTGCTACTATACTTGTTAATTCATAGCACAGTATAGTATATATATTCCCTATCAAAGGTATTCTATAGAATATAGAGTACTTGTAGATTATTTTTAATGTCCAGAGTTAAGATTGAATTACTTTGAAGACACAGGCTAGATTTCTTACAGTGGTATAGCATCTATGGCACTTATTCCCTACAGAGTGAATTACTTAGAATTCCTTTTTCCTACCTTTTCCTAAGATCCTAATTAGGCTTGTGTTCTACTTTGTTCCATACTGTAGGCCCCATGTCAGTTGAAGATGCAGCTCTTAAATATTATGTGGGTTTTTATGGGAATAGTTACTACTGCTTATATGCAGAACTATTTTCTAGAATATTTTAATTACATAAAAGTAATATTATCCTCAGAAAAATCGCCCAATAGAAAACCTTAGGAAAATCTTAAAAAGTATCTAATTTATAAAATAAGAAATTTGGTCATGGCACCCCTTGTATTTCAGGTTTGAGCAAGCCCAAGAAGGAGAGTTAGACCGATATGACCCGGCATCATATAGTATGAGATATTAATAATAGTATAATAAAATGATAATGCGTGTGTAGACTTAACATTCACTCTCATTAAGAGAAATCTAAATTCACATTTCATTAGGTTTTTAAAGACCCATTGAGTTGTACATTTGTTGTATTACAAATATTAATAATTATGAATGAAAGTGATTACCCAAAAAAGTAGGGAACTTCCAGGAAATTACAATAAGCAGAGTTTTAATAATGATGTGTTTTATTCTTAACACAACAACTTGTATCAAGAAAGAAACTCTTTCTTGATAGAAGGAAATGCATCTGGGGAGATGAACCTTTACTTTTTTTTTAATCATCAATTTTTCTGGCTTGAGGTGAAAATCGTTCTAATAAGTGTCTAATTTAAAATTTGCTTATTAATGTATTTATACATATTCCTTATACATACTTTGCCACTGCTCTTCCTGACATATTTTTCCCTTCACACTTCTTTCCTGATGGACTACGTAGGTTGGCAGCCAACGGAAGGCAAGCCAAAGGTAGACAGAGTGCCTTTGGACAGGTTCATATTGAATCCCTGCCCTGGCTAAGCAACTTGCAGAGAGGAACTCTTTATATCCATTGCACCCAGTAGAGTCTTCTGCCCACAGGTGGTAGTCAGTAGATGGCCCAAAGTACCATGAGCCCACTAGGGTTAGAAGTCACAGATGATGTTCTTGGGGTATGACCTGCAGTTCCTACACTTCTTTGTTGCCACTGGCACTGGTGCCATGTTATCTGCCTGTTTTGCCTTTTCCACATGTAAATTATAAAATACATTTTCAGTAGTGAGAGAACAGGAGAAGTGACACTAATCTATCCAGTACAACCAAAACCAAACTCAATGCCATTGAGTCCATTCCAACTCATAGTGACCTCCGTGGGGTTTTCAAGGCTATAAATCTTTATGGAAGCAGACTACCTCGTCTTTCTTCCACAGAGCAACTGGTGGGTCTGGACCATTGACATTTTGGTTAGCAACCAAATACCTTAACGAGTACAAAATCAGAGCTCCTTAATGTGTTCAGTAAATGGGTTTTCTTTAAAATATATGTATATATGTATTGCATCTGCCCAAAATAATTTGAGGTGACCTAACAAAATGACCTCTGGTGGTATAGTAGTTAAAGCATTCAACTGCTTATCAAAAGGTCAGCTGTTCAAACCCACCAGCCATTCACTCCATGGGTGAAATATGAGGCAGTCTGCTTCCGTAAAGATTTACAGCCTAGGAAATAGTATGGCGTAGTTCTGCTCTGTCCTGCAGGGTTGCTATGAGTCATGATTGACTGAGTGGCAGTGGTTTTGGTTTGGATGACAAAATGAATATTAAAAACAGAAACATTTATGGAGTACCCCTCTATATGCCTGAGAGTGCTAGCTACTGGGATAAGGTAGTAATTAATTCCATGATGATTATCTTCCTGATCATTGATGGCAGATTCATATGGTTAATTGGTGGCAGAAGAGGAATGATAGATTCCTTGAATGACTGATTGATTCTTACATTCATGTATTTATTCAGCCCACATTTATCAAGTGACTTCTGTAGATTAGCCATTGTGATAAAGGTTGGAGACCTTTAACAAGGTATAGTGGCAACAGTAAAGTAGTCCCAGCAGGGCTAGGGAGAATAATAAGAGCGCCATGAGATACCCATGCGTAAAGTATGGAAGGGGGCCATAGGAGTCCATTGGAAGACTCCAGTTTGAGTCAAATGAGCTCAGAGAATCCTCAAAGAAGCTGAACCTTGAAAGATTTAGAGAGAGAGACAATCAGACAGAAGGAAGTCCCATGCACAAAGTGATGGAGAGAATATTGGAGTGTGTGGGAAGTACACAGTAATTTGGAATGCCTGACATTAAGGGGGCATGTATGTGTAGTAGTAATTTTAAAAGACTGGAAAAGTAGGCAGGGGCCATATCTTGAAGACCTTGTGTGCTATCTTACAGGGTTTGGATAGTATCCTGACCAAGGTACAAGGGACTTGGTGGGTGCGGAGATAAAAATAGATTCATGATTTAGAATAATCACCAGCCTCAGTGTTGTAGGCAGCAGCAGGGAGAGCAGGTAGGAATCACTGAGGATGATCCAAACATGAGATGCTAGGAGTAGGAGCCAGGGCAGAGACTATGCTGCTGGAGAGAGGATGAGACATGTAAGAGATACTTAGGGGCAGATTCAATAGGACTTTGGCAGCAGATTGTACAGAGGAAGTACAAAAGAGAGATCGAATTTAGAGTAACTGCCAGCTTCCTGGTTTGAAGGGGAAGGTGAAGAATTAGATTGCTGGATTTATAAGTTTTTAATTCCAGGACATACACTGTGTACTTACTATGCATCAGGTAGGATTTTAAATTGCTATATAGTGGACACTCATTTAATCTACATGATCCTACAAAGAAAGTACTTTTATTATCCCTATTTTACAGATGAGGTAAGTGAGTCATGAGCCTTTAAGCTATTCATCCAAGGTTCCCCATTAGTAAGTGGTAGAGCTGGGATCCCAATTTGAGCTGTCAGATCCTCTAGCTGTGCTCTTAATTACCCTGTTACAGAGCATATGTAGTGTGTGGCATTAATATTTTCATAGTTGGGCATGAAAATGGGCTTGATTCAGAGAAACTTCCAATTGATATGCTGTTTCCTAGTCATTGAAATCTTAGATGCTCAGTCCTCTGCAATATCCTTTAATGTTTTGCTTTAAGATTTTCTCTGTTTTAAACTGTGGAAAATAGAAATGAAAAATTACCAGCACCAGGATTTCAAATTCTCAAGGACCCTTTGGTGTGATAACAACATAATAGTGTTTCAAGGTTTTCTTTATGCCAGGCAAAGTGTGCAGTGGTTCTCACGAGTTACTCCATTTTTTTTCTCACAACTGTTCTATAAGCCAGGCATTATTTTTATCTCCACTTCTCATGGTGAAAATCAAGGCTTAAAGAGAAGAACTTGCCTGAGGTCATATGGTTAGTGAATGGTAGACTACCTAGGCTTAAACTCGGAAAATAGAACTTTGGAACTAACATATTTAACCACTGGATTTGTTGTAATGATGCTCTGATAGTCTTTTTTAAGATCAAAACTATTGAAGGGGTTGAGGATAGATTTCAGAAGACATGAGCTATGCAGTGTTAGCTCTCACTCTAAAAGGTTGGTGCTTCCTGACATTTTGCAGGCTTACTCTAGGGTAGTGCACCTGTGGCACCCATGATGGAAGGTGCCGGGTGGAGTAAGGTTTAGTACAGCAGCAACTAGGCTGTTGGAGAGAAGTTTTGTGGACCCTTATGAAATGAAGGGAGCCTGTTGTTTCTTGCTGTCCCAACTCTGTAGACTCCAGGTTTCCAGTGAGTCTTGTTTTAGTAACCCAGTGATACCATAACAGAATATATCCAAAGTGAGTGCCTTCAAAGAACAGAAACTTACTTTCTAACAGTCCAGGAGGCTACAAGTATGAATTTAGTCCATGGCTTGAGGGAGGAGGTCCTTCTTTGTCTATTTCAGCTTCTAGTAAGTAGCTAGCAGTCCTTGGAGATCCTGGGCTCATAGATGGATCTGCCGTGTGTGTGTGTCTGTCTGTCTGTGTCTGTCTTGTCTGCATATGGCATCTCCTCCCCGCTCACCAACCCCTATGTCTATTCTGCTCTTTTTAAAACTCAGAAGTGATTTTACCTGGGTCTTCCCTCCTAGAAAATGAGTGCAATAATAGTATGTACTTAGCCATAGGGTTGTAATGAGATTTAAATGAATTATTATTAGGATACTACCTGACACAAGGTAAGAGCTGTATAGTGTTAGTTGCTGCTGCTGTTAAATATGAACAAATGAATAGGAAAATGCATGGATTCTTTTCATCCAGAGCCTTGAGGAATTGTGCCAGCAAATCAATTTACTGAAGCCCAACAGGTGAGCTCCCTAGGAGCACATCCAGTTGCTGCCCTGTCTCTGATCTTCCACCATTCCAGAAAGGAGGGATGGAAGAGGGCTTGGCTCGCTCATGCAAAAGGCTATAAACTTTTGTCTTTAGGTGTTCCATGATATTTGGGAGAGCGGAATAATAAAACTTGTCAGCTGCTTAATTCTCTATGTTCTCTGTTATTATCATTTTTTTTTAAATAAAGTCATTTAAAAAAGTTTTTATGTACATTTAAAAAAGTTTATTCACACTTTTTTTGGTTCTTGAGCAGTAACGATTATAATTCATGCAAGAACAGATCATGCTAACTATAAATTACACCTTTATTGTCTGAATGTGTTATTTTAAAATTCCTGTTTAGTTTTGTCAATGTATTGTAGCTATTGAAAAACTTTAATTATTCTTCAGTCCTGTGTTCTTTGTCTCTTAATTTTCCTTTGGCAAGATGGTATATTGCTAATTATGTGTATGTATGTTTTTGTTATAGTGACTCTCAGTGTAGAAATACACATAGCTTTTCATTGCTCTGCATAGAGAAAAGTAGAGGATTTGATAATACTCAGGTTTCTTTTTAGGTAATTGCTGTTGTGATAGATGCCATCGAGTCTATTTCAAATCATAGTGACGTTATGTGACAGAGTAGAATGGCCCATAGGCTGTTCTTGGCTATAATCTTTATGGAAACAGATTGCCAGGTCTCTCTCCTGCAGAGCTGCTGGGTAGGTTCGAACTGTCAACTTTCAGATAACAGCTGTAGTTACGTTCTGTAAAGTCACTGTGAATGCTGAGTTAGCGAATACTGAACCACTACCCCAAGAGAAAATACAAGGTTAGGTTCCTCTAAGCCTCTCTGGTCAGAACATTGTCATCAGTTGATCAACACACGCTAAACCAACCAAAAAAAACAAACAAAAATGAGCCTGAAACCTGGACATCTTTCCTTAGACATTTTTTAATATAGAGTATAATTGATTTTTTTTTTTCACTTTTCAAAGAATGTTAAAATCCAGTGAGGGTACCCAACAGCAAAAGCCTATGGAGCATAATTTACCCTTTATTTATTGACTCAACGTCATTAAAGGACTATAGTATGCCAGTCAAGTTATTGAATACTTTAAGTAGATTATTGTATTCAGACCTCATGATATGGATAAGACTGTCACAGTTATCTGCATTTGGAAGTTGCGCTCCAAAGGGTTCAACAGGTTGCCTGAGGTCACCCAGTTTGTAAGTGTAAAGCTGAAATTCAAACGCAGGTGAGTCTGATTCCCAGCCCTGAGCTTATTCCTCTACTGCCCACCCTTCCCTCAGTCTCAGACCCCATGCTGCCTCCGAGACACTATTGAGAGTGACATTTTCCAGGGAATATTGAGCTCCCTGAGGTGAATCTTTCTTGGA
This sequence comes from Orycteropus afer afer, assembly GCF_000298275.1. Classification (NCBI taxonomy): domain Eukaryota; kingdom Metazoa; phylum Chordata; class Mammalia; order Tubulidentata; family Orycteropodidae; genus Orycteropus; species Orycteropus afer. The sequence continues at coordinate 6,552,465 of NW_006921603.1, read as the reverse complement.
TCATCAAATGCCATGTGTTAGGTTTTCTCCCCCAAGACAAACCCTGATTCCTTATTGTCATTAACCTCTTTCCTCCTAGAGCAAAGTACAGAATGCATCATGGAGGGTGGAGTGCTTTTGGTTTTATTGCTTGATGTAATTGACATTAACTTAAAATTAGTTCACACATTCTTTTGCAATGCATCTTACCTTAACAAACTCATAATCTTATTGGTAATTTTTTTTTT
>NW_006921603.1:6550752-6552043 GCF_000298275.1 Orycteropus afer afer | reverse complement strand
AACAACAACAACGCCTTTCACTGTGTGCTTCACATTTTTATGAGAAAACTGAGGAAGCTGGCTTTTGATAACTGACTGAAGGTCTCAAAACAGACTGATTTTCAGAGATTAGATTAGAAATTAAAATGCGGTGGATAGAATGGTGAAAAGAAATTAATACTAACCTCAAAGTTCCTTCAGCTGATGACAAACATGTTAGAATTGAGTCACCATGGGTTTTGCCAGACTCTTATTATCAGGATAGAAAAGATCACTTTTGAAGTGATACTTTTTTTTTTTCCTTCCCCTAACAGTAGCAACAATGACTGAAAAAAATTAGTTTTAGGGGAGGAGAGCTAGCAAAAAAAATTGGATTCTCAAAACATTTTATTATTCAAAAATAGATGATTTAATACTTTCCTAGTAAATGTTAGTTTTAATCAATAGGAAACCTATTTGCAATAGTTAGTTTCTGTTGACAATAAAATAATTAATATATGCAAAAGACTATTATCTCAGTTAATACTTAAACCCTCTGAGTTAGGAGGCATTAATTCCATTTTACAGGTGAGGAAATCAAGACCTAAATATTTAATGTATCAGTAACAGTGAACGAAAACAGAGGCAGGACTTGAACCCATGGTTATCAAACTCCAATCCTCCCTCCACCCAAAAAAATCACTGCCATTGAGTCAATTCCAATTCATAGTGACCCCCATTGGGTTTCCAAGGCTGTAAATCTTTATGGAAGTAGATTGCTTCATCATCTTTTCACAGAGCAGCTGGTAGGACTGAAGCACTGACCTTCTGGTTAGCAGACAAATGCCTTAGCCACTACGACACCTGAGCTCTTAATGCCTTTTCCCACCACTCCACTAGTTGGCTCGAAGATTATTCACCAGTCATACAATGTTCTTGCCTTTGAACATTTCATTACAGTATTTTATTTTCTAATCAGTTTTGATACTATTTTAGCGTCTCTCATTATCACTAGTGTTATCGTTCATTTGTTTTATGTGGTACAAACGAGATAAAATGTGCTTTTAAATAATGGTGCATGACTTAGCTCTATGCTTTTATCTTCAGATGTTACACGGGGATGCTACGTATTACTGTGATGCACAGAGCAATTTTGAATGAAGTACCAAAGATTGTAATTGATACTGGCACCATGGATTTATAAGGGTCTAGGGAAGCAACACTTGTCAAAACAATAACCTTGAACAGTGTGCGTTTTGCTATGAACTATTGTTAGGTGCTGTCTAGTCAGTTCTGACACTGTGTACAAGACAATGAAACGCTACCCAGTCCT
>NW_006921603.1:6548860-6549852 GCF_000298275.1 Orycteropus afer afer | reverse complement strand
GCGTTCTTCTTCTTATAATCCAGCTTCTCACATTATTTGCTTAGCGTACAGACTGAATAACTATGGTGAAAGGATGCAACTTCAACACACACCTTTCCTGATTTTAAATTATTATCCCCTTGTTCTGTTTGAATGACTGCTTCATGATCTATGTACAGGTTCTGCATGACCACAATGAAGTTTTCAGGAATTCCCATTCTTCACAACATTATGCATAATTTTTATGATCCACACAGTGAGATGCCTTTGTACAGTTAATAAAACATAAGCGAACATCTTTCTGGTACTCTCTGCTTTCAGCCAGGATGTATCCAACATCGGCACTGATACCTCATTCCACATCCTCTTCTGAATCAAGCTTAAATTTCTGGCAATTTCCTGTCAATGTATTGCTGCAACCACTTTTAAATTATCTTCAGCAGAACTTTACTTGCATGAGTGATATTAACTGTATTTTTTGATCATTTCTGTGTTCTGTTGGATCACTGTTCCTTGGAATGGGCATATATGTGGATCTCTTCCAGTAGCTTGGCCAGATACCTGTCTTCCAAATTTGTTGGCATAGACACATGAGCACTTCCTTCATTGCATCCATCCAATGAAACATCCCAATAGATATTCCATCCATTTCTAGAGCTTTGCTTACCACCAATGTCTTCAGTCAGCTTGGATTTCTTCTTTCAGTGCCATTGGTTCTTGATCGTATACTATCTCCTGAAATGGTTGAACATCAGCCGTTTCTTTTTGGTACAGTGACTCTGCATATTCCTTCCTCTGTTCAATATCTTGCCCGTAGAATTCTTCAATTTGCAACTTAAGGGTCGGGTTTTTCCTTCAGTTCTTTCAGCTTGAGAAATGTGGAGTGTGTCTTCCCTTTCAGTTTTCTGTGCTCCAGGCCTTTACTTGATTTTGTCTTTTAGAGCTATCCTTTGAAATCTTCTGTTCAGCTCTTTTCTACTTCATCATTTCTTCCATTCACGTTAGCTACCCTC
>NW_006921603.1:6544919-6545730 GCF_000298275.1 Orycteropus afer afer | reverse complement strand
AGCAAATGAAGGTCCTGAAAGCTCTACTCTATCGACATCATTAAAATTGACTCTAATTTGTGGAGGCACCTCTTCCCTAGTCAAATTTTGAATGCCTTCTAACCTGAGTGGCTCATCTTCTCCACTATATCAGTCTTCTGCTGTTCAGAAGACTATCATTCACTTTTTTCTTTTTTTTCCTTTTGGAAGTAGGTGCCTAGGTCCTTCTTCCTACTCTTTCAGTCTAAAAACTCTGCTGAAACATGCCCACCATGGGTGACCCTGCTGGTATTTGAAATGCTGGTTCCATAGCTTCCAGCATCATAGCAACATAAAAGTCACCGTAGTATGAAAAGCTTTCAGATGAATGGTGGTTTCTATGCATAAATTCCAAAAATGTCCTGAAATTAATTACATTCACCATTTTTAAACATCGTGTTTATCTTCTGTTACTTAAGAGGAGGAAAACATATTTAGATTGTTGGCAGAACTAAATAAATACACTCATTACGTTATTGAATCTGGTCACAGTAGCCAAACTGCCACACAGATGAACAGCAGATCCTTACAGAAAAGGGGAGAGGGCTGATGGTAGTGTCAGGGTTCATTGACTCATGACCTGTGCTCCTTGGCGCACACGCTGTCTCTTCCACCCCAATCAACCTGGTAGAAGATCTGTGGTTGGAAACTGTAAGACTGGACATTTTGGGAATTTATTCAGAAATTTACTCATAGAAATTCCTGAAATGTCTCATACTTTCTGGCCTCAAAGCTGCTTACCTACCTGGCTGGTTGGTGGTGGAAGAGATGAGATGTGTTGAAAGGAGTATAG
>NW_006921603.1:6543159-6543999 GCF_000298275.1 Orycteropus afer afer | reverse complement strand
GGATGTGTTAGGGTTTTGTTTGTGGCATCAAGAAGCAAGAGTTTTCTTACATATATTTGCCATCTCAGCTTTGATCTGCTTTCTAAAGGCTTCATTTCAGCTTTAGTGGAACCTAAATTATTAATATGATCTGTACTGTGTCCTAGCCTTTTTTATTTTTAAGCACTGCTTGGTATTTTGGAAATAACAGGAAAATGAATTTTGGAGGATCTGTGGAATGAAGGAATCAGCACAAGCTGCGGATCAAGACAGGCAGGTTTTAAGTCAGTTACTTAACCTCTCTGAACCTCTGTGTCTTCATCCGTAATAACACCTATCACAAAGAGATGTTATGAAAACTAAATTAATTTGAATATGAAGTGTCCAGCACAAAGCAGTGATTCAATAAATGTTAATTCCTCCCACTTTCCCACTTCTTCCCTCTTTCCCTCCATCACTTGGAAGAAATTAAAGTTTATACTAAGCATATTTAGTGATAGCTGTCAATTAAAATGGAGAAAGTAAATTTGGTAAAGTTTAATTCCAAGCAATGAATGAATATATAGATAGATACAAACATACATACATGCATCACACACATATATCTATCTATCTATCTATCTATCTATCTATCTATCTATATCTGGGAGCTCTGGTAGCATAGCGCCTAAGGCATTTGACTGCTAACCAGAAGGATGGTGGTTCAAACCCACCAGACACTCCTCAGAAGGAAGGGTTGGGCAATCTACTTCCGTAGTGATACCACCTCAGAAACCCAAGAAGGGGTCCCAGTGAGTTGGGTCTGACTCGAAGGCAAACAACAACATATCTCAACAGCCAACAACATATATATCTATGTGG
>NW_006921603.1:6541663-6542202 GCF_000298275.1 Orycteropus afer afer | reverse complement strand
GAGAAAGCATTACTGCATCGTTTGGAACCCTGCATATGCTTGGTTTTTTCATTCCTGCCTTTTTTTTCCTTTCTCTTTTCTGCAAAATGAGTAGGGCTTACATTTTGTGATTTCTTAGCATAGTATTCAATGTCCTTCATTCCCAAACCAGAGTTTATATACAACCTCGTTTCCCACAAATTCAGTAGTCAATCTGAGTTCTAGTTGAAATGACTTTACCTGTCATCCTTCTGAGAGCACAGCCCTACTGCTTTCCCACCCCCAGTGTTGTGTGTATAGTCCACTCTGCCTGCAATGCCTCCTTCCCCCTCCTTATATTCCTAAATTCTCCTAACTGTTAGGGCTCTTCTCTAGTTCCACCTTATTCCTATGTGGAAGTGATTTCTTGTTCTCATCTGGAAGTAATTTCTTTCTTCTTAACTATTATTTTGTAACTTTTTTGTATATCATAGGAAAATACCCTTAAGATACTCTACATGCACTTAAACGCTGTTCGTGTAGACCTGTAGATGGAAAAAAAGCAGAATGCTGTGTCCTCT
>NW_006921603.1:6539419-6540673 GCF_000298275.1 Orycteropus afer afer | reverse complement strand
AACTTTCTGCAAGTCTTATTCCTATTCCCTTAGAGCTCCTGGGTCTGCCTGCCATATCTCCAGTCATACTTTCCACCAGTGGTTGAGGTATTGGACATAAACAATTATAAAGAAGGTTACATGTCTATCCAATTTAATTCTACTTCACTTTTCCAGATCTTAGGCATAAGGGAACTACTATTAGTTTATTAAGAAATGTTGTGAAGAGGGCCACTAAAAAGTTCCAAAACAGCCATTGCCTTCCAGTCAGTTCTGACTCATAATAACCCTGTGGGACAGAGTAAAACTGTCACATAGAGTTTCCAAGGCTGAAAATCTTTACAGAAGCAGATGGCTGCATCTTTCTCCTGCAGAGCAGCTGGTAGGTTTGAACTGGGAACCTTTTAGTTAACAGCCATGTGCTTAACCACTGCACCACCAGGACTCCACTAAAAAGTTACCTAACTAAAAGTTACTATGTGCAAGAGAATCTATTTTTACTCAGATTTAGATGATTGAGACAACACACATTATTTCAAATCATTTTATAAAGAATGCTAGGTAAAAAATCCATTTATCAAGCCTCTTTCCAGACCAATCACTCAAATTATATTTAAAGTATTAGTAATAACTTCCATGGACACTGGATTAAAATGCATGATTCATTCATTTCATTAGAGTGGTAAGTGAATCATTTCATTCATTGAAATGGAAAGAGTAGTTACTGTAAAAATCTGACCTGGAACCTATAGGACTTATGGAAAGGATGAATACATCAATTTTGAAAGACAGAGTGGTGTGGAAAATTCCAAAAAGAGGCTCTAGAGCCCTGGAATCTTGGAGGTGAAGGGACCTTTCAAGGTCACTGAGCTGGGACTCTGCAGTGCTCTGTGAATTGCTTGTCATCTCCATTTATGAATTACCTGTGTCTGGGAATGTCTGACTTTTAATCATGCCCCACCTTATTTCCACACAGTTTCGTTAGAGTATGCTTTCTTATTCTGAGACTAAATCTGGCACCCCACTATGCCCATTCATATCCTAGCTATATCTATAGATGAAGATAGTCGGTATCTTGGTGCTGTGTCTTTTCTTCAAATTAAATGTTGGCTGATTCATTAGCCACACCTTATAAGACATATTTGTAAGACTCCTTTACTCATTTTTTAGCGATGATGTGATACTCAGAGTAAACACAGTATTCTGCATATAGTTTGTCCAGCTTATACTATATTGATACAGAATACCTTCTGCCATTGACTCTATTGGTGAAAG
>NW_006921603.1:6522158-6538826 GCF_000298275.1 Orycteropus afer afer | reverse complement strand
CCACTCCATGGAAGGAAAATGGGGCAATCTACTTCTGTAAAGATTTACTGCCTTGGAAACCCATGGGGGTCACTGTGAGTCTGCAGTCAACTCTATGGCAGTGGGCTAATTTGTGAACACATTAGAACATTGATAAATAGCAGCCAGCTGTAAATTTATAAAGATGTCAAAGCTTTGTCCCCTCTAATATTTTATCTCCCATATTCTTATTGCAATGTCACCTATTACTTTATTTCTCCTACTGAGACACTATTTTTCAAGTAGTTATTAAGAACCAACTTATAATATGCCCCACATTGCTTTCTCTTTTTGCTTTTTCTGCTTGACTTTTGCCCTTCGATTTTTGTTTCTGCTTTCTTTTCTTACCTTATAAAAATATTCACTGGAATTTGCTAGAACAGATAAAAACTTTAATATCATTTGGAAAATAGGAAAAAAATTATATACAATGCTAACATTGATCAAAAGATAGCTTTTCATATATTTCAGACTAACTTATTTAATATAAAAAAAGCTTCTTAGGAATTTTTATGAACAGGATACTTAATAACTATGCAGCTATTTTGACAACCAGAAAAATTAACCAATAATGACATAAAAAGAACAACATTTTGAGATATTTATGCTAGTACAGTGAATATGAAACATACATATGTTTTGATACAGTAACATTTAAGGTAAGTTTTTGTACACCCAGGGCATACAAAGAGAAGACATGCTTCCAGCCCTTTGGGAACTTGTAGTCTAGTGAGGGAGGTAACACCCATTGCTGTCAAGTCGATTACCACACCCAGTGACCCTGTAGCACAGAGTATAATGGCCCCACAGGGTTTCTGAGGCTATAATCTTTATGTGAACAGATTGCCACATCTTTCTCCTGCAGTGTGACTGGTGAGTTTGAACCACTGACCTTTCGATTAGCAGCCAAGCACTTAGCAACTGTACCACCAAGGCTCTTGTAAAGGAGATAGACCAGTTTAAAATAATTAAAATAGCTTCGTAATTGATATAGTATATGTATAAATTGCAACAGAGGCCATAGTGGGGAACATCTACCAGGGGAGAGGGTGGAGACATAACAGAAGAAGAGGGATATTGGACTTGGCCCTGAAGAAAGAGAAGCATGGACAGATGGTACAGAGAGCCTGGATTAGAGCAACATTCAGAAGTCGGATTGATTGGGCATGACAAATGACGGGTCACAAGGGAACGAGCCAGGGAAGATGCATCAGAGATGTCAGAAATGAGCATGCTTATACCTTGTCCAAGAAAGGAATGAAGAGGGATTGGCTTACATTTGCCTAAGAAGCACGCTCTCCCTTTTCTTTTTCTTTTCCTTTATTCCTATAAACTTATTAACAGCATTTTTGATACGTGAAAAATGTTGACTTTTGATTTAGATTCTCGGTACCAGCTCACAAATGCAGAAGCTGGACCACCCAAGAGAACAGAATTCCACTGAGCTGACGATAAATTAGAATCCTGGAGAATAATTACTAAATTATTTTGGAAAACGTTGCAGTCATTGATTTTTGTCCAAGCTATCACTCACTCGACATGATGAATGTTAGAAATGCTGCTTAAGAGACTTATCAGATTTCAGTTATGACAATCTTCATGATAAAAACTGTGATATTGTAATCATGTTCTCAAACTATAAAAAGTGGTTGTTACATTCACAATGGGTTCTTAAAACAAGGAGTCTCATTTCAATATGTTCTTTCATTTTGAGAGAAAAATATGTATCATGATTTAAAAAATAGAAAAATAGAAGAAAATAATCAAACTCCATTGTCAATTTGAATGATTCTTTTTCACAATATTTTAACATTTAAAAGTTTAATTTTCAGAAGGTTAGATAAATAAAAGTAGGAAATATCTTGAAAAAAAAATTTAATTGGAGCATAGATTTTTTTTTTCCCCCTTAAAAATATGTTCATTAACAAAAATGGGGGCATGATTATACCCAGGATAGAATGCTCTAAAAGCTTCCCATAGTGATTATAAACAACACGCTCTCAATTTTACTTTCTAAAAAGTCCTTTGAAGGTTGGACAATCTACTTGTGTAGTGACGCTGCCTCGGAAACCCAAGGAGGGGTTGCTGTGAGTCAGTCTGACTCGACAGCACGTATCAACAACACAAACAAGAAGTCCTTTTAGTTACAGAACATATCACATTCGAAGTTGCAGTTTAAAGACTCCTGTAAGAATATTAAAATGCACTTAGTTGACCTTTTATGAAGTTGTTATGTGCCATCGAGTCGGACCCAACTCATAGCGACCCCTTCTTGGATTTCCAAGGCAGTATCACTTCGGAAGTAGATTGCCCCATCTTCCTTCCGAGGAGAATGAAGTACCCTGGGAAAACATACATAATATTTGGATGGAAAATACTGACTTAATATGAAACTAATTATCAGTAAAGAATGCTACCACCAAAAATTCACAGGATTTGTTTCCTCAGTTTTCTTGTATGTTTGTGGTCATGTGTGTTTACATATCTGTATTTTTAATTGAATTAGATTGCCAGTTGTCTGTATTTGCAGTTATTAGTACTAGAATAAATACACAAGACATCTAACCTAATGAGAGTTGAGCTTAGTTGAGAGTCAAAATAGGGAAAAATGAGGGAAAATCATCCACAGTTAGGTTGTGTTTTTTTTTTCTTTTAATTGTGATTTCGGTGAAAGTTTACAGAGCAAATTCATTTTCCATACAGCAGCTTACATACACTTTGTCTCATGATATTGACTGCAATTTCCGGCAGTGCAACAGATCCCCTCCCACTTCCTCCCCATAGTTACCTCTTCCCTGTGTCCATCGCTCCATGCACCCCTGCCCCTTGAGCTATCTGTGCATACACAGCCCTTCTATTCTCCCATGATTGTTCTCTCCAAAGGGTGTATCTACCTAGTGTAAATGTTCACCTTATATGCCTGCCTTTTGTTTGGCTGGAAGCCTTGGATATGGGTTCAATTCCAGACCTGAAGGGCAGCTAGGGGCCATAGTCTCAGTGTTCCATCAGGCTCTATCAGACCAGCAAACCTGGTCCACAGTTAGTTGGTTTTTAAATATAAAACAGATACCTGTCACTCAGCACTATATAGATAATTATGTAAAATAGGTTCTGTGGATGGAATAATGTAAAATACACATTTTACATTACAAGTGCTACTGCACTTGACCATGTAAAGAAATCCTTTTATGTTAGAATGACTGTGTCTTGATGTCTCTATTCTTTGAGATCGAATATTGGATTACCATATAATGGAACATATGCCTATCCTATGGAATAGGGCCTTCCTGGCCTCATTCTTTGATGCTGTAAGCCAAAGTAAGAACATTTACTTCAGATAAAGCTAGGAAGTCCCACTATCCCAAGTGTCAGTGTAGGGAATATGGCAAGAATGCCTAGCCAAGAAATTTAGCCCTGATTTATAATTTAATGTAGAGATTGTAATGCATACTCAGTGATACTTACTTTCATCCGACAACAATAAACTGTTCATGGTAATGTCTCAGTAAACTGTGGCACTGAAGCAGAGACATGTGGTACCACAAATCCCGAAGTGTTCACATAACAATCAGCAAAAGGCATTTGTTCTGGTTACCTAGTGCAACTCTGACAAAATATACCACAAATGGATGCTTGAACAAACAGGAGTTTATTCTTACAATTTGGAGGCTTTAAATCCAAGTTCAAAGTGCCAGGCTCTAGGGTCTGGGTGAAAGCCTTGGGCTTCAGCTCTGCCTCTTGCTCCTGGCCCACTGAAGCTAGAGGCTTTTCTTCACTCAGACAGTTGCTGGCTGTTGAGTCTGCCAAGCCCAATGTTGACAAGTAAGAAGGCACAGTCCCGATATTAAAAAAGCAACGTGGCAGGTCATTAATTCAAGTCCATTGTATGTCCCAAAGTCGGCAGAGCATGGCAGGCTGCTGAACAACGACACAGGTACATGCATGGTCTAAGCATACCATAAGCTAGAGATTATCCCCAAGGATTCTCTGTCCATGCGGGAACCAGACCACATCCCAAAGCAGCATTCAGCTGCTTGTGATAGATCCCACCAGGGAGTTGATTGCCAGTCTCATCATAGGGAATAACTACCACCAGCTGCCCAGCCAAGTTGGATTATAAATTTACCACAGCATTCTTTCTATTTTTGTTTATTTGCTTTACAATTATATGTCCAAAAAGGAACTCTTATTTTTTTCATGTTTTCAGGAACATTTTTTAAATTGAGGTATAACTTATTTGCTATCAAATGAGTTGATCATACGTGTATAGGTCAATCAGTTTTGACAAATGCATATAGTGATTTAACCCATATCCCCAGCAAGAAATAGGACATTTCCATCACCCCAGATATTTCCATTTGCCCCTTCCCAGTAAACACCCAACTCCCCTTGAAGCAAACATTGTAGGATTTCCAGCACAATCATTGGACCTTAATGTTAATTCTTAGAGGCTTATATTTCAGATTGACATGTCAAAGTCTCTTTAAAACTATCCTTTCTTTTAAGCAGTCCCCCTCCTCCATTTAGGCAATCATTCAGAAGTACTTGGATAGGCCACTAATGGATATTTAAGATACATAGAATTTCTGTTACTTCTGAAACACATTTTAGAGCGTCCAGTGTCTGACTGTTACTGAAGGAGGAACAGGTTCATTTCTAGCCTGTAAAAAACTATTTCAAAGGGTTTAATGTCTTACTGTATTTTCATTTGGTGGTAGTTTAATTTCTACTTCTGATAAAAATTGCCAGCAATCCTTTGTGATTAGACCTTTGTTGTGTATAGTTGGCACACCCTTCAGGTAGGATGAAATAAATGATCAGTTAATGTAAATTTAGTAAGGATGATTAATAAATTCATAGGATGAAGGTAACCAGTCATCATACCCCTCTTAAGTTTGGAGAGCAGCAGTGTTTGTCTTGGTATCTTACCTCCACGATGCCTCTGTGGAGGATAGGACCAAAGCAAACCCTCCTCCCATCTATTCCTTCTCCATGACTACACACCTCGAAGGTGAGTATCATTTGGTTCTCATGGTAACCAAACAAGGAGTCCTTAAGTTCTCCCCCTTGACGGAGTACGTGTGTGTGTGCCCGTGCATGCATATGTGTACATTCCATTCCACATTGCCCCTAGAGATTTTCTCTTTCCTCCTTTTAGCTAATGTGTTCTTCTTATTAAATAAATTTTAGAGGCAGGGTTCCAATAAACTGAACAATTCCTAGTTACAAGATTCCAGGATAGAGGGCTTCTTTTATTTCAATATTGCAAGCATGGGATATAGAATAAAATTGCACTGTTGTTGTAATTTATTCACTTTATTAAAATAGAGAAGCATTAGACAAACCATAAAATCTCCATCTGTATTCACAGCAGGCTCCCACCATCCAAAATGCAGATTTTTTTTTCCTTTTATCCTTAGGTAAAACCCCCAAGACTGAAACATTTTAATATTGGAGACCAGCAGAATCATAATACTTAATTTCTAAAAGCTCTTGATATCCTTATCCGCCCTTGGAGTTACTGCATCGGTTTTAAAGGGGAAACATATCTTCTTTACTTAAATGTCACCGAGGACATGGGGGTTGAGTCAGAAAGAATCTGCAGTGCAGCAGAGGGAAATCGGGCCGCCCAGACGGGTAATTCGGCTTTAGTCCTGCTTTCCTCACTTCACCGGCCTACCACCTTAAGAAGGAAAACAAAGGCATTTTTACACAGTGTGCGGATTCTCAGTCCAGAGGCAAGGCTCCCATTGTCATTTGAGCACATTTTTCTCTGTTGCCTGAAGGACAAAGGTTTTTAATAATGGGAAATTGTCATTCCAAGAGATGTAAAAGAGAAAGCATCCTTTTCAGGCTACAGGGAAAAAAAAAATCATGTGTTTTTCCTTAATTTCAAAGCAAAACACTTGGTGGACGTTGTAGACATAGAAAGCAAAGTCCCAAAAAGATAGGAAAAAGATGATTGCAAATTCTGATCATCTTTATAGCAAGCTGTTCTCCCACTTGGGAAATATTCTGTTTAAATTTTTTATAAAGACAGTCTGATGAAAAATTTAAACAAACCCTTTTAGGAGCAAGTCTTCTGTCAGATGTCACACCAAGCTTCCATTTGGTAGGAACACTTATGTAAGTTGCTCTGTACCATGTATCCAAACAATAGAATCTATGTGAATCTGGGCTTAGGGAAGCTCTGAAGCTTGTCTGTTAGCACGCACTGTCCCTATAGATTCCATGTTTATGGCATTTCTGCCTCAAGTGTGATAGGAAAATTTAAGTGTTAATTTATTGGAACAAAATGTAAGGCACTTAACAGTAATGTGGTTATCTTACCTGGAGGATAAGATAAAATGTCCCTGTTTTTGATAAGTGCCTTCCAGTCGGTTGTGACCCACAGCAAGCCTGTGTGCCACAGAATCAAACACTTTGGTCTTGCACCATCCTCACATTGATTGCTGTGTTTGAGCCCTTTCTTGTAGCCACTTTGTCAATCCAACTCATTGAGGGTCTTGCTCTTTTTTTTTTTTTTTTTCCTTTTTTTTGCTGACCCTCTACTTGACCAAGCATGTTACCTTTTACAGGGAGTGGTTCCTCTTGTTAATATGTCTCAGTACATAAGACAAAGTCTTGTTATCCTCACTTTGAAGGAGCAGGCTGGCTGTATTTCTTCCAAGACATACTTGTTTATTTTTCTGACAGTCATGGTATAGTCAGTATTTCTTGCCAATACCATAATTCTTCAGTCTTCCTTATTCTTTGTCCAGCTTTCACATGCATATAAGGCTACTGAAAAGACAGTGGTTTGGGTCAGATGTACCTTAGTCCTCAAGGTGATGTCTTTGCTTTTTTAATATTTTAAAAAGGTCATTTGCATCAGATTTGCCCAATGTAATTGATATATTGTTTGATTTCTTGACTGATGCTTCCTTTGGCATTGATTATTGAGCCAAGTTAAGTGAAATCCTTTAATCTTTGCTTCATTTATCGTGTTGTTGCTTACTGGTTTAATTGTGAGCATTTTTTTCTTCATTATGTTGAGGTAAAATCTAAACTGAAGGCTGTAGTCTTTGATCTTGATCAGTAATTAAAATTTCCATTAAAAAAAATAAAACTGCTGTCGAGTCAGATCCGACTCATAGTGACCCCTTCTTGGGTTTCTGAGGCGGTATCACTATGGAAGTAGACCACCCAATCTTCCTTTTGAGGAGTGGCTGGTGGGTCTGAACCACCAGCCTTTTGGTTAGCAGTCAGATGCCTTAGGCACTATGCCACCAGAGCTCCTAAAATGTCCATACAGTGGCATAATTATATAAATCTAGTAAGAATAAAGATGGGGCAATCTACTTCTATAGTGATACTGCCTCGGAAACCCAAGGAGGAGTCGCTGTGAGTCGGGTCCAACTTGACGGCACAGAACAACAACAACAAGAGTAAATATACTTTTAGAACAAGTTTGTTGATGGAGTGAGATGGTAAGATGCTACTGTGCTTTGTGAAGGACATATAAAGATACTGAAGAAGAAAACCATGATAAAAATTTAAAATATTGAGATCTCATAAGATGTGTATTGATGGGTTACTTACAATAGACTTTCACATACAGTATCGCACTTACACATGCAAATCTGTAAAAAGCATGTTCTTATTTTCATAGGTTATGTTACTTGTTCAAGGTCAGATAGCTAACAAGGTACTCTGAATCCTGAGTCCTCTCTTCCCTCCCTCCCTCCCTCCCTCATATTAGAGCCTAAAATTGCCCTCTTCTGAACATGAGACAGAAGATGAGCATACTGGTGCCAGGCCAATCGGCCTACTTAGGATTCAGTTTTTTCCAGAGAATAACTTAAGCCTTTAGACAGTGGAGTGGTATTTTGGCCCAAATTTAAAATATAAGTATAATGTGTGTGCGTGCATGTCTCCTACAAATGAATTAACTGCAGATTAACAGAAACTTACCTACTTTGTGAATAAAGAGTTCTGCTGAAGTTGCTTTCCCTAATGGTTGAACCTAATAATTCTTCTGCAATTTGTTAACCTCGTTATACTCCCTCCAGCACTGAGTATTAACTTTTTCTTTTCTTTACCAATTTCATAGTTTGACAATGTTTATATCATTAGTGTTTCAATTTGTAATACTTTATTATTAGTGCAGATGATTATGTTTTCATAGGTTTGCTAGCCATTTTCATTTTCATTTGTGGATTATCTGGTCATGTAACTCACCTGTTTCCTGAGTCATCCTTTGCCATTTTCTCAATTTAATGATTCCTGCCTTTCAGTTTAAAAGCAACTAGGAAGGCCAGTTCATACCTTTCTAATACTATTTTAACATGCCATAAATGTACAGAGATTTAGTTTATACCAGCAAAAAAACATTGGTGGTAGTCTGGTTTTGAACACCCTATTCCTTAATCTGCATAAACTAAAATTATAGAAACCCAGAAAATACCGATTTTTAATGTTTCAAATATCATGACCAAGGCCAGGTTTGGAGCCCTGCATAATTTACTGTGTATAACATTTCCCAGGATTTGTTTAAGCCAAGTGAATTGAATACATATATTTTGTTATCTCCATATAGTTTATATCAGAAAACAAAGATGGTGTCACATAAGTATGCACTCATTGTAGAATTAGAGTAGCTATTCATTTTCTCTGGAGCCCCAAGCAACTGAAAAAATTTATCTACTCTTATTCTGCTAGAGTAACCATATACCTATAGGGAAAATAGCAAATACAGTTCTGTCCCTGTCTAGATAGCAGCCAGAGACCTGGAAGAGATGCTGAAAGCAGTTCTTCTCCTAGCAGGGTTATTAGAATTAAGGTTATTAGAATTCTTGTTTTGTGAAATGATAGAAAGCAGTTGGTTTTTGATGAAGATTTTCCAAGTATAGTTACTTGATGTTTTGTTCTACAAAACAAATATTTTGTCATTGACGGGAGAGGAGCAAGTAAGGTTTGGTATAACTTACAAACATTGAAGATACGTGAAGTTGTTTCATCCACTGAATTGTGTGTGGTAATTTTATAAGTAGCAGCAGTGATGGTCATAATTGATACTGCTTTGGATTCCCTGTGTTTCTGTGAGTCTCATCTCCATTTTTTACTCTGTGACCTTGAAGTTGTTGATGAACCTTGCTAAGGCTCTGTTTATCTATCTATAAAATAGAGTCAGTAATATGTTTCAGGTGCTGGTTGGAAAAATGTTTTGAAAAAGTCAAGATAAAGTGTTAATGAGATGCCCGGTAAATTTTCCGTGCTTCTGGCACATTGAAGAAGGTACTTCAGATTAAATCTTGGGTGATAGCTGCATAGATGAGTTTCTCAGTGTTAGCCAGCAAACAGTATTTTTAAAACATCAGACAGCCCAGAGAATAATACTCCTAACAAGTCAAGTGTAACTTCCTTGACTGTAAGGTCTTCCCTTTTAACTCTTATATCTCCAAGAGCAGCTTACCCTTTTTGTTTTAGAGATTATTCAACCATGAATGTTTGGAAGCTATTCAGCAAAAATGATAATATTTTCCTATCAGATTTTTATAAGTAAAATCTAGGTTGGAATTTGATAATGACTTTCATATGTGTGGATATGTAATATACTTCATAAAAATGTGTCATTTGTTGCTTTCAGTTTTTTTTTAATTATAATTTTGTATTGAATATCCTTCAGACTAGAAAAAGCTAACTTTTTTTTTTTTTTAATAAAAACATCTCTGTCATGTAAATCTTCCATTTTCCTCTTCTCTCATTTTCCTTAAGTTCTTTCCAACGAATATTTTTAGCACCTATTTGTCAAGTACTATATGCAGGACCCCTGTCCTTGACTGTCCTAAAGTCTGTGTTTTTCATACCTCAAATTGTGTCACATGTCTTCGCCTTCACACTCAGTTCTCTGGTGGTGGTGGTTTTGTTGTTTGCTCTTTGAGAAACAGTAACAAAATAACACTTGTTAGAATTATTTCCTTCACCCTTTGGAAATACAAAAAATGTCTAGGCTTTTGTTGTTGGCAATGTTATTTTCTTCAAAACACTTGATTGCTCCCCATTTAATTATGGTCTTATAAATTGTCCATAAAAAAGAGTGTATTTCTCATGACTTTGAGATAACAGTTAAGATAACATTTGTTTGATTTTCTATGTCATGGTCTGCATATTCATTTTCTTTTCCTAATCAAAATTATATACAGTTTTATCATTTAGCTCATTCTTCTCAGCAGATACAAATTTATGTCATTTCTAGATCACTTATGCAACCTTAAATAATCATACCTTTAGACTATTTGGTTGACCAAAATGGTGAAGAGGCCAGATGCTTCTTAGTTTTCTTTTTTCCCCCCTTTTGGATTTACAAAAACATACATATATGTCTTTCCTTTTCACTTCAGTAGGCGATACACTTTGGCTGTTAGCTTTTAAAAAACAGTGCTGTATCTTTTCGTATAAACTTTTAATATTTCTGCAAGAAAAGACATATTTATGTATACGCTCCTTTTGCCTGGTTGTACTGCCTTTTATCATGTTTATTTTTGATACCTATATTACATTTACTGTTTGTTTCCATAATTCGTGTTGGTGATTTTTGAGTTTTTTGTTTTGCTTTGTAATATGTTTTAACTTAGTGTAATTTAAGGAAACAATAGTGTTTCAAATTCATTATTTTGCCGTATCAACATTTCTAATTAAAATGACTCCCATACCTTATTGGGCCTCCACACTTAGGAGAAATATTGCCCTGTGCGCTCAGCCATGCCTGTGACCTAGAAAGGTCCATATGTTGAGAGCATAACTGCATAGTTACTATGAAAATTGTAATTGTTGTTTGCTGCTTTTAGTTGGCTCTGACTCATGAAGACCTTACCTATAACAAAATGAAACATTGCCCAGCGGTCCTGCGCTGTCTTCATGATCCTTAGTGTATTTCAATTCTTGTTGAAACTATTGTGCCCATCCATCTCATTGAGGGTTTCCCTTTGTTTTCATTGGCTTTCTGCCAAACATTTTTCTCATGATTGGTCTTTTCTGATGATGTGTCCAAAGTAAAGGAGTGGAAATCTCTCTCTTGACTCCTAAGGAGCATTCCAGTTGTATTTCCTCTAAGACTGATGTGTTCATTCTTTTGGCAGTCCACAGTATATTCCATATTCTTTGCCAACACCATAGTTCAAATACATCATTGTGAACCTTGTGGCAATCATTCTCATTTTGCCCCATCTTGGCCTTTTATTCTGCTCAACTTTTCTTTTCTATCCAGAGACCATCTTGGTGGGAAAATGGTTAGAAGAGTGATGTATCATTGGTTGGGAATGCCTCAGCTACAGATAGCACATCTAACCAACAGTGGTATGAAAAAAAAAAAGGTAGTTTCTATTCCCCATACAGCAAGCAGTCTGAAGACAAATGACTGCAGGTGGTAGTTCAGAGGTTTAGGGATTTGGGCCTTCAAGCCTAGCCTACCCACCTCCAAATGCAAAAAAAAAAAAAAAAAAAAATCCCACTGCCGTGGAGTTGATTCTGACTTATAGCGACTCCCATTGGGTTTCCAAGGGGATAAATCCATGGAGCAGCTGGTGGGTTTGAACCACCGACCTTCTGGTTAGCAGTCAACTTAGGCTCCAGAGCTCCTTTACCCACCTGTAGACCTCTACGTTTAAGATAAAAAGAAACAAGAAAGGGCAGGCCTAGCTATCTTTTCAAGGAAAGGAAATTGCTTTCCCAGAAGCCCTAGCAGACTTTCTATAATTTGTTGTCCACACTGCATCTTACAGTCTCACCTGCAAGAGAAACTAGGAAACTGAGCAGTTAACCTTTCTACTATGGAGTCAGCAAAAGAAAGAGTTGAGAATATACAATGGGTGATCGGAGAACAAGGCTGCCTTTGCTCTGGGTACTCATCCCCATTTACTCTCCCAAGGCCAGCGTGACTGTCCTCCCTGTGAAGCCTTTTCTGGCTTGCTTGGGCAGAGTTTTTCTTTATGAACTCATATAGTCCTGCAGTTATCGTTGTCCCCAACTAGACTGAATGTGTTCCTGGGGCAAAGACTACATCACCACCTACAGCACCTGAGAGAGGAGTTCAGTGAAGGTTTGCTGAAAGAATGAATGAATGGGGGGGAAGGGGGGGAGCCTCTGGCTGTTGCCTGAAGCCAGCTTCTAGAGGGAAATGAGTGCTGAATTAAGGAAATATTGCTTCCACCTGATAGTCCATCCCTGTCCCTGGGCATTCCCCTGATGAAATGTGAAACCACAGCCCTGACCACTTGTATTCATTAAGGTACAATGGGGAACATTTTGCCAAAGCCCTGCTGGCTCATACATAGTTTAAAAAAAAAAAAAAAAAAACTTTTTTTTTTTAGTTTCGCACATTTAGCTTTCTATCATCCTAAAACTTTTATGCACAATTTTAAGTGGTTAAAGTCATTTGGTCTCTTGATGGTACGCATTTAACTTATCATAACAATCAGTACAATCCTCTGAAATGAGAAAATTTACAAAATACCTGTTCATAGGAAATATTGTCAATTTTGCCTGTTACTTTAAAATATAGTTTAGATGTCCCAAATTTATCCTAAGAAGGTAATGAACTACTGTGCAGAGACATATGTGCAAAGATTTTTATGTGGGTAGTAATAATAAAATTTGGAAACATCTCAACTTTTTAATAGTTGTGTTAAATAGAGAGCTATGATGGCATAGTGCCTAAGGCATTTGATTGCTAACCAGAAGGTTGGAGGTTCAAACCCACCACCAGCTCCTCAGAAGGAAGACTAGGCAATCCACTTCCGTAGAGATACTGCCTCGGAAAACCAAGGAGGGATTGCTGTGAGTCGAATCCAGTCAGCTCAACGGCAGTTTGTTTGTTTGTTTTTTGGTGTTAAATAGATACTGGCACACTGTGGAGGCATCACAAACAATCTTATAGATTGATAGGAAAGGCCTGGTGATCTACTTCCAAAAATTAGCCAATGAAAACCCTGTGGATCATAGCAGAATATTGTCTGTTATAGTGCTGGAAAAGGAACTCCCTGGATTAAAAGGCACTCATAGTGCACAGTGGCCATAACAATGAACTTAAGCATGACAGTGATGTGACGATGGCACAGGACTAGGCACTGCTCATTCTTTTGTTTATGAGGTCACCATGCATTGGAGCTGACTGGCCAGCAACTGACAGCAGAATATGAAGGGAGGCCTGGAAGGAGACTCATAAAACTACCAAGAAGGATGACCTTGGGGAAGGACCTGGGAATGCCAGATGGTTAAGGAGGACTTTTACTTTGTTGTTTGATATTTTTACCAAAAAGTATTAATAAGGGTACATTATTCATTTTTAAAATAAAATTTTGGGGAAAAAATTTTAAATGATCATGTAGGACATCTTAATGATGTGGAAATGTTGCTGAATATATTACACAGGCTATGTGTATTTAAGGCATAATCCCCCTTTTGGTTACAAAACTGGAATCAAGGATGTCTCTTTTACCAAAACATTAGACAATGGTTTTCCATAGGTGGTAATTATATAACTTTCTTAAGATATTTTGGCTTTGTTGTTTTTGTTTTTTTTTAAATGCATTTTCTTTTGTTGTGTGTATTTTAAAAAAACAATTTGTTCCATATTCAGAAAAAATGAGTTTCACAAAAATATGCTTTAGGTGAATGAAAAAATAGTATGAAACCTCAGCTGAATAGAACTAAACTAACATTAAATCTGAATTTATATATTTTTTTCTTTACTTTATGTTCATAAGAGTAGGAAGGAACTCAACAAAATAAATTAGCACCAGAAATATATGGTAGATGATGGTTGTTAAAATATCTTAGGTACCATCTCCTTCATTTCTTCCTGTGCTTTATTCTACAACAATGAATAATATATATCCAAGATCATGAATTACTTCCAGCTCCTTGTTTTACTTAATAAAGTGACCAAACTAAATGAAACATAAGTGAGCTAAGGCACAAAATATTTTCAACATCAAGGGCTAAACCAAAGTATTTTCTGAAAAGTCTATAGAATGAAAAGATGAAATTTAGAATTTTATTCCCTGAGCATTCCAATTAGTAAAGTATTTACTAAGGAAACTTAGAAGGAGTGATTTAAAAATTTCTCTTTGAAATCCCAATCTTCAAAGTACTATTACTAAAGACCACAAGCGTAGTTGAAAACTCCCAACAGCGATTTATTTCTTTTATTATGTTACCATGTATTTTTGTGAGTATGTAAGTGTTAGAAACCAAGGCAAGATTCTGATTTACTTGAGTGGAGACTGTATTAGAAAAGATAAGGACACATGTCAGTTCTATGGAATATTGATTAGCTTTTGTAGGTAATGCAGTATGGATTACATCTCAATATAAATCCTTCTTCTCTTGAAAAAGAGAAGGTCCCAGAAGAAGGGTTTCAAAAAACAGAATTGATCTAATGTCTTGATTCTAGAATATGTTTAGCATCACTCATTTTCTTGTTTATATAAGCCTACATGTGAATTTCAAAAGTGTAGCTTTCAGACAAGTATTTAAAGATGTAGAATTTTATTACTTTGGAAGATAGATTTGGACTTTTGATTTTAATTGATGGTCTAAACATATATAGGGATCTCTGGTAGCATAGTGCCTAAGGCACTTGACTGCTAACCAGAAGGCTGGCAGTTCAAACTCACCAGCCACTTCTTGGAAGGAAGGTTAGTCAATCTACTTCCGTAGTGATACTGCCTCGGCAACCCCAGGAGGGGTCGCTATGAGTCGGGTCTGACTCGACAGCACATAACAACGACAAGCATATGTAATATTTTTCCTTTTGTTTCTTAGAACCACTGATAATGCCTCTCTAAGTGTCAACTTCCTTTTTCTTCTGTATATAGATTATAGGCAGAAAAAGTCTTCGTTCCTCTTTTTTTTTTAACATGGAAATTTTATTAGTTTCAGAGATTAAAAGTGATTTTTTTCATCCTAAAGATTCATTTTAGGTTCAATAAATCTAGCTAGCTGTCTCCCTGGAAATCTTGTCACTGAAAAGGAAAATAGAGTATTTGAGATAGTACCGTTCACTTTACTCCTTACATATTAACAAATATGTCATATCTACATTATCAAGGGGAAAAAAAATTGAAACAAATAGTGCACTCCAAATCGCTGGAACTTTTAGCTAAGCACTGTTGTTCATTCAGCTCAATTATTTATGATAAAATTATATCTGCACTAATTTCTTAAAGTCTTGGTCAAAATAGGTGAATGGAGTAAGCCTAGAGATAATTTTCTTTCACCTGATCACACACACCAACAGGCCCACTTACACACACAGCGGGCCAAATGCTATGAGATTTGAACCTGTGGCTAAAAAGCTCTAACTGTGAGCACCCCACCCGACCCTCCCTCTCAAAAAAAAAAAAAGTGTTTTGGACTTTTTCAGAGTCAGTCAACTTACTGTCTCATTGTAGTAGTTCCAAATTATGGAAAGAGTAGAAATTTCAAAACTGGATAGTAGAGTTGTACCTACTCCTCTAAATTTGTTCAAGATTACTTGCCACTGTGATCAAGAATTTAAAAATTCCAGGTAGTATGGTTAAACTCTTTTGATTCAAACTGGCATGTGATTTAAATTGTTGTTGTGTGTCAACAAGTCAGCACCAACTCAGGCTAGAGCTCCCCCGTAAGGTTTCCAGGCTATAATTTTCACAGGGGCTATAATCTTCATGAAAGATTGCCAGCCCATTTCTGCTGTGGAGCCACTCAGTGGGTTCAAACCCACAGACTTTTCATTTGGCACCTGAGTGCTTAACAGTTGTGCCACCAGGGCCCTTTTCTGATTTAAATTAGCTTTAAAAAAATTATTGTGATTTGGGTGAAAGTTTACAGAGCAAATTCATTTTCCACGCAGCAGTTCGTACACATTTTGTCTTATGACATTGACTGTAATTTCCCACAGTGTAACAGATCTCTTACCTTTTCTTCCCCATAGTTACCTCTTCCCTGTGTCCTACCCTCCTATGCACTCTTGCCCCCGCCCCAGCAATTCCCTGTGCATACACTGCCCTTCTGTTCTCATGTGTAAATTCTTGTTGGTGTTGTTAGGTACCTTTGAGTCGTCTCCAATTCATAGTGACCTTATGTATACCAGAATGAAAACTGCCCAGTCCTGCACCAGCTCCACGATCCTTGCCGTACTTGAGTCCATCGCCGCAGTCACTGTGTCAATCTGTCTCAGTGAGGGCCTTCCCTCTTTCATCGACCCTCCACCTTACCAAGCATGACATCCTTCTCCAGGGAATGGTCCTTTCTGATAACATGACCAAAGTAGGTGGATGAATTCTGGCCATTCTCGCTGCCAAGCAGCATTCTGGCTGCACTTCCTCCAGGACACATTTGTTGGATCTTTTAGCAGTCCATGGTACTTTCACCATTCTTCCCAGCACCACAACTCAAAAGCATCAACTCTTCTTTGGTCTTCCTTATTCATTGTCCAGCCTTCACATGCATATGAGGTGATTGAAAATGTCATGGCTTGTGTCAGACACACCTTAGTCCTCAAGGAAACATCTTTGCCCTTCAGCACTTGAAAGAGGTCCTTTGCAGCCAATTTGCCCAGTGTTGTATGTCATCTGATGTCCTGATTGCTGCTTCCATTGGCGTTGACTGTAGAACCAAGCAATGTGA
>NW_006921603.1:6517154-6519803 GCF_000298275.1 Orycteropus afer afer | reverse complement strand
TCACCAGTGATAATTAACACATCTTGATTGCATGTTTGGTCAATTTCAGACTGCAGAAGTTGATAAAAATCTTCAATTTCCTCATCTTTGGCTTTGGTGTTTGGTGAATAAATTTGAATGATAGTAGTAATAACTGGTCTTCCTTCTAGGTGTAGGGATATTTTCCTACCATGGACAGCATTGTACTTCAGGACAGATATTGAAACATCCTTTGTGATGATGAATGCCACGCCATTCCTCTTCAAATTGTCATTTCCGGCATAGTAGATCATATGGCTGTCTGAAAATGGCCAAAACAAGTCAATTTCAGCTCACTGATGCCTAGGATGTCAATCTTTATGCATTCCGTTTCATTTTTGACAACGTCCAGTTTTCATAGATTCATATTTCATACATTCCATGTTCCGATTATTAATGGATGTTTGCAGCTGTTTCTCCTCAATTTGAGTTGTGCCATGTCAGCAAATGGAAGTCCTGAAGGCTTTACTTTATCCATATCATTAAGGTTGGTTCTACTCTGATGAGGCAGCTCTTTCTCTGTTGTATTTTGAGTACCTTCTGACCTAAGGGGCTCATCCTCCTGCAATGTATTGGACATTGTTTCTGGACTATTCATATATTTGCCCAGTAATGATTCAGACAGTGTTTCTCTGTTATAAGGTTTTTGCTGGCCAATTCTTTGAGAAATAGATGGCTGCTTCTTTCTTCCTATTCTGCCTAGTCTGCAAGCTGTGTTGAAACCTGTGCACCATGTGCAACCCTGTTCATGTTTGAAACACTTGTGGCACATCCTCAAGCCTCACAACACACAAGCCACCACAGTATGACAAACTGACAGACAAGTTCATCTCCCTTAGCTGTTCAAAATCTCTCTACCCTTCCCTTACCTGGATCCTGCTGCTTTGTCATCCCAGATTTCCCTCTTTCTTGCCTTTGAGTGGGGCCTTTCTCCCTCCCCTTACCTGGATCCTGCTGCTTTTGTCATCTCCGGCTTTCCTCCTTTCCTTTCTCTTGGGTATAAATTAGCACTGTTTTTTAAGGAGTCTAAAAAAGACAAGTTGTATAAGGACTTACATGTAATTTCTCTAAGGAAACTATTAATCATACTAAACCAAAAAAAGAAAACCACACTCAATGCCATTGAGTTGTTTCTAACTCACGGTGACCCCCGCTGGGTTTTGGAAGCTTTAAGTCTTTACAGAAGTAGATCTCCTCGTCTTTCTTCTGTGGAGCAATTGGTGGGTTTGAACTGCTGACCTTCCAGTTAGTAGTCAAGTGCCTTATAGACTACATTTGCCAGAGCTCCTATTAATCGTACTAGTAAAATAAATTTTTGATTAAGAATATATGTGACAAATGTTGAAAAGAATCTTAAAACTGACCCATGTAAGATATAATGCTTTAGTAAACAATAGTAGTTAATTTAAACATAATTTTAAGAGGCACTTTTTGCCACATTAAGGCTTGGTATGTATTTGTGTAGAGAAGTCATTCCAAGGGAACCATTCTGGCCCACAGTTTTAACCAAGGCAGCATGATGATCCAGCTAGAAAGGAGTGGCATTAAGGCTACTGATATAACTGGGTTTCAAACAAAATGTGAGTGTGAGGATGGTGATTGTTTATGTAAGAGAAAAGGGAGAATACTTCAATAACTGCTGTTATTCCTTATTACTGTTTACACAGATGTGGTTAACACCCAGACATCTAAGATGCCTCATATACCTCCTTTGTGCAGGTCACTGTTCTAAGTTCCAGTGAACAAGACAAAGACCCTGTGATATTGGGGGTAATGTGATGGTAGGGGAAGTCAAACAATACATTATACAAAGAAATAGGCCAATAAGATAACTTCAAGTACAAATAAATGCTATGGAAATGGTAAATTTGGCAAGGCAGTAGGTAGTGACTAAGGGGTGCTTTTTCTTAGGCTAGGGCAGGGGACACCTCTCTCAGAAGAGATAATGTTTGATTTGTGATCTGAATGTTTAAAAGGAGCAAGTCTTTTCCAAAAGGAGTTAACCAAGGAGAAGGAACAGCAGGTGCAGAGGCCTTAGGATAGGTATAAGCTGGAATGTTTTAGACACAGAAAGATGGCCAAAGTTGCTGGAGTAACGTGAACAAAAGGAGAGTGGCAGAAGATGAGGTCAAACTTAACCTTGATAGGGCATTCTACAGCCAGCTGCAGCTTCATCATCAAGGCAGTCAGATATGCAAGTATGGATGTCAATCAGAGAAACATAAATAAGACAGTGGTCTGTGAGTGTATTGAAGAATTTTTTTCCCCCAATTGTGGAAGAAAATATTTAGAAAGATATAAAATTTGCCATTTTAATCCTTTTACATGTATAATTGAATGGTGTTAATTACATTCACAATGCTGTGAAACCATCAACCCCATCTATTTTCTAAATGTTTTCATCCCCCAAGCAGAAAATCAGTACCTGTTGAACAATAACTCCCTCTTCTATTCTTCTCCCAACCCTGATAACCCCTAATCTACTTTCTGTCTCTATGAATTTTCCTAATGCAGATATTTCATATAAGAGGAATCATAACATTAGTCCTTCTGTGTTGGGCATATTTCACTTGTCATATTTTTCAAGGTTCATGTTTGTTTTTTTAATAAAACTTTGAGATAGAAGTTGAG
>NW_006921603.1:6515248-6516529 GCF_000298275.1 Orycteropus afer afer | reverse complement strand
ACTATTTTTTGGTTTTCATTTACTTTATCTGTGGTGATGAAAGCAATTTACTACTGAGAACAGTTGTTCAAGCCAGTGAAGGCATAACCTATCTTACATTTTTAATAGTACCTGTGATTCCTGGAGAAACACTGAGTTACCTGAAAGGGACAAAACGCTCTGACTAGAAGGCTTCTCAAATCTTCGCTCCCATTTCTTCTAACAAATACGTCATCTGCCTTGGGGGAGGGGAAGAATAGCTTAAACCCTAAAGCTTATTTCTGTAATCATTGAACAATTCACAATTCATAGTGTTCAGTGGTCAGGTCCAGCTGCTTGCAGAAGGTGGATGGAACTGAAGACTGGGTTGTTTGTTAGATTTTGGTCGATATATACAGTGCTGTGCAGACCATACTGCCTCCATGACATCATGGAGCTGCACATGGAGATGGAGATGCATAAGCCAAGCACAGCCATTTGGTGCCTGGTCACAGGCCAAGCTCATCATGAAAACAAGGCACATGGTTCTGTTGGCCCCACCTGCTGACATCTTCTGAAGAAAATGAACAAGCAGGGATCTCCCTAGAGAATCCATAGAGATGAGTGGAAAGGTTCATGGGTAAAGCAGTGGGTTTCTGAGGCAATATTTCTTTTAGAATTAGTCTTCATTCTAAAACTTGCCCCTATGATCTTGTTTCATTCATGGTTGTTGAGCATTGCCGATCCCCACTTTCCCATAGAACAACAGCAGAATGTGCAGAGAATAGAATGGGGAGACTGTTCTACTCTGCTGGGGCTGCTCACTGGGGAGCCCGGTGATCTCGGTTATACCTGTTGTCTTTAAAAACAGATGACTCTCCCTCACAGGGGTAGCCCCAGTTTTTATTAATCAACAAAACTAAGGAAGTTTGTGTGCTAAGAAATCCTGCAGATAGTAAATACGAGAATTCAGAATACAAATATAAGAGTTACCACGAGATTCGTATGGACTAGAGGAATAGTTGATTTTAGACTCACAGATTATATTTTTTATTCATTAATTCATTTATCCATTTATTCATTTATTCATATATATATATTAATTTATATATATACTCTTTCTCCCACTCTTCATCCTTTCTCCATCTTTTCCATCCTTCCTCTATGACGACAGTTCAGTTGAATTTACTCAAGCTAAATGCAATCATAAATAATTTGCACTGTGCACATTTCCACTCAATCACACCATTACTTACTATCCCTGAGTCAAAGGAATTTTAGTTGAAAGAGAAAAGTAAGTGGTTAATACACTTACATTTTATA
>NW_006921603.1:6513305-6514688 GCF_000298275.1 Orycteropus afer afer | reverse complement strand
TTTTCCATTTTAATTCCTGTCTGGATGCCTTTAATGCATTGGTATTTGAGCTTTCTATGGTGTAATCCTCTTCGAAAGCAATTTAAAAAGTAATAGGGATGTGCCTCTCAATTCTGGACGCTTCCTGAGCAGTTGGCCTTAACAGCTGTTCCCTGCCAGCTGGGTCATCTCTGGCTACCCAGTCCCTTCTAATTTCCCTGTGCCTCATCTTGATTCTTCCACAGCCTGAATTCTAGTTAGCTGCTGCTTTACCTTTTCCTGTCATTTACTTTCTTCCCAAAATCTCAAGGCAATGAGGTTATGATGTAATGTTCAAAATAGAACTTTGTGTGTTGTTGTGGTCCGTAGCTTTTGCATCTTCTAATAAGAGAACCTGGACTATAAGATGCAAATAAGGGTCTCTTATTTCTCCTCCTCAAATAGGGAATTTCCCAACTGCTCCTGCCCTTGGATGGAACTGTCTGTAATAGCACTGAAGTGAATAATTCTATATTTGGCAGTTATATGTCAAAGCGATTCTCATAAACGGAGCAGATGTACGTTCTGGGTGGCTGCCATTAGTGTGCATCTGGGGAGTTATTTACTGGTTATTGGCAGATATGGGGGTGGAAGATGGTGAAGGGAGGGGAACTGAGCACTCTTCCCCTTGTTTTATTTTCTGAGCTGTCATCCTAGAAGAAAACCCTTCTGAGTCTGAAACCTTTAGTGGTTCTTTTTATATTTAAATGTCTGCAGTCCTGTTAAGAGATGAAAGCTTTGGGGTAGGAGATAATACTGGGAGAAGTAAGCCTGGCCTCTTTCCTTACTTAAATTCCCCCTGTTTGTAAAACAAAAACATTTTAGGAAATAGGCTTTTGTGCCTTCTGAGTGGCAATGTCTGGTTTTCTGAAAGTCGACTTAGAGGATTTTCTCTGTGGAACGAATAAAAGCAGCTTAAGTAATTGGAGCTAAATTATTCTCTGTGGCTCATAGCCAGTCCAATGGCCCTGGAAGTAAGTATCCAAGGGCACAGGAAACTAAAACATGGGCCAGCAGCAGCACTGTTACCTTTGCCCACCTGGAGAGTGGGGACTGCTGTGGTCCAGAAGACCTCTCGCCACCCAGTCCAACTTTCCCACCACTACCATTGAGGAGACCCTTCTCACTACCAGATATACATGGCTCATGCTGTCATTTTTCTTCTGTCCTTGTACCACCCACCCTTCTGTCCCTTTGATCTTGGCAACAGTTAGGTTTGTAACTTTCCACAACTGTCTCTTTGCTTTTAGAGATAAAAGGTAGGGCTTAAGAGACTCTCTGGGTTAGATTTCTAAAGTCCCTTTCCTGGAGAAATAGGATGGAGAAGATTGGCACAAGCAGTCTAGGGGACCTGCTTCTTTTGCT
>NW_006921603.1:6509834-6512135 GCF_000298275.1 Orycteropus afer afer | reverse complement strand
AAATGTACCCAGCACTGGGTTGTCAGTCTATTTGAAATATGTAACTAATAGATGTGTTAGCTGTTAGGCATGTAATCTTAGTACCTTTATGTTGTATTTCATTTATTTCCAGCAAAATACCTATTAACTAAATAAACTCCTTGGATTTTTCTCTTTCTGATGCTGTTTGCTTGTCTTACTACTTGTTTGCTACTTACCTCTGGAAGGTGTGACCTGTCCAGAGGTGCATGTTACTCTCGAACAAATAAAAAGCATGTTACTTCTTCTACAAATATGTGTGCCTGTTAGAAAGTAGAACAGAAAGAGTGGGAATCTCTTCTTTCACTCTCATTCTAGCTTCTGTTCCAATGACTGCGACTATTTTTATATTTTCTTTTCTGCTTTCGTTTTTAGAAAAAAAATTAGAGTTCCTGTGTGCTTTTAGCAGATCAAATAAATTGGATGTATCTGAAGAACCCAAGTTATTTTGAGTCTTTCTTTATGAGAAGTATTGAGGAAGCCTTGATTATAAATGAAAGGAGCTCTGATGGCACAATATTTAAGGTACCTGACTGCTAACCAGAAGGTTGGTGGTTCAAACCCACGAGCTGCTCTGCAGAGGAAGGACAGGACAGTCTAGTTCCGTGGAGACTTACCACCTCGGAAACCCAACAAGGGTTGCTATGAGTTGAAATTGACTCAATGGCAGTGTTTTTTGTTTGTTTGTTTTCCTATTTTTATAAATGGATGAGGAAGGATTAAGATTTTCATATGTTTTAGAGATTCTGGAAAAAAAAGGTATGTGGGATGGATTCTATGTGTACACTGGATATTTCATGAATTTGTTTTCTCAGCAATGATCTTCCTTAGCATCAAACAATTATCCATAACTAATCTTTGCTCACCATTTTCATGATAGCTGAAAGATATTTCCTTCCGTTTTGAATTCCCTTCCAGGGCTGTGACACATGAGGTCTCTGTACCCTTCCTCCAGTAGTTGATGAAACCCAGCATTCAGACTGTCTGCATAGACAGCTTCCAGAAAGAGGTCTTTCTGATTTCTTTGGTTGGATTCATGAGATCACACATTAAATGAAAGGTTAAAGTTCAAGTGGCAAACAAAAGGCCAAGTGTAACAGCAGACACATTGCACCAAAAATGTTCTCTGTTTCTCCCCTGAAAGCAACTGTTGCTCTGCTAAGTTATAGTGGAGTGTTGGTGCTCTCCCCTTTCCTTATGTTTCTTTCTTGCATGACCTCATGTTGTCACCACTTATTCAATCCTGGAGCAAGGCTTCTTCAAGAAGCAGTCCTTGCTGGGTAGATGATAACAGCAGTTGTTATGTGCTATCGAGTCGGACCCGACTCATAGCGACCCCTCCTTGGGTTTCCGAGGCAGTATCACTACAGAAGTAGATTGCCCCATCTTCCTTCCGAGGAGTGGCTGGTGGGTTTGAACTGCCAGACTTTTGGTTAGCAGTGAAGTGCCTTAGGCACTATGCTACCAGAGCTCCCATAACAGCAGTTAGAAGACTGTAAATACATGTGAGCACCACAAACAATGCTTTAGGATAACTTCTGCCTTCAGAAGTAGGCTTATGATATTTCAGGGCATTACAGATATATTCAGTTTCACTCAACATCCAGTTATTGAAAACCTGTTATGTGCGTGTCACTATGCCAGGCATTGATGGCTTATATGATCTGTGTGAAACTACTGTACATTTTTGGGACCAACTTTTCTTGTGTGGCTTATGCCTCTGTAAGATAGAAACATAATATCTCATGAGTGTTAAAACTACTGCTACTGTTAATGATAATGATATCGTTGTTGGCTGCAGTCAAGTCAGTTTTTCAACATATGGTGACCCCTTGAGACAGTAGATCTTCCTCAGAGAGTTTTGTAGGCTTTAATCTTTATAGGAACAGATTACCAGGTCCTCCTCTTGCAGTGCTGCTGGGTGGGTTCAGACTACCAATCTTTTGATGAGCAGCCAAATGTTTAACCCTTGTGTCACCAGGGCTCCTTAATAATAATAGTAGCATCTACCATATACAGGGTCCTTACTCTGATTGTCAGATGCTGCTACTTCCTCAGAGAGCCAATTTAGTACCTTTATGGTGAGTTTGGGGCTTTTGTTCATAGGACTAACAAGATATGAGCATGACTAACTAAAATCCAAGGCCCCAGATTTTTGTACCACCCAGACGCAGAGTGGGCTAGCAGGGTGAAGAAGGTTGAAGACTCAAAATGTTTTTGTTTGAGTAATGGCAGCAAGGGAGCTCTGGTAGCATAGTGTCTAAGGCACTGGACTGCTAACCA
>NW_006921603.1:6504851-6508364 GCF_000298275.1 Orycteropus afer afer | reverse complement strand
GCATACTGCCTCATCTTTCTCCTGAGGATCAGCTAGAGGGTTTTATCCACTGACCTTCAGCTAAAAGTCTGTGTCCCCAGAGCTCCTACTTAATATGAATAGACCTGGTAGAAAAACTAAAAGGAGCTAAACAATAGCATAATATCACCCATCTGGAACTTTAATCATTCATTCATTCACTATTAATTGTTTAACAGATGTTAGTTTGTTTCATCCTTATCCTTGCGTGAGATATTCTTAACCACTTTATAGATGAGGAAACAGAAGTTGAGAAATTTTAGGTGGCTTATTTACCATTACATGGCAAAAAGCAGTCTTAGAATTTGTCCTGAGGTTCTGAAACATTCTCTGAGAATTAGAAAATATATCTAATCCCAAGGAAGTCACAGCCAAGCAAGAAGACAGATACACAAGTGAAAACTAAAATCCTACATTCTGTATAGCATCATGGAAATGAAACTGTTTTCAGCATACAAAGAGTTAACCAAACTGATCCCCTAAAAAAATGCCACACAAATCCTTCTAGAGAGGAGGTAAGGTAAAGAGATTAAACATGCTATTTTTCTGTCTATAGTTTATAATCATGGAACACTATGTTAATTGTATTTTTTTAAGTCCATGAGGTTTTGAATACCTGCTATTGTGCAGTTCCATTCAGTAAACATGCATTTTGTGTGTACAGTACTATATACAGTAGATGCAGGGTACAAACTAAAAAAAAGAATAATAGATGGTCTCAAGTTGCTTAAAAGGCTCTTATGTATGAATTCATTAGAAAACAATAGAAAATAGAATATCAGGGCCTACGTGATATGATGTAATAGTGGTTGAGCAAAGGGTGAGATCAGTGAGTCAGAGAAGCATTCTCTGAAAGTAATTGAACCCTGCCTGTGTTTTCCAGGAGAATAAGTCTGTATAACCAGTAAATTGAACTTTGTTACTCCAGGCCCAGGGCAAAAAACCACAAAGCATAGCATACGTGAGTGTGTGTGTGTGTGTTTGTATGTATATGTATTTTCATATACATTTCCAATTAGTGAGTTATATATATATACTCACATATATATGTATATATGTAAAATTATTGTCTCCCAAATAGTTGTATTTATTAATACTTTCTCTAACAATGCAGGATAATCTCTCTTTCTCCTTATTTTCCTCAATACTGGGTATTTATTATCAATATATGAATCTTTATCAATTTAGTAGGAATAATTTTTTTTATTTGCTTATATTTATTTAAAATATTATATATTTAAGTAATTTTTCATATACTTATTTTATTTCTGTGCTCTTTGCCTATTATTTTTACTTGAGAGTTTTCTTATTTGTCAGAATTCTTTGTGTTTTATGGAGGGACAGTCCTTTGTTCAATAAGTTACATGTGTTCTCATTTGTACTTTGTTTAATCTTTTTTCATTTTATATTTTAGGGGAACGTTTGCAAAGCAAACTAGGTTCCTTTTTAATAATTTCTATACGTACAATTTAGTGACATTGGTTCCATTTTTCACAGTGTGTCATCATCCTCACTTCCATTCTGGTGGTTTGTTTCCATGTATCTAGTTTCCATGTGCCACTCCCCACCCCTTCCAATCTTTGCTTTACAGCAACTTGACCATCTGGCCTCACTTACATGATTTTTTTAAAAGGAGGCTAGTACTCATGGGTGATACTATTCATTTCATAGACCAATCTGTTACTTAGCTGTAAGGTGATTGACCTTATTTTGTGTGTGTGTGTGCCATATAAAAATGTTACATTTTTATGTGCAAAAATGTATATAAACTCTATTCTTGATGACTTGGAATCTGCTTCCTACTTAGAATTCCTTGATTCAATGCAATTAAAATATTCATCCGTATTTTTATCTAGCTCCTTTGAGTTTATTTCCATACATTTTTTAAAGAAATCTAAAATTTGTTTTTACATAAAGAATAAATAAAGGACTTGGCTTCATTTTTTCTTCTAATGACCAAATGGTCTAGGCTCAGTTAATAAATAATCCATCTTTTCAGTACTGATTTCAAGCGCCACCAGTGTTATATATTATACTCCCAAATTTACTTGAGTCACTTAATTATGTTTGAACTAGTTTTGCTACTTATTGGCATCTTCCCCAGATTGCTCTATGCTCCTAGAATGAAATACTAGTTAATAAGGGACCATATTTATTCAAACCACTTTCTATGAACACTGGCTCCAGTATACTTCACAGAAAACAATTTCATCAGGAATATATGGTCATGATTTTTAATGATATATTCTCCAAGAATGTAAGAACCACAAGGACCTAGGATAGAGTAGATTCTCCATAAATAATTTGTTCAATGAATTGAATAAAGTAGTGCTTTGGTATTGTCATAGTCAATCTATTCTTAATTTTCTAAAAAATTAATAATTTTATCCATATAAAGAAGTAATACACCAAAATGAATATAATTCAGCTATTTTGGATCTAGTATTATATGTCAAAAGCCATAAAACTTTTCATACTCTTTGATCCAGCAAAACTTACTTCTATAAACCAAACCAAAAGAAATCATCAAAAGGAAGGGAAAAATTACATGTATAAAAATTCTCATTGTAGCATTCTTTATATGAGCAGAAGACAGGTAGCAAATAACCTAATGACCAATAAAATAAAAAAAAAATAAAAATCCTGGAAAAATATTTAAAGGCAGAATACAAAAATCAGATATATGGTGTCACAGATGTACAAAAGAAAACATGCATACCCATGCATGCACACACCCACTGATGTGCGCCCACACACGCACAAATACAGAGGCTCTTATGGATCAAGCCTAGAATAAGCAATATCAAAATGGTAAGTGTTTTTCTGGGGATGATATTTTGGACCTCCTCCCCTCTTTTCTAAAATGTTTATAATGCTAATTTTTGTTTCTGGAGTAATAAAGTAAGTAGCATAATGAATCTAATTTAACGCATGACTGAGATGCAGTCACATGGACAGAAATCCTTAGCTGGGCATTGTTTCACAATATCAGCTGCTGATTCATCATTCTGAACTTTATGCAGTGAGAAAGGGGTGAAACAAAATCACTTCTTCTGGTAGGTTACTGTGCTGAAGACCCACTTACACAAATGTCAAAAGTTCTATTTAGTCTTTTGAGAATGAGGAAGTCCAAAAATGATGTTTACTTTCTATTCTTCAGACACACACACATTTATTATATAAATCCCTGTCATCTTTCAGAGTTAACCAAATATTTAACTTGAATTTATGAATTGTATAGGAAATTAGATTGTTGGCACATGTCTGCAGATGCTTTTGTGGCTATGAAATAGAAGGCACAAAGTAGCTTCCATCGATTATACATTTCTTAACTCTGTTTTCAAAGTTTTTTATACTCTTAGTGAAGTGTACTGTTCTTGGTAAAACATACCTACATATTTATGGTCTAATAATTTTAAAGTTCTGAATTTTATGCCAATAACAAATGTGAAAGATATTTTCAAGGGAAAGAGCACTTAAATTTAAAAGATCATC
>NW_006921603.1:6497289-6500561 GCF_000298275.1 Orycteropus afer afer | reverse complement strand
AAAAAAAAAAAAAAATGTGGGCTAGAACCTTAAATTTCTGTTAAAAGAAAAGAGAAAAAAAGACCTACTGAGTGGTTGAGACTGGAGGACTCCCCAGGATTATTGCTCTGAGATACTCTTCAAACCTTGAACTGAACAAACCCCTGAGGCTACACTGTAGCTGTATGACAAGTTGGCACAAAAAATATCACCTGTAAGTACTGTGCTCCTTTTAAAAATCACCTATATGAAACCTAATGGTCATCATTAATTAAAAACAAAGATGAGACTGCAAAGGGGCAGAAAAACTAAATTAATGAAAATAGAACAACCAGATGGAATGAGAATGTTCATGCATTGTGAAGAATATAGCCAATGTCAGTGAACAGCTTGTAGTATGGTGATGATCTAAAGAGGCAGGGAAACTAATGAAAATAGAATAACCGGGATGGAAATAATGAGAATGGCTGCACGTTGTAGAAAATGTAACCGATGTCACTGAACAACTTGTATAGAAATTGTTGAATAGGAACCTAAACTGCTCTGTAAACCATCACTAAACACACACACACACACACAAAGTTACCTACTGGTTATCTAATATTGAAAGCAGGAGTTGAATGGAAATGGTGAGGTCAGGTAGGGCTAAATATTATGGCATTGGTTTGAACCTAAGTCACTATTAGCATCTGCCTCTACCTCTGCTCCTTCACACTTTAAGTGAGAAACAACCACTTCTAAAAACATGGACCTCAGTCTGTGAATTTTCGAAACTGGCACTTGCCATAGAGCGATGGTTTGCAAAGTGTAGTACATGGACCAGCAGCATTCAGCACTCCATGGAAACCTGTTAGAAAAATTTCCAGTCCCCACCCTAGACAGACTATATCAGAACCTCTGGGAGTCTGAGTTTCAACAAATGAGGCAGGTGACTCTGATGTATGTTCAAGTTTGAGAACTATGACTCTTTAAAAAAAGACAGAAAATTAAGAATCACAACTACAGTCTTGCTGCCAGTGCCGCCTCCCTTTATTTATGACTGTGTAAAACATAAAATGCAGTTTGACATTTTAGAGCAAGGTACTCCTGGACCTGCAGTCCCACCCCTTAAAGGAACCACTTTTAATCATTTCTCTTTTACATATTTTGATAGTGCTTTTATAATCTGAGATAATCTCATTCAGATTATAAACATTTTAACATCTTTAAAAAATATCTACTTAGTACCTTTATAGCTTTAAATGACACACTGCAATTCCTAGTTCTTCACCCACTGAACTTAGGTACTATATACAATAAGAAAATTAACATTCCTACATCCCTTCACTTTCCTACCTCCTATCCCCTCCCACAATAACTTTATCAGATAAATCGATACTTGTAAATTGTCACTATTTCTGTTTAACTGCTTGTTGATCCATGCTTCTGAAAATTGGAAACAGTGTTTGCAATATGATGGTTATGTAAATATCATTCACTGCAGAATGAAGGGATACCGTTGGTCTCTTACTGAATGCCTTGCATTGCTCACCAGTGTCTGTGTCCTCATGTCCTTGATTGCTTACATGGGTGTGGTCCACAGTCCAATATTGTCCCATAATTAATGTTTCCCAAAATGTTTCCTGTAGATATTAAGGAAAAAATGTGGCAAAATAAGTTTAGAAAACACGTGGGTAAAGTTAAACATGTCACTATACAGCCCTCAAAGCCTTTAATTTCTAATTAGATTTCAATCTTCAAGAGAGGGATTGGTGCATAGGATTTCACAAATGTATTGGATCATGAACCTGTTTTCACAAGGCAACTGAAGGAATTAGCCTTATGTGGAAATGTTTGGGAAAACGCTGCCTTATGAGAGCAGAAAGTTCTCTGATCCAGATCACCTAATTTCTGCCTAGATTCTCCCTCTAATCTACCACATGACTTGCCTACTTTTGATGCTCAGACTTAGTGCTCTGAGATCCTAGTTCTGATTCATTGGACCCAAGAAAATAGCCTGGCCTTCAGCTACTACGTTAGCTTCTGAGGGCCGCATGTACTTGATCGATAATGCAGTCAAGTATTGCCAACACCATGTTGCATCTCTCAGATTACTTGTTCACTGATTTTCTGTAACAGGTAGTATAATTTTGATTTGTATGTTTTCTGTATGCTTCGTGTCTCCTTTTTCTCCAACTTATCCTAGAGATAGTGACCTTAACTAACCCACTTCTCTGAAGATATTTTCTTTATGAAAAAGAAGATTCATTTAATAATAAAACAAATTGACTCATGTAATAAAGAGAAAATCCCCAAAGTACGTTGCCAATTCCTAAAATTTCATGTATCATTTGATATATGAATTCTTCTCTATTTGAATAAAAAGGTCCTTTATTTTAGAATGGACACTTTTGGATTATAACGGTGTAGGGGAACATTTCATTTCAGCCTGAGTCAGCCTTCTTAAAAATATAGCATTCTTGAAGACAAAAGTCTTGTCATATTCCTACTTATTGCAGGATCTTGGCAAACTCAGGAATGGACACAGAATAGTTATTTAATAAAAAGTAATTATGAATCAATTTTGACTAAAAGAAAGTCTCCTTCCTGTTCTCCTACAAACTCAATTCCTTTTTTCTTTCTTTCTCATGAAAGTATAATTTGTGAACAGAAAGGAAGCAGGTTTATAGTTACCTTTTTGAGAAATGCCAGCAGCAGAAATACCTTGAGATTATTTCTTTTGTAAAACTGGCCACGATACCCTGTAACTTGACATTCTAAACCAAAACCTGTGCCTCATGTAGATTATCGTAGTCAACAGAATACTGAAAAACCAATCTAGGTATGTTTAACCTAAAATTAGCACTTCATATTTCCTTCTACTAAATTTTGTATTTTACATAATCACTCATTCAAAAGAACAATCACTCAGTGCTTACTCTGTGTAAAGAACTATGCCAAGCACAGGGCAGAATATAAAGATGAGCAACATAAGATTTCTACATTTAAATACCTGCTCTTTATCTTGAAAGATTGGATATACCAAAATGCAGAACTGAGACATGCCATGTGACAGAACCACAAATACAGTTCTTCTGAAGCTGGAGAGTTTGCTGTGGGGGGAAAGAAAAAAAACACCGCCGCCATTCAGGGTATGTTAGTGGAAGCACTCTCATTATCCAGATATCAATTAGTGATGAATCCTAACTGGTAGATAACAAACCGAAGCACACTACCATCTGACTCATAACAACCCTTCTTTGGGTTTCCAAGGCAGTATCACTACGGAAGTAGATTGCCCAGTCATCCTTCCA
>NW_006921603.1:6496343-6497189 GCF_000298275.1 Orycteropus afer afer | reverse complement strand
ATTTTTGGAGGCTAGAAGTCCAAGTTCCAAATGCCAGGCTCTAGGTACTGTGTGAAAGCCCCTCAACCTTGGGCTTCAGCTCTGCCTCTTTGCTCCCGGCCCACTGAAGCTAGAGGCATCTCTTCACTCAGGCAGCTGCTGGCTGCTGAGGCTGACAAGCCCAAGGTTGACAAATAAAATGGTATAGTCCTGAGGTTACCAAACCACATGGCAGGCCATTGATTCAAGTCCATTGAAAGTCCCAGGATTGGCAGGGCATGGCAGGTTGTTGAACAACTCGTGTACATGCAGGGTTCAAGCATGCCATAAACTAAGAGACCTTTCCCAAAGCTGTTGCTTATATATGGGAAGCAGATCACATCCCTAAAGCAGCTACTCAGCTGCTTGTGGTAGATCCCGCCATGGAGTTGATTGCCAATCTCATAATGTGGAATATTGCATCCAGCTGCCCAGCTACTCAACCAGGCCCAGCCAAGTTGACACACAACCTTAGCTACCACATGTGTGTTCCTCACATCTCCTGTGAAATCTAGGACTCTCGTACAGAGTCTTTTCCATCAGGACAAATGGGCTTAATAGCTATATTTCAGTTTCATTTTTCAGCTTTCTGTACTAACAGGAGAACATTTCTGGATTATGTTTGTCCTAACTTCCATGTGGAATGTGAAGCCATGGACATAATGTTAGCAATGTGAAATGAATTTGCAGATTACTTTGAATGCTCAATTTCCCTCTGTGAGAATAATTACCTGATAGAATAACTAGCTATTACCCAGCTACCACTACCAGATCTTCTTATCAGGCCACTATATAAGGACCTTGGTGTTGTTGTTGTTAAGTGCCGTC
>NW_006921603.1:6473667-6495618 GCF_000298275.1 Orycteropus afer afer | reverse complement strand
CACTATGAGTTGGGGCTGACTCAACGGCACATAACAACAACAACAGAAGAAGGAGTAAGAGGCAAACTGTATGGAATAATGTGGTTCAACGTCCTTGCTCTGGAGCCAAATAATCTTGGGTTTCAGTCGCAGGTCTGCTATTCCACTCTGTGTGAAATCTTGAGCTAGTTTCTTAATCTCCCTATGCCTCAGTTTCCTTATGAGTAAAATAAGAATAAATTGTATAGAATCATTATGAGGATAAAATGAAATAATACACAGGTGTAGTGCTTAGAATAGAATTTGCACAGATTACATCTTGGTCAAGAATCCTAAGTGACATGGTCCTTAAAGCACTTGGTTGCTAACCGAAAAGTCTGTGGTTCAAATCCACCACCCACTCCACTGTAGAAAGATGTGGCAGTCTGGTTCTGTAAAGATTTACAGGTTTGTCAACCCTATGGGGCAGTTATTTTCTGTTCTATAAGGATATCTATGAGATGGAATCATTTCTACATAGAGATTTGTTTTTTTTTGTTTGTTTGTTTGTTTGTTTTTTTTGTATGTCTGTTGAATGTTCCTACCATTTTTACTTTGACCTTTACAGTCATCTCCTTGATTTGTAAAAGGCTTAATAATGGTATCTCCCATGTAGATTTTTTGGTGATGATTAAATGAAACAATCAAAACACTTAGCTAGAGCTGCAGCATACAGTTGAACGATTATGTGCTAGTTATATACAGGGGCATCAGTCACCACCTCTTATTTATAGATTAAGTGTAGGTATTAGTACATTTTCCTGAAGAGGGACAGTTCTTGCCAGTTAACACAAGCCACCATATTTTCCAGCAGTGGCCTGGCAAAGGGTAAGTGCTTAGTAAATTCTGGGCAGTACTCTTACTGCTACTATTATTGCCACTTCTAGAACCTCTGCTATTTTTACTAGTATTCCTGTTCATATTCCCTAAACACTCATCACTGTCATGGAAGGAGAAAGTTGCCCAGACAAGTCAAAAGAGCTACTTTGGTTTTATTATTTCATTTAGTATTTTCACAAACCCTATAGGGTAAATATTGTGGTTGGCATTTCATGGA
Organism: Orycteropus afer afer; assembly: GCF_000298275.1. Classification (NCBI taxonomy): domain Eukaryota; kingdom Metazoa; phylum Chordata; class Mammalia; order Tubulidentata; family Orycteropodidae; genus Orycteropus; species Orycteropus afer. Next base: position 6,494,543 of record NW_006921603.1, on the reverse strand, counting down.
GGAAGAAATGCTTCTACCGCTTTCTGAAAGGGGCATAGTCACTGAATGATAGAACGGCAGAACTGGAATTCCAAGCCACGGCTGTCTGTATTCCCTACGCCTTCCTATGTTAGTACATACAGCCATCCCAGATGAAATCTCCATCCTGGTAAATCACAAAAGAACTGACTCAAAGACTATGTGAGAGGACTGTGGTCTAATAAGGAAATGAATGGGGGATTAAAAGAAAAAAAAAAAGACAAAGTGGCATGTTTATTATCTAAGCAGTGTTACTGAGGAATACCTGTTCACATGTACAAGTAGAGACCGTAACATAGCATTTTTCCTAATAGAAGAGTATGGGGTTTTTTTTTGTTTGTTTGTTTGTGTTTTTTTAATTTTTATTCTGATTTGAGTGAAAGTTTACAGAGCAAATTAGTTTTCCACTCAACATCCTATACACATTTTTTTTAGTGTGACATTGATTGCATTCCCCACAACACTCTTCCCCACAGCACTCTTCCCACTTCCTGCCTGTGTTTACCATTTCACTTCGTTCTTATTCTCTATCTCTTCGTGCCTTCTGAGCTTTGTCCCTGGGCAAATGCTGCCTCTTTGATACCCTATGGTTGATTGTTCTAAGGAGTGCATACCTCCCTGGTGTTCACTTTTTAAGCCTGTCTATTGTTCGGTTGGTTTGAAGGGTGACTGAGGGCCATAGTCTAGGAGGTTCCCGGAGTCATAGGTTTCTAAAAAGGTGTACTGATGTTTTATCTCTCTGGTAATGTTTCTGTCTTCTTTCACAGCCCAGAAATATTCTTGGCCTCTAAGTAGATTGCATTTTCATAGCAATGCGGAGGATTTAACTCCCACAGATGTTAATGCAAGCCATATAGCTATGCAGCACTTTCAAAATGTACCACTTAATGTCTGAACCTTTTAATCATGCTAGAATTTTTTTTTCTAGCAAATAAACACAAATCTATTTTTATACTAGAAAAGCAAAGAAACGGTTTGCATTCTGTTTCACTCTGGACTTGGTGTAGATACTGATTCTCTTTTTGGAAATTCACCAAACATCTGTGAAGCTTCCTACCAGACTTCATGGCTGTCAGAGTCAAACACAGTGTCCGTTTATTTGGAAATAAACACACAACAAACAAAACTCTCAAATAACAGCAATAACAAAAAATAAAATAAAATACACTAAACTTCTGTAAGGAAAAAGGAAAATAAGGAATAGTCAAAGGAGAAATTTTTGTCAAGGATTTGTTTAGAAAAGAAACATACAGATTTTATCAAAAGGGTGGGGAACATTCAGCACACTGCCCTCTATCTTCCAAAGTTATAATAGTGGACAGTGAGAATTCCCATTGTTTGCTGCATGCATCACGGGTGTGCCTTGATGCCACTGATAATACAAAACCACAATAACAAAAAGATTCTATGTTCTAAATAATTTGAGAAATGAGTTAGTTTATTACAGATTTTTTCTTTCGAAATGAATTCTCTAGATCAGCAGTTCTCAAAATAGGGTCCCTCAACCAGCAGCATCAAAATCATCTGGGAACTTGTTAGAAATACACATTCTCAAACCCCAATCCAGACCTACTAAATGAGAACTACTGAGAGTGGGCCCTAGTGATCTGTATTTAAAACCAGCCCTCTGGATGATTCTGGATCACAAGGATGTTTGAGGACCATTAATGTAAGTATAAAGAGTCTGGTGGCTCAGTGCTTAACGTGTTTGACTGCTAACCAGAAGGTTGGCATTTCAAACCCACCAGCTGCACCATGGAAGGAAGATGAGGCAATCTACTTCCATAAAGATTTACTGCTTCAGAACCACAGTGGGGGTCATTATGAGTTGAAACCAACTGGATGGCAGTGAATTTGTGTGTTTTTTTTGGGGGGGGGGTTGGTCTAAGGATTGACCAAAGTACTGAATTAACTTGAATACTATTTTCTATGTCTGCTGGGTGGGTAAAAGTTTATTATACCTCTGACCCATTCTTTACTCTGGCGAATTACGTTTAATTGTACTTTCCATCAATGAGTCCTCAATTCCCTGCTGTGTGATGAGCAGTGGAACTCAAATTCTTTAGTCAACAAGAAATCAGGAATGGAGAAAAGAAACAAGGAAACAGGGCATGAATCTTAGTGCACACTAAAGAGATCATGCATCAGACTTCTTAATAGTTCACAACAGCATTTCAAGTAGTTTTGAACTATGGGACTCAGTTTTTTTGTTTTTAATGGGCTGGAAAAAAACATAAAAAATAAAGTGGATAGTGGCATAAATTCAGTGCTACTTCAGTGATAGTCACGTCCAACCTGCTTTTAGCTTATACGTCACTTCAAGAATATACATAGTTCTGCTGTAGCACTTACCAGGGTGGGAATTACTTACATAATCTAAGGCTATAACTACTTGAAGGTGGGGCATACCATGCAATATTCCTTTTTTTTTTTTTTTTAAATTGGAGTGGAAAAAACACAAAACATTCACCAATTTGACAATTTCCACATATGTACAATTCAGTGACACTGATTATATTTTTTCAAGTTGTGCAACCATTCTTGCTATCATTTTCCAAATTATTCAACTTCCATCAACATCAACTCAATACCCCCTAAGCAGAACCCCACATTTCCTCCTTTTCCTGTGTCTTTGCATATTTGATACAAGTGAGAATTGATAACATTTGCCCTTTTGCAACTGACTTACTGTGTTCAGAATGTTTACAAGATTCATCCATGTTGTGGCATGCATCAGGATTTCATTTACCTTTATAGCTGTGTCACCTGCCATTGTATATATATACCTTTTTTTTTTTTTTTTTTTTTTAATTCTTCCGTTGGTGGACGTTTTAGTTGTTTCCTCATCTTGGCTGTTGTGAAAAGTGCTGCAGTTAGCATTGGTGTCCAGGTTTCTTTTCGCTTTACTGCCTTCACTTCTGCTGGCATATACCTGGGGTTGAGATTGTCGGGTCATATATGGTCCTTATTTTTAGTATCTCTTTTACATGCCTGACATATATTAGGTACTCAGTAGACATTTGTGAAACTGAATCAAGGACTTGTGGTTTGGGGAGAGGTGCATGTTTGCCAAGTGTGAGATAACAGAGACATCCCTGAGAGTGAAGGCGAGACAGGCAAAGAATACAAACTAGGGAATAACTTAAGAGATTGTGAAGTCTCAGGGGAAGCATGGAATTTAATAAGGAAAATATTAAGTGAAAGTCCGATGAGAGAAAAGGCTATGATTAGAAGAATAAATCCAGGACAGAAAAATGAAAGGAAATCATGGGAATATCTGATGCTTGGAGGAAAACAGAAAGGGTTGTGTATGAAGAGGAGAACTTAGACTGTAGGGTTTAACAGGAATACAGGGTTCAGGAAACAGAAATGAGACAGATGGAGGCGTTCAAGACAAGACTGGATAGAAAATATGCAATACCATGAGCAGTGGGAGAAAACATGAAAAGCATGGGGGAAAATGGGCATTTTATATTTATTTGATCAGCTAAACTCAAGGACTTCAAAGTTCATTGCTGTCTTACTGTTTCATGATCGGAAGAATACCCCAACTCACACAATTAAACCACCTCCGTGCATTCCCTGAGAGCCCTGCTGAATGAATTGGTCTTAGAAACAGAAATTGTTTCTCTTCAACTAATTTTATAGGCTTCCTCTTGATGACAGGGCCACTGAACACAATCCCTTTGTGCCACTTTGCTGAGTATGTCCCTGAAAACCAAGAAGGAAGGGCCAGCGTGCTCAGGGACAGGTTCTCCACTAAGGTTTCATCACCAGTCTACTTGCCTGACTGTAAAGGGAACTTAGATCCATGGGGAGATGGCCAAGGAAGGATTCCTTCTCCTGTCTCTACAAAGGGTGCTTCTCCACGTACACAGGTTTTGTGCTTCGGCAGAGCTGTTGCCAGTTTGCAGGGCTGCAGCGGGCTCTGAACTGTAGGATCAAGAGCATCAGAGGGTGTCAGTAGATATGCAAGCTATTTCTGTACAGTTGTTCTTAAGCGTGATGCACTTTTTATTTCTTTTGTAATAACTCACTTTTATTTTCCGCTTAAAATACATGTTAATATTAGAAAACAGAAGTAAGCAAAAAGAACAACTTAAAAATTTCTCCAAACTACACCAAACCTGAAATAACTACCATCACTGTTGTGGTATTGCTTTTTCTTCTGTGTCTATGTGCATGTGTAACACATTTCTTCTGGAAGATTTAATGAGGGCATAGTATACGTGTCTTAAAGTTCACGTTTTCCATTGTGAGCTATTGGTTACGGTGACTTACTAAATTGAGGAAAATAGTATGAGAAAGTGAAATCTAGGAACAAAATAGGGTTTTCATTTGTTCTTTCTCACTTGTGCATTTTAAAGATACATCACCAAAACAAACAAACAAAGCTTGTCGCCAACAAGTTGATTCTAACTCATGGTAACCCCATGTATTAGAGTAGAACTGTTCCATAGGGTTTCCTTGGTTTCTGCAACTCAGCTGAAATTCTTATCCCATCTCAGCCCCTAGAAGTAGTGTGCAACTTTGAGGAGGTGTCTCAACCCTCTGTGCTTTCTCTCATTAGTAAAATGAAGACAATAATGGAACCCACCATAGTGTAAGGATTAAATGAACCCTTTTGTGACCCATGGGGCATAGAGTGCCCACCTGAATTTTCTGCCTCTGAGGTTTAGTGGGATAAATTTCTATCCCACTTTTAGTGTGTGCTTTCATCTGCTGGGACCTGTTGAACTATGTGAATCTGAAGAAATATGCATCACATGAAACCCAGCACCAGAGACCCATGGAGAGATGTATGCGCCACTAATTGTATCAAAATCCATTATTACCTCAAAAAAATTTTTTTTTTCCACTTCATTCAAAATGCCTTCCATTACTGAAAACATATGGTTTCAACAACAACAACAACAAAAATCCAAGCAGAAAATAATTTGGTCTTTAAAGGGTTAAAGCTCACATAGCGTTTAGACACTTATTTCAAGAAAAGATAGTGATGTGGTCCTGTCGTACCTGTTCATTTGGTACAGATTAGTTTTTGAATCAGAACTATTGGGAGCACTAAAATTTTCATTGTTCCATCCTCAGTTGCTCAAAATTACCAGTTTCAAAAGCCATCTTCATCATCTATAATTATATGGCTTTGGTTCCCTACCCTTATTTGTTATCCTACAGCTGTGTGTAAAGACTGGGATTTAGGTGGGTCAACTGTCCTCAGTTCTTAAAAAAACAGCAGAAATGGTCCAGGCCTGACATTTCTCATTTGCAGGGAACAGAATTATTGTAGATTGCCTGGAAAGAAACAACTTTGAGGTTAAATCCTACCAAAAACTATTTTCTTTCCTATGCAGAAACAATTTGTTCTGTAGTAATTTTTTTTTAATGTCCCACAGTAGTAGTGTTTTGAGAAAATAAAAATGCTTTTTTTCTGCTGCATAGAGGTTGATGTGAGGTATGCTTTGTCTTTAAGACTCAAGTTTGTAGACCTCACTTCACCAGATACCCACAACCTCATTTTTGCTGTTGGTTGCCCGGGAGCCTCACTAACAAGTTAGGAAAGCGCCCATACTGAGACTTGTTCCCTTTTCCCTCAGTGCTCCTGGGCATACTCCTGGAGCCTAGACACACTTTTTCCTAAAGTCTCATATTCTCAAAATGGCAGGGATATGAACAGATGAACAATCCCCCAGGACCTTGTCTTTAATACAAAATGAAAGTGTCATTAATTGTGGGAATTTAAGGGACTGTAAACACCAGTATTTCAAACCTTTGAAAATCTGATGAAATCTGTAGATTAGCCCCCTATTTTCACTGCCAAATGAGAATTAACAGCTAATAGGCATACACTTGTGTGTGTGTTGGGGGCGGGGGGGAGGGTGGCTCATGGATCTCCAGAAGTTGGTTCCCTGGAGTCCAAGTTGATAAGTAAAAAAAATTGAATTTAGATGATCATTTTTATACCTACAAAACGCCAACCTGTGGAGATCTCTACCACCAAGAAAGGGGCTATCCTTTGTACCAGTTCTCAATTTTAGGGTGAAGCATTTCATGCATTTTCCTTCTTTCTTGTTTATTGCTGTCAAGTTGGTTCCAGCTCATAGTGACCCCATGTAATAGAGAAGAAGTGCCTTGTAGGGTTTTATGGCTGGTATCTCTATGAGAGCAGATCACCAGGTTTTTCTCTTGTATTATCTGCTGAGTGGGTTTGAACCACCAGCCTTTCAGTTAATAACTGTTTGTGGCACCACAGCGTACAAGTCAAATAAAAATTTTACTGCATAATAAAAGTCTTCTGAAATCCTCATCGCTTTCTTTTACCTCCTCGTGTCAAGAAGGGCACTTGGCCCTGAAATTTGTGGACCAGTTAGAGAACTTGCCAAGGAAACACATCTGGATCTTTCTAGTTCTGCAGCTTTGCTCCTCTGTTGGCCCAAAATTGGATCAATTACTGTGTTTTAGTTTAGAATATGAACTCTCATTTTCTAAATCTCCTGGAAAGATAAATTTGGTTTTCTTTTAGTAATGTCTTGCATTTCTCTAGCTAGCTGATGAAGCAGAAGTATGCCAAATTGCTAAGAATAAAAATTTTGACCACACTGGTAAATGCATTATGGGGTACACAGGGAGGATAAGATTAAAGTGGTTTTTGGGTGCTGGTAAAATAGACCATTTTTTTTTAATCAGTGGAAGTGTTTTCCATTGAAGTGTACTTTCCAATTAAATTATAGGGATTAGTTAAGGTGGTCAAACTATAAGTACGTGAAGCCATGTTAATTATGATAACTGTTGATAAAAGTCTTTATGAGGTGACAGAGTACAAGATGATTGCTACCTAACATTTCCAAGGCTGGAAACTTTGTGGAAGGGCTATTAATACTAGCAGAAATAAACCTAATTGCTGCCATCTGAGTTTAACCTTTTGCATTTTAGTGTTAATCTCCCTTCTCTACTGCAATTGCTGGGTACACCTTGCTAGAAAATCGGACAAAGCACTGCTAAGCAACACAAATTCTGTTTCATTAGTGGACAATTGATGGAAACAGAGAAAGTAATAATGTAATTAGAAACTAAATAGTAATCAATATTCATAATAGTTGGTGCTTATTAGCGAATTTCATAGTGGTTGTTCTTTTGTTTTTGTTTTTTCTTGTAAAAAATAATTGTCTTGACATACACCATGGACAGTTGAGGAATTCAGATATACAGTCACACGTCATATTTTAGAGACCTTTTTCAGAATGAAAAAGAGTGAAGAGCTCTAATCTATAATGTATTTGTTTGTACCTCACCTCCTGAAAAGGATAGCTATGTGCACACATACTTTAAATAGACCCTGCCCAAATAAGCCTAAAATTGTTATGATACTGTATAAGTTGGTTTATTCTTATTTCTACTTATCCTCCCAGTGGATCAGTTTTTTTTGTGTATTGTAATCACTTTTCACAGGTCAGTGATTTCTCTGATGCTATCCTAAAGCACTGATTCTCAGAATGATTAAAATTAAACAGCATCACAGAAGCCCCAGAGACTGCACAGAGCCCCAGCCTCAGAAGCATTGTTGCAGAAGGCAGTTATCAAAATATACCAGTGCTTCTGCTTAAGATGGTTTAGAATAGGGCATTTTTGTTTTTGTTTTTATTTAAATTTTGGTCTTTGCCTTCACTCAAGTTAATATATGTCTGTTACCTAGTTAGTGATTTTCCCTCCCCACCCTCATCTCTGCTAACCATCAAAGAATGTTTTTTCATATGTGTAAACCTTTTCTTGACTTTCTATAGTAGTGGTCACACATAATTTTTGTCCTTTTGTGACTGACTGACTTCACTCAGCATAATATCCTCCAGGTTCGTCCATGTTGTGAGATGCTTTGCAGATTCATTGTCATTCTTTAAGGTTTCATAGTATGCCACTAAAATCAGGAAGGGAGTGCTTCAGGGTTGTATCCTTTCAACATACTTATTCAGTCTGTACGCTGAACAAATAATCTGGGAAACTGGACTGTATGAAGATGGCTGTGACATCAGGATTGCAGGGAAGACTCATTAACAACCTGTGATATGCAGATGATACAACATTGCTTGATGAAAGTGAAGATGACTTGAAGTGCTTACTGATGAAGATTAGAGACTTCAGTCTGAGGTATGGATTACAAATCAATATAAAGATAACAAAAATCCTCACAACTGGACCATTAATATTATCACAATAAATGGGGGAAAAGATTGAAGTTGTTAAAAGAGTTCATATCACTTGGTTCCACAATCAACACCAAAGGAGACAGCAGTCAAGACATCAAATGATATATTGCATGGGGCAATACCATGCAATAAGATCTCTTTCAAATATTGAAGGGCAAAGATGTCTCCTTGAAGACTAAGGTGTGCTTACCCAAGCCATGGTATTTTCAGTTGCCTCATATGCATGTGAAAGCTGGACAATGAACAAGGAATACCGAAGAAGAGTTGATGCTCTTGAGTTGTGATGTTGGCAAAGAATATTGAAAGTACCATGGACTGCCAAAAGAACTAACAAATCTGTCCTGGAAGAAGTGCAGCTGCAATGCTCCTTAGAAGCGAGAATGGCCAGACTTCGTTTGACCTACTTTGGTCATGTTGTCAGAAGGGATCATTCCTTGGAGAAGAGTATCATGCTTGGTAAAGTGGAGGGCCAACAAAAAAGGGGAAAGCCTTAAACAGGATGGATTGACACGGTGGCTGCAGCAGTGTGGCAAGGATTGTGAGTCTGACACAGGACCAAGCAGTGTTCCGTTCTGTCGTACATATGGTTGATGTGAGTCAGAGCTGACTAGACAGCACCTAACAACAACAACAGTATGCCATTGTTTGTATGTGCCATAGTTTATCTGTTCTTCTGTTGATGGACATTTATGTTGTTTTCATCTTTTTGTAACTGTAAATGATGCTGTGATTAAAATAGGTAAGCGTATATTTATTTGTGTCACAGTTCTTATTTCTCTAGGATGTATATATCTAGTAGTAGGATCACTGGATCATATGATATTTCTTTTAAATTGGGATACTTTAACATGTATGTTTATTTTTGGTCTTTCCTGAATGTCTGCCTATGTTCCCTCCCTGCCTCCACAATAGCTACTGCCAGGCAAATGCAGCAATACTGAGAGCTGCCACTTTAAAGCAACCTTTCCCTTCTGTTCCCCCACCATGTGTCTCTCTAACTGAGCCAACTGTGAGGTGACTACAAGGGGTAAACTGGCAAAAATCAGTAAATGTCAACCTAACAGAAACAATACACATTCTGTGTGTTACATGCTTATCAGACCAGTGGAACCAACACCTACAGCTACAGCCCTTGCAGAATTCCTACTTGAATTAGGTGGCTACCTGATTTACGGTGAGCATCTAAGGGACGAGCACTGTATAACATTTCCTTTCCACATTATACTAGATATTAGTACAGTTATAATTAAACTGGATATGTCTGCAACAGAAAATCTTCAGTTTTTCTGACAAAAACCCTGAGTTGTTTCTTCATACTTTTCATTAAGGAAACAGGCCTGTTTGCAAGTGCTTGTAATGGCATAAACAGAGGGGTATCTTGATTAGTTTCAATCATGAGGAGGATGGTAGTACCCATTTATGCTGAGTTTAGCACAACAGAAATGGCTTAGACTGCAACAAAAAATCTGTTACCTTCGTGGATGAATTTCCTGATGTGAGTTTTCCAAATGAGTTATTATGGCTAGATCACTAGTTGAAATATTATAATAATAATAGTGACCCTTCCTGTGGTGAGAGAGGAGAGATGAGCAATTTCTCTCTTCTTTTTAAAGTCTGTCTTTAAAATAGTTTCTCTGCATAGGCAAGTTGCATCTAATATTCATATCTGAATGAAATCAGTTCATTCTTTTAATTGCTACTTGTGATCAACTAATATGTTTTTGTTTAGATTGTGAACTCTTTAAATCTCCTGTTGTTGTTGTTATGTGCCATCAAGTGGGACCCGACTCATAACGACCCCTCCTTGGGTTTCCGAGGCAGTATCACTACGGAAGTAGATTGCCCCATCTTCTTTCTGAGGAGTGGCTGGTGGGTTTGAACCGCCAGCCTTCTGCTTAGCAGTCAAGTGCCTTAGCCACTTTATTTATTAGCAAATGTTAAGGACAGGCAAATGTGTTGGTCATAAAGACTGAACCTACTTAGGGTAACGGTTGGTGATAGGTGCGTAGAAAACAGATTCTGAGTAAGAGCAAGATTGATGAATGACCTGCATGTTAGCCTCAGGTTTAATTTCATGGTAAGGTTTTCTCTACATTATTGACCTCTTAACTTTAGAAGTAATTGTAAAAGCAGTCATTCAGATTGTGGAAATTCTGAAAATAAGAAGTCTGTTAACCCAGATTTTCTTCTAGTCTTTTCTTTGATTTCATGATTCATTGACTGACTTTTGGAAGTAGATTACCAAGCCATTCTTCATTTGCCATCTTTGTCTGGAAGCTCCCGTGAAGCCTGTTCATAGCAACACACAAGCCTCCATTGACAGATGGGTAGGGGTTGAACTTGAGGTGCACTGGCTGGAAATCGTACCCAGGGCTCTTGTGTGGAAGATAACAATTCTACCATTGAACTATCCCTGCCCCGTATGTAGATCTGTACAAATATTACAGATCTTGGCTTTTTATTTATTTATTTTGAATTTAGCTTTACACCATAAGCATTTTATCAGATCATTAATTTTAAAAATAAATAATGTTTTAAGATACAGAGTATTCCACCATAGAGGTAGAATCATTTTTACTCACTACTCAGTTTTATTAGACATTGCTTCTAATTGTCCTTCCTTATAAATAATGTTGCAGTGAACATTTACTGACAAATCTTTATCCACATTTAACTTTATTTCTTTAGCAATAATATTTTTAACTCTGCCTTTATCCAATCATATAAAATTGATACCAATTGATTTGATAAGCCTATATAAATCTATAGAAGTGATATATGACATTAAACATACCACTGAAATTTTTATTTTTTGTTGAATTCAGTTATATTGTCTTATCAACTACTATCTCTTGGAAGTGTCACAGCTGCATAGTCTTTGTTTTCTTACCTTGGAAATATGTACTTTATGGGAATCCAGCCTAAATTTGAGTAGATAGAACAGACAAATTTGAAGGTGGTGGCTTACCTTTTAGAAAGCATTCTTTTAAAGAAAACACTGACTAGAGTTCATTTAATTGGTGTCAGTCCAAGTGTGTTTAAAATGTAATTGAAGTCAGGAGACTTCATTTTCTGCACACCTTTGTGAAAATAAATAATTGAGACTTAGAAGATAGTGTAACTGTTACAGACTCTCTTGCTTCACTAAAAGGAGAAAAAAAAGATAAGTAGAATGTAGGAGTTAGTACAAAAATTTTTTTGTATAAGGCAGTGTTTACCAACCATCCCACAGTTCTAAATTTACACATTAATATCTGTTGTATCTATCTGCTTAGTAAGAGGAGGAAAAAGAGCGTCAGAGCTTGCTATCCTAACCTAAGAGGAAATTATTTGCTCCGTCCCTATCTCATTAGGGAGAGGATGTCAATTTCTCCCTAAATATTTATCTACTAAACCACTCTATCGAGTATCAGCAGCCCCAGACACCTACCAAAGAACAGGCATAGAAGTGAGAGAGATTCTGATTCGACATCTTACGGTCCACTGGTCGCCACAGTTGAAGCAATTGATGTGGCTCTATCCTTCCTCCCTCCTCCTTCTGTGAACTTTGTCAAAAATACATCCTCAGATAAACTAGATCTGCTGCCTGCCTTGAGGAAGCTTACCTTTTAATAATGGAGAGGAGACAATCAAACAATTCATATCTACCTACAAGGAAAAGTGATCATAATCAGTAGGAGGATCAGTGATTTGGCTGATGATTAGAGAACAGTTGGTGATGATGGGAGAAAATACATACGGGAATCTGGGTGGTGATGGAAAGCAGGGGAAGATTATGATACTAGAAACGAAAAGAATAATGCTTTCTCAAGACCAAAGACTTTGATGTGGTTGTTGTTGTGTGCCATCGAGTTGGCCCTGACTCATAGCGACCCCTCCTGGGGTTGCCAAGGCAGTATCACTATGGAAGTAGATTGCTCAGTCTTCCTTCTGAGGAGTGGCTGGTGAGTTTGAATCGCCAGCCTTCTGGTTAGCAGTCAAGTGCCTTAGGCACTATGCTACCAGAGCTCCTGTGGTAGAAAAATTCTAATGATGGGGAACCACATTAGGGTAGAGAAGGATCTGGAAATAAAGAAGAGAGATAGGTAATCTTGATTGCAAGAAGTAGCTGGTGGGTTTGAACCACCAGCTTTCTGGTTAGCAGTCAAATGCCTTAGGCACTAAGCCACTAGGTGGATAAATCAAAACAGTACTTGAGACTTAGACTCTCTGTCACTGTTGTTATTCAAATTATCAGTGAGGAATAGAAGATTGGCTGGCCCAGCTTGATTCAAGTGCTTAGTATTTAAGAACAGAGCAGGACACATTATGGAAAATCAATCACTGATTAGAGTTCAACCAGAAGGGATTTAGGTGCTGGACGGAAGCAATCTGGAACCTAGGTAGGTTCCCAGCAAAGATTTTGGCAGTAATCAGAGCTTTGCCCTGATCTTGAGCAAAATGGCATAGGAAGATTTTAGGATGCTACAAACTGATTGGGGGAAAAAAAAAAAAAAAAAACTTTGGCTTTCTTAATCAAAAGGTTATTTCTTGAAAGATATTAGGAGTTCACTTTTATTGAGAAGACTGAAGAACCAGGCTTGGAAAACAGTGGAGAATTAATAACAATTTATTGCTCAAGCCAAGTGCCAGGGGTGAGGAATGTGAAACCCACCTCTTAGTTACTCCAAACCATCTCACCGATGCTTGTGTTCCTCGAAGCAGGAAAAGAGGGCCCTGCAGGGTTTTGTACTGGCAATATTAATAGCTGCAGCCTAGAAATGACGTGCATCATTTCCATCCAAAGCCCATTGATCAAAACTAGTCACTTGGTTGGCACCTGCCAACTTCAGGGAGAGGGTGCAGGGATATGCCAACAGCCCACTGCATGGAGGGAGAGGAAAAACAGATGCCCATGAGCGTCCAATACCCTGCTCTCTGTCCCTTGTCTTCCTCTGTTCCTGTCACAGGCAGGAAGTAAGGCCGATCTCTAACTAGGTCTATATCTAGGAAGCAGGAGTGACAGGAACCTTGTCTGGGATCAGGAACCCTGCCTGAGATGATCATGTCTTCATGCTTCTTTAAAAAAGAAAAAAAAAGAAAGAAACCCCAAACTCACTGTTATCGAGTTGAATCCAACTCATAGCAACCCTTCCTTGGGTTTCCAAGGCATTATCACTACAGAAGTAGATTGCCCAATCTTGCTTCCAAAGAGTGGCTGGTGGGTTTGAACCGCCAGCCTTCTAGTTAGCAGTCAAATGCCTGAGGCACTATGCCACCAAATGAGATGGATAAATCCAAACAGTATTCAAGACTTAGACTCTCTGTCACTGTTGTTGTTCAAATGATCAGTGAGGAGTATAAGACTGGCTGGTCCAGCTTGGTTCAAGTGGTTAGTGTTTAACAAGAGCAGATCAGGACACATTATGGAAAACTAATCACTGATGAGAGTTCAACCAAAAAGGATGGAGGTGCTGGAAGGAAGCAGCCTAGAACATGAACGTGAGGTGTTTGCAGAATAGCAAAAATGCTTACCTTGATTGAGAAGGCATTAGAAAGTTTCTTACTCACCATTTACCAAATGTTGAAGGAGCACATGCTACACATTTCTGTAGTGATGTAGCAGTAGACAAAACGGACAAACGAGCTTACATTTTTCTTGTCAAAAATCATGGATGGTGCATAGTTTGATGTTGAGAATGTTCTGGAATCATAGGGATAGGAAGAGAGTATACATCAGTCTAGGCAGCTGTAGTGAAGGCTTTCCAAAAAAGATTTTAGAAGGTGTGAGGATCTTTGAGCTCATCATTCCTGAAAATTTCAAACTGAAGTTTCAGCTTGGAAGATTACAAACTAATGTTGACTGGCCATTTACTGGAAATGTCATAGAGGGCACAGATTATATGAAAGAGCGACTGAGAAAAACCTTTAGTTCCATTCTTTCCAGCTCTGAAGTTCAGTGAATTAATGGTGGTCCGATAAGGTAAAGTTGTCGTTGAGAAACAGAGACATGAAATGAGAAATTTTCAGCAGCATTATCATCAGAGAGGAAACATTTCATCTTGGCAGCTGAGGACTCTGAGGGTTACCTTGAGTAACATTTTATACAAGAGAACCAGATCAGCACTCTCAGTTAGTGACTGTACTCTACCACCACATCAACTCACTTCCTCCTGCACCCTGGTATTTGGCCTTTTATGCTATTATAAACTCTATGTACTCCTAAAACCACACTTTTAACATACTCAGTCCTATCTGTTCTTTATAATCAAGGGCATCACTCCATTTCTTCCTTCTCTTTCTGTTGTTGTCAAGTTTTCTTTCCTTGTTGGATATTTGCCATTTGCATTCTGAGATAAAATTTTTTTCTATCTTGAAAACCTTCTCTCTCTTTGTCTCCTATCTTCCTCTAGCTGCTACTTTGTTTTTCAGTTCCCCTTTAGGGAATATTGCTTGTAAAGAGTTGTTCATATTCACTATTTCCAAACCTTTCCTTCCTGCCCTCATGTCCCCTCCCTAGACAGGCATCTCCCTTACCACTCTCCACTAGCACTGTTCTTTCAAGAATACACATAAGGATACACTATGTTGTTGAATCCTATAGTCATTTCTTAGCCTTGGTTGTACTTGACCAGTCAGCAGCATTTGACACATGTAATCACTCTTTTCTCTCAAATACATTCTCTACCTCAATTCTAGGACACCTGGCTCCTAGTTTTGCTCCTATCTTGCTAGCTACTCTTTTTCAGTCTCTTGGCTGATCCCTCCTAGTCTCTCCAATTCCTAAACATTGGTATTACCCATAGATCAGTCCTTGAATGGCATCCCTTCTCTGTCTTGGTTATCACATAGAGTCTGATGGTTTTTTGCTTTTTGTTTTTTTTAAAAAAAAAAAAAAAACCTATCAGTATATGAAGGGCCCCCAAATGTACATTTCTGTTCCATACATCTTACCTAAACTGCAGGCACAATATGAAGTTATATAACCAACAGCCTACTCAAAATCTCTACTTGCATGTTGGGGCAATGTTGTTGAACCATCCATATTCCCTTGTCACTCACCATTTGCATTCATTTTGGTCTGATTTCCAATTGCAAACACTTATGATTTTACCAGAAGACTTTCTCTGATAGCTGGAACCTGTTTTAACTGCTTGTTCCATGTGGGGCCAAGATAACTGCCCCCAGGATTCTTCTTCAACCAATGACCCAGGGGAGTTAATGGGTAAACACCCCAGCTCTCTCAAACTTTGGGAATAACTCTTAAGGTATGTTCTGTTTCTAGAAAGATTGAATTTCCCACAGAAATTGAGTTGTCCATGTTGTCAATTGCTTTGTTTAATGCACCCTATGTTGTAGTCATTACCTTACCTGTCTCCAATCCTTTTCACTATTTTTGAGTTGATTTCACAAATAAAACACTAAAAGTACTTCACAAATAATTGTCTCAGGGTCTGCTTCTCTGGAAACTCAAACTAAGTTGTCAAATGGGCATCTCAAATATAACATGTCCTAAACTCAAGAAGCTCAATATCTTCACTCCAAGCCTTTACTTCCCACACTCTTGCCTGTCTTAAACCCACTGCCATCAAGTCAATTCCAGTTCATAGTGACCTTATAGGACAGAGTAGAACTCCCCCTGTGGGGTTCCTAAAGCTGTAGTAGATCTTTATAGAGACAAATCGCCTCAGCTTTCTCCTGTGGAGTGGCTGGTGGAGTTGAACCTTTGACTTTTCGGTTAGTAGCCCAATGCTACTAACCCAATGCTCCACAGTGTGACCAGAGCTCTCTTTGCCTGTCTTGTTGTTGTTGGTAGGTGCCATTGAGTCAGTTCAGACTGATAGTGACACTATGTACAGCAGAGTGAAACAGTACCTGGTCCTGTGCCAGTCTCACAATCCTGAGCTATACCTGAGCCCATCATTGCAGCCACTGAGTCAATCCAACTCATTGAGGGCCTTTTCCTTTTCTGCTGATGGTCTACTGTACCAAGCATGATATCCTGCTCCAGGGAATGGTACCTTCTGACAACATGATTAAAGTAGGTGAGATGAAGTCTGGCCATTCGTGCTTTGAAGAAGCATTCCGACTGCCCTTCTTCCAGGACAGACGTGTTAGTTCTTTTGGCAGTCCATGGTACTTTCAGTATTCTTTGCCAGCATAACTAAAAAGAATCAACTCTTCTTTGGTCTTCCTTGTTTATTGTCCAGCTCTCACACGTATTTAAAGCAATTGAAAATACCATGGCATGGGTTAGGCACACCTTAGCCTTCAAGGAGACATCTTTGCTCTTCAGTACTGAAAAGAGGTCTTTTGCAGCACATTTGCCAAGTACAGTATATCATCTGATGTCTTGACTGCTGCTTCCATTTGTGCTGATTGTGGAACCAAGTGATATGAGCTCTTTAACAACTTCAATCTTTTCTCCATTTATTCTGATGCTGCTTATTGGTCCAGTTGTGAGGATTTTTGTTTTCTTTATGTTGAGATGTAATCCATACTGCATACTGAAGACTTTATTCTTCATCAGTAAATGCTTCAACTCATCCTCACTTTCAGTGAGCAAAGTTGTGTCATCTGCCTATCACAGGTTGGTGCAGAGTCTTCCTCCACACCTGATGCCATGTTCTTCTTCATATAGTCCAGCTTCTCTGATTATTTGTTCCACATACAGATTGAATAAGTACGATGAAAGGATACAACCCTGACACACTTCCCTTTGTATTTTAAACCATGTAGTATCCCTTGTTTTGTTCAGGAAACAGCCTCCTGGTCTATGTACCAGTTCCTGATGAGCACAATCAAATGTTACGGAATTTTTATTCTTCTTTCTATCGTCCACAATTTGTTATGATCTACACAGTCTAATGCTTTTGCATCATCAATATAAAACATGTAAACATCTTTCTAGTATTCTTTCCTCTGAGCCAAGATCCATCTGACATTAGCAATGATATCCCTCATTCCACATTCTCTTCTGAATCCAGCTTGCATTTCTTCAAGTTCTCTGTTGATACACTGCTGCAACTGTTTTTTTATTATCTTCAGTAAAATTTTACTTGTGTGTGATATTAATGATATCGTTCGATAATTTCCACGTTCTGTAAGATCACCTTTCTTTGGAATGGGTACAAATATGGTGGATCTTTTCCAGTCGGCCAGGTAGCTCTCTTCCAAATTTCTTGACATAGACTAGCGAGTGCCTCCAGCATAACATCTGTCTGTTGAAACATCTCAGTGGGTATTCCATCAATTCCTGGAGCCTAGTTCTTTGCCAATTCCTGCAGTGCAGCTTTTACTTCTTCCTTCAGTACCATTGGCTCTTGATCTTATGCCACCTCCTGAAATAGATGAACATCAACTAATTCTTTTTGGTACAGGGACTGTGTATTCCTTCCATCTTCTTTTGATCTTCCTGCATCATTCAGTATTTTGCCCATAGAATCTTTCAATATTGCAACTCCAGTCTTAATTTTTTTTTTCAGTTCTTTCAGCTTGGAAAAAAAAAAAAGGTATTTGCAATGAATAAGTTGTTGATCTCGCAAAATTCTGACATGTGGTCTCCAGCACTCTTTCTATCACCAAACTTGTATTTTCCAACTACCGGTGATTTTTTTTTTGTTTCCAACTTTTGCATTCCAATCGCCAGTGATAATCAACACATCTGGATTGCATGTTTGGTCATTTCAGACTGCAGAAGTTGGTAAAAATCTTCAACTTTCTCATCTTTGGTTTTGGTGGTTGGTGCATAAATTTGAATAATAGTAGTATTAACTGGTCTTCCTTGTAGACATATGAGTATTATCCTGTCACTGACAGCATTGTAGTTCAGGATAGATCTTGAAACATTCTTTGTGATGATGAATGCCAAGGTCATTCCTCTTCAATTTGTCATTCCTGGCATAGATAGTAGATTATATATGGTTGTCTGATTCCAAATAGCCTAACACAGTCCATTTCAGCTCACTGATGCCTTGGATATTGATCTTTATACGTTCTATTTCATTTTTGGCAACTTCCAGTTTTTCTAGATTCACACTTTGTGCGTTCCAGTTGTGATTATTAATGAATGATTGCAGCTGCTTCTTCCCATTTTGCGTCATGCCACATCAGCAAATGGAGGTCCAGAAAGCTTTATTCCATCCACATCATTAAGGTTGGCTCTACTCTGAGGAGGCAGCTCTTCCCCAGTTGTATTTTGAGTGCCTTCCGACCTGAGGGACTCATCTTCTGGCACTGTATTGGACAGTGTTTCAGGGCTGTTCATGTAATTTCCCATTATTATATCAGACAGTGTTTCACTGCTATTCATAAAGTTTTCACTGACCAATTTTTTGAGAAGTGGGGTTCTTCTGAGTTTGCCTTAGTCTGGAAACCTGTCCACCATGGGTGACCCTGTTGGTATTTGAAATACTCGTGGCATAGCCTCCAGTCTCATAGCAACACACAAGCCACCACAGTATGGCAAACTGACAGACAAGTGGTGGTTGCCCGTCTTAGTAATGAGTAAATCCTTTCAGTTATTGGTCAGAATCCTTATTATAAGAGACTTTCTTTTACATATCATATATAATTAGTCAGCAGATCTACCTTCAAAACATACTCCAAATTCAACCACTTACTTTTCTCCATAGGATTTCACCCTCCAGCATAGTACATATTTAACATTTAAAAAACTTTATTTTCAGACAGTTAAATGTATTTCCATGAGGGAGGACATTTTTGTTTTACTTTCTCCTGTAACCTCACTACCTAGAATAGAGTCTGACACACAATAAACAATGGAATATATATATATATATATTTGCTGAATGTGTTATATGGTTGCTCCCTTTGTTGAACAAGCTAGTTAATGAGATAAGGCTTTGGGAATGTGTGGGATAAAAGTGTACTACATGGAAAGATTGAAAGTGATGAATGCATTTTTTTCCCCAGATGAAACATCTTTGTTATTAAAATACTTATGCAATTAGAAAAAATCCTGAAAGTATTTCAAGTTCCCATGGTTTATCACTTATAGGATACCACAGTAAGAGGCTGTGTTAGGAAGCTGGGAAGATTAAATTACCAGTGAACCATTTTTAATAGTGAAGTATGCTTCCTACCCCTCCACCACACACCCATACACACACATACACATACACGCACACCCATATGCGTGCCACACACACATTCAGTTTTGCATGCTCAGCTTTGCAGGAACACTCTTCCTCATGTGGATATTTTGAGAACAAATCTGCAATTCTCAGGATTACTTAAAGTCACTTTACTCCCAAAGTCAATAAATGCACTTTTACCATGACCCTGATGATCAACAAGGGGCAACCAGGGAAGCTGTGTGGCATAGAGAGTGGAGTCATAGGCCCTGAAATCAGTCTTCCTAGTTGCACTCTCAGCTTTATATCTTATTAGATGTGTGTGGGCAAGTTTACTTGACCTAGCATAGTGCCTAAGGCACTTGACTGCTAACCAGAAGGCTGGTGGTTCAAATCCACCAACCAATCCTCAGAAGGAAGGTTGGGCAATCTACTTCCGCAGCGATACTGCCTCGGCAACCCAAGGAGGGGTCGCTATGAGTCAGGTCTGACTCGACGGCAAATCATAACAAACCACAGTTTAATCAGTTGAAAAATATACCTAATAACCTAATAAATGACTATCTAGAAGTTGTTAATGAGCAATAAATGAGCTGGTAGATGTGGAATTCAGAGCAGCTGGCACAGAGTACATACTGAGTAAGTGTAAAATATCCTCCTCTGGTTGCCTTATGTGCCTACGTACACTTACCTGTCTCATTGCTCAGGCTACTATAAGCTAGCTCTGAGACATGTAACCTGGGCTTTCTGAGCATAGATAGCATTATAATTAGGTCTTTGTAATGCTTTCCACATTTGATGTTCAAAATAGTATTTCTGATAGTTTCAGGGGACATCAGGCTCCTTTGGCACATATACTTTATAAAAATTTTGTTCTACATCTTATTTTGGTGGGTAGTGAATGGGGTCTTAAAAGCTTTTGAGTGGCCATCTAAGGTACAACTCTTGGTCTCCTCTCGGATAGAGCAAAGCAGAGTGAAAAAAAAGTCGTCAGGAAACAATTAGTCCAAAGATAAGATGGACTACAAGAACCTCAGCTTCCATGACCTGAGACGCGAAGAACTAGATGGTGCCCGGCTACCAATTCCAACTACTCAGAAAAGGATCAAATGTGGAGATCCTAGAAAGAATGGGAGGAAAAATGTGGAACAAAGTTAAAAAACACAAAAATGACCAGAATTGTTGGCCACATACAGAACGCCTACCCCAGGTTGATTACCCACCTACTCTAGGGAGGTACACCCCTTGGATCAAGCAGCCATGAGATACCAGAGGGACACATCGAAGGAAGCCTGGATAGACAGGAATGCATGAATGAGGG
This sequence comes from Orycteropus afer afer, assembly GCF_000298275.1. Taxonomy (NCBI): domain Eukaryota; kingdom Metazoa; phylum Chordata; class Mammalia; order Tubulidentata; family Orycteropodidae; genus Orycteropus; species Orycteropus afer. The sequence goes on along the minus strand of NW_006921603.1, from coordinate 6,473,928 downwards.
TGGCATAGGGAGGAGGTGGCCATGGAGAAGACAGGAGAGGAGAGTTTCTTACAGTTGGGGATGGTAATTGGTACCATGAAATCAGACATGTATGAACTGTTGAATGTAAAACAAGTTTGTTGTGTAAGTTTGCACCCAAAGTGCAATTAAAATATACATATATATTTTGTTGTTGTTGTTGTTATGTGCCGTCGAGTCAAACCCAACTCATAGCGACCCCTCCTTGGGTTTCCGAGGCAGTATCACTATGGAAGTAGGATT
>NW_006921603.1:6461397-6473377 GCF_000298275.1 Orycteropus afer afer | reverse complement strand
GAAGGTTGGGCAATCCTACTTCCATAGTGATACTGCCTCGGAAACCCAAGGAGGGGTCGCTATGAGTCAGGGCCGACTCGACAGCAAACAACAACATATGTAATTGAGAGTATGCTATCAGCCTAATTTTACTACGGAAGTACAGAGTTGCCATAAAATAGTGATTTTCCAGAAGGCTGAGGGGACATTGTAAAGAAGGTTGCCGAGAAAATGTCCTTCTCATTGCCACTAGAGATGCTGAATCAAGGCCACACGGAGTAGCTACTCTCACAAAGTGGGAAGGGGACGGAAGAGGGGTGTGTCCTGTAAATTGAAAACATCTTGTTCTATGGTACCTTTTAGTCACATGCACCTAATAAGTTTTCTCTCTCAGCTCATGCTGCCCCTGCCAAGCAGCCACAGAATGTCACCTTTCCAGGTTTCTCTATGCTCTGCCTGTTTCTTTCTAGTGTATGCCCAGACATCTTTGCATCCGCCAAGACTACTCCAGTGTTGTGCACACAACTGGCCTTAAAACAGACTGGTGCCTTTGAATACAAGTGCAGAGGGAGCTGAAGCAGTGAGCTCTGTGTTGATCCAGGCTTGTATTTCTGTTACAGGTATCTGAAGGGGCAAAGTGTGGCAGAGAATCGGGGCAAAGTCATTTATAATTCCAGGCAAGTCCAAGAGAGAAATTGTAGGATGGTATTAGAGCTATGGTCACCAAGGTAGGCACAGAACTTAGCTCCCTAGCTGTTTCAGGGAAGAATGGAAACTGGGAAGAAACTGGTTTTACGGCATTCAAGGCAGGAGAGCCTTGCTTACCTAGGTGTGGTTCATAAGCAAATGGGGCAGAAAAGGCTGGGGGAAATGATGTGCATTTTCTACAGGAATTCCTCTAGAGCACCAGTTAGAGAAACCACCAGTCTACAGTGCTTGAGGGAAGTTGGAGTGAACCAGGGAAGAGTATAGGGAGTATTTGTTGTTGTTGTTAAGTGCCGTCGAGTCGTTTCCGACTCATAGCGACCCCATGCACAGCAGAACGAAACACTGCCCGATCCCGCACCAGCCCCACAATCCCTGCTATACTCGAGCCCATCATCGCAGCCACTGTATCAATCCATCTCGTTGAAGGCCTCCCCCTCTTTCGTCAACCCTCCACCCTACCAAGCATGACATCCTTCTCCAGGGAACGGTCCCTTCTTACAACATGACCAAAATAGGTGAGACGAAGTCTGGCCATTCTTGCTTCCAAGGAGCATTCTGGCTGCACTTCCTCCAGGACAGATCTGTTAGTTCTTTTAGCAGTCCATGGTACTTTCAGCATTCTTCGCCAGCACCACAACTCAAAAGCATCAACTCTTCTTCAGTCTTCCCTATTCATTGTCCAGCTCTCACATGCATACAAGGTGATTGGAAATATCATGGCTTGTGTCAGGCGCACCTTAGTCCTCAAGGAGATATCCTTGCTCCTCAGCACTTGAAACAGTTCCTTCGCAGTTGACTTTCCCAATGCTACACGACGTCTAATGTCCTGGCTGCTGCTTCCGTTGGCATCGATTGTAGAACCAAGCAATGTGAATTCCTTGACAACCTCAATCTTCTCTCCATTTATTGTGATGCTGCTCATTGGTCCAGTTGTGAGGATTATAATCAGTAACAAATAGACATGGCTTATGGACAAGATAGTGGCTGAACTTAAGGCTGGTCAATATACTGGTACATATATACACATATGTACATATATATACACACACATATATATACCCACACACACGAGGTACATTTGCTCTGAATAGCCAAGTAGCCAATGATAAAGATTTCTTCATTGCATGGCAATGTTTCAATTGTTTCAATTAGATATAAATCAAATATATCCCTTACAAATGTAAGCCCCTTGGAGGTAAGCTTCATTCACTGTATATCCCCAGCACTAAGCCCAGTGCCTGACACCTGGTAAATGCTCTTATGAATTTGTAGAATCAATAAATGCTTGTGTTTTAGAGAATGCTGGAGGATTACACAAAATATGCCTTAAATATATTAAATATTCAATGCTGAAATGAAGACATATTTTATTGTAATGGATTCTGCGGTGCCATCCAAATGTTTTCCTCAGTGTGGCATTTGTTCTGTCATTTTTTTTTTTTTAATTGTAATGAAGGTTTTCCCCCCTGCCATCAAGTTGATTCCGTTTCACAGCAACTCCCATTTGAGTTTCCAGGCTAGTAAATCTTTACAGAAAATTGCCCTATCTTCATTCTACAGAGTGGCTGGTGGGTTTGAACCACCAACCTTCTGGTTAGCAGTCAGATGCCTTAGGCACTGTACCACCCGAGCTCCCTGTAATGATAGTAGAGGTAGGAAATTAAAAGACCTATTTCTAGTCCAGATACTTCTCCCTAACCAGCCACCTGATCTGGAGCAAAGTTTTTTTCTCTCTGGGCACCTGCACAGAGTGCCTGGTCTTTGTCAAGTCAGAGAAATGAAATAATAAATGTAACAAAGTTTTTGGAAACTATAAACTATATTCCTCTGCAGATGTTTTACTATTGATGTAAAGTCTGTAAACAATGTTTTTGTCAAAGGCAGGAAATTATTATACAGTTGGTAATACCTAATCAGTTGTCATTTGTATTAAGCACGTCTGCTCACAGGCTGTCTTTGGAAAGAAGTTGGAATACAAGCCTTGATTACTGAGTCCGGGGGGCTCTGTAAGGTCTCATTGCTGATTGGTAAGTATTCTTCAGAGCTGGGTAGCATTAAGTGGCTTCATATTTTGGATCATACTGATCTTAAGTGCCACACGCAATCAGGATAATCATCAGTGTTCCTTATACTTAAACTGACAGTTTGGAGAAAGTTTTATGTATCATCACAGTATTTAGTCATATTCTAAACCATGTATTTAAGTGTCATATCACTTATTAGAATTAAGAAATAGTGTTTTGAAAGGGGCAAGAGGGAGGTGATCTTTTCTTCTTGGCATTCTGGAATGATGGTTCTTAATTTTTTGTGTTATGAATTCCTCCCACGCCCACTACCTACATGCACACACGCAAAAACAATTTACGTCCCATTTCCGAGAGTTCAGAGGCCCGTTTCTGGTATTTTATAGTAGGGTTTCTCATGTGAGCCAAGTTACATATTGTCATCAAGGACACACAGTAACTCAGAGCTGTGCAGGCTCAGCCTTGTGAGACTATTGCATTATTTATTGTCACCGATTTGATAGTCTGATCTTAGTCAAATTTTTGAAGCAACTTTATTGTGGTGAATTATATATAAGAAGGCATTTGCCAATTCAGTTATTTGTGTACAATTCAGTGACATTAAGTTTATTCACTATATTGGGCAACCACTATCCGTTTCCAAAAATTTCTCATCACCATTTTAAAGAAACTCAATACCCCTTCAGCAATACTTTCCTGTTTTCCCTTTTCACCCACCCTTGGTGACCACTAATAAGCTTTGGTTGCTATGGATTTAGCTCTTCTGGGTATTTTGCATTAGTGGTATCATACAGTATTGGTCCTTTTGTGTCTGACTGACTTCACTCAGCACGATGTTTTCAGGGTTCATCCATGTCACAGTGTATACCAGAACTTCATTCCTCTTTATGGCTGAATAATACTTCTTTTTATAGATACATCTCATTTTGTTTATTCATTCCTCTGTTGAGGGACACTTGGGTTGTTTCCATCTCTTGGCTGTTGTGAATAACGCAGCACGAACATTGCTTTACAAGTGTCTTGAGGGCCTCCTTTCAACTCTTTTAGGTCTCTACCTAGGACTGGGATTGCTTTGTTGGATGGTAATTCTGTGTAACTTTTTGAGGACTGGAAATCCAAATTTTAAGCTGTTTAATTTTGTTTAAATGGCTGTTAAATTTTTAGAAACAGGTATTACTGATTATCTATTCTAAGTGAGAAGCAAAGTAAATTATAAACAAAGGAACCTTAGAAAAATGCTTATAAAATTGGGTGTTCAGTAGATAATTTGAAAATTAGTGTTGAAAGCTATAAAATAGGTATCCACAGTAAAGGTACATTGACATGGGAAATGACATTTCCTTGAAGCTTTGTATATTGTTTTTATGACTCTGTGACTATATCAGAATGCTTTCATAAGGTCAGTGTTTGGGATCATCACTACAGCTCTTTAAAACTGATGAAGTTATTCAAACAGCCTTTCTGACCTCGGTTTTCTCATTTTTCAGCCAAGGATAATGATCCTTATTTTATAGAGCTGTTGTGACTATTAATCAAACTTCATTTATTGAATGAATGGTTTTGTGTGTACACATATAAATAAGTTCTACAATATGGTAGAAGGTGATAAGTACTATGAAAAAAAATAAGCAGATTAAGGAGGATAGGACAATCTTTAAGGGATTAAAGAAGGCTGTCTGAGTAGGACTCTCTGACTATGCAAAGTTCTTGGCACAAATCAGGCATTCAATATAGGTTAGCATGCATATACATGGATGAAATTAGCACCTGTCCAGTGCAAATCCAAGTCATGTAATATGTGGAATATGTGTGGATATACATATGGATAAATTGATGCTTAGGTGGTGTTCTGGTTACCTAGTGCTGCTCTGACAAGAGTATACCACAAATGGGATGGTCTTAACAAACAGGAGTTTATTCTCTTACAGTTTGGAGGTTTTAAGTCCAAGTTCAAAGTGCCAGGCTCTAGGGGCTGGGTGAAAGCTCCTCAACCTTGGGGTCCAAGCCCACTGGAGCTAGAGGCGTTTCTTCACTCAGACAGCTGCTGGCTGTTGAGGCTAAGAAGCCCAAGGTTGACAGGTAAAAAGGCACAGTCCCAATGTTACCAAACCACATGGCAGGCCATTGATTTAAGTCAATTGAAAGTCCCAAGGTTGGCAAAGCATGGCAGGCTGCTGAACAACAACATGGCTACATGCAGGGTCCAAGTGTATAAGCTCGAGACTATACCTAAGGCTGCTTCTTATATACAGGAAGCAGGCCACATCCCAAAGACAACTACTCAGCTGCTTGTGGTAGATGCCACCATGGAGTTGATTGCCAGTCTCATCATAGGGAATAACTACCACCAACTGCCTGGCCACTCAATCAGGGCCAGCCAAGTTGACATACAAATTTAACTACCACAGGTGGATAGATGGATAAACTACATCTGTGATACATACATAAGATAGGGCTGTGTTGTCCTCACTGAAATAATTATGAAAGCATTTTCTCTTTTTATAAAAGTAATAGTGGTGATTATAGCTCATATCTGCTGTAAGCTTATGTAACATAATAGCTAAACACTGCATATATAACATATACACATATTATTCTTTGTAACAACACTATGAAAAAGAAACTCTTACTGTCCTCATTTTAAAGATAAGGAATTTGAGAAATAAGGAGACTGAGTAACTTGCCCAATGTACATGGCTAGGAAGGTGTGTAGCAAACTTTAAACTCAGGTAATTGGGCCATCAAATCCACACATGGAACCACTCTTCTCTTTGTTTCTACTTGGGCTAAGGAACCATCCATTTTCAGAGCTTTCCTTACTCTAAACAGTTCTTCACAGGGAAAAGTACTAGCTTGCCCCTAGAGCCTGCCTGCTGCCAGCTTGAAAGAATTAGAGGGCTCACCAAGATGCTTGGAATTCCCAAGTCCTCCTCCTCTCCACAGAAGCTGTGACACCAAGGGCCTTGGCTTTAGCAGGCTTTCTGATGTAAGGGATCCTGGGTGTTGGAAATTGCATTCACTGTGAAGACTTGAGAAATTTAGACCATCAGAAGCTTCCTTTGAACATTTCCATTTGACCTAATCTCCCCCCTCACGTAGAGTCAAAGCTGGGGAGATTTCAAACATTCCTGAATTATCACCTTCATGCTCATAATATTCACTGGTGGATTCTCACTTGAATGCCTAAAATAAATCCTTAGCATACTAGTTAGGGAGAGAATGGTGGGAAATGGGGCCAGCTCACTGTGGCACAGAGAAACGGCTGTTGATTGCTATGATTACGGTGGGGTGAGAGAGGCAACAGTATATTGTTTTTATTTTTGAGCATTCTCAAAGCCTGTGGCCAAAAAAAAGAGTTAAACTAAATCTGCAAGTTGTAGCAAACAGTCACTTCACAGTGACAGGTGGATAAATTAGACCACTTCCAGGCCATTTCCGTTTTTAATGACTAGTATTTGACACATGACTCATTTCAAACAGTGATTTTGGCAAAGTCACAGTGATTCTGAAACCTGTTTTTACTTTTTAATCAATATGAACTTAAATCATTGCACTCTTAGTAAGCTATGCCTGGGATTAGTTTCCAAAATTCTTCTTAGGTGCTTAAAAGGATTCTTGAATTTTCTGGATGAAATAAGCAATCTCCTGAGAAGTTGCACATTTGCCCATCCCAGTGAAAAATTTATAGATTTTCAAACATCATAATATAGGAATATTTTTATGAAGGGATTAACTAAAAACCAAATATAATATTTCAGGAAATATTAAAAAAGGAATGCCAGTTTGGATGTCCCACCCTGTTTATCAGACTAACAACTCCTGGAACAGCTGCGGTGTTGTTTTGGAGGGTGTGTTAGACTGCGTTCTCTAGAGAACCAAAACCACTGAAGCTTAGAGAGACAGAAATTCATCTCTAGGAAATGGCTCATGCAGTTGTGGAGGCTGGCAAGTCCCAAGTCTGTGGGTCAAATGACAAGCTGGAGGCTTCTCTGAACTCTTGCAACTACAGAGGATAATGAACTCAAGATCAGCAGGCAGTGTGGCAGGCCATGGGTTCACGTCCAGGAACCAGAGATGACGATTAGCCAGATCCAGGATCTAAAGCCAGCAGAAAGCCAGAGACCTTTCATAAAGCTTTTCCATATATAGTTGAAGCAGGCTACATCCTGAAGGAAACTCCCTGTTAACTGATTTGCTGCTCACAGCAGATCTCATCTGAAGATGATTACATTCTATCAGGTCTCATAATGAGGGATAACTACATCATAACTGCTAAAGTACTTAGAATCATGGTCCAGCCAAGTTGACACGCCACCTTAACTATCACAGAGAGTGATATTTTAAATTCATCCATCCCCACCCAGCCCCCACCATTCTCTATAGTACTAGGCAATGCTAGTGAGGAGGAAAATTGTGCAAACTGTGTTTGGTAAAGTGGAAAATCTTAATGTAAGACACTGCTAGTAAATGAATCATATCAGCATTTCCGCTATGGTTCTATAATAGTGTGGTATTGGAAGTCAAAGCCAATGGAAGAGCTTTACCTTGAAGATTTAAGGTGATTTGCTTTTTGACATGGGTCAGATCTGGAACTCAAATGTTTTTGCTTTCCCATCGACATCTACCCTGCATTGTATACTTGAAATTTGTTGATTAGTTGCCAACAAGTATAAATAAATAAATATTAGTTACATTAAGGAAAAAAAAAATTCCAGATTTCCAGCCTTTCTTGAAATACTGGAAGACTCACATTCACACACGTACCAGCTTGAGCCCGGTGGGCTCTGCTCTGTTGGGCTGGAGCCTGTATATTCAATCAGACTGGCCTGCACTCTGCACAAAGTGTTACCCACCCAGTGAAAGTGAGGTGCTTGCTTTCAGCCCTAATGATGCTTCTAAAGTATTCCTGTGGTTTCTGAACATAAACACACTTAATCCTTTTCTGGTCAGTCACATGTAACTCATATGACACATAACCCAGGCCTGTCCCCTCATACGCATTTCTTGCCTGGCCTAGATCTGCCTGTTTTACAGAATACAATTGGAAAATTGCTATTGAAGGTTTTCACTTAATTAACTCTATTGGGATTAATGCTCTGCAGCTTCTCTACAGTAGCACACAGCAGTGAAGAGACCTTGGGCAATTCCCTTAGAAAATGACTAACAGCAACTCCTTATGGTGGTGTGAAACTTAATTGGGAAAATGTTTGCAAAATGCTTCAAACAATCCTTGGTATATATAGTAAGTACTCAGTTAATGATATCATTAGCATTTTATTAAAAAAAAAAAAAAAAACAGCAACCCTGAAAACTTAACACACTGCCATGGAGGTTGGATCCGACTCATAGCAACCCCTCCTTGAGTTTGTCAGGTGGTATCACTATGGGAGTAGATTGCCCAGCCTTCTGAGGAGTGGCTGGTGGGTTTGAACCACCAGTCTTCTGGTTAGCAGTCATATGCCTTAGGCACTATGCCATCAGAGTTCCTGCCACCCTGTAGGGCAGAGTAGAACTGCCCCATAGGGATTCCAAGGCTGTAAATCTTGAGAGAAGCAGACTGCCTCATCTTTCATGGAGTGGCTGGTGGCTGCAAACCAGTGACCTTTTGATAAGTGGCTGAATGCTTTAGCTACTACACCACCAGAGCTCCTTACATACTTCTGTCTGTATTGAACACATCAACTGAATATCTTTTGATGAAAGCTACATAATCTTTAAAATTGAAAAAATTTTGCTTTTTCACTTGACTCTCTCAAAATATCCTCCCAATCAAAATCTCCTGTACTCGTTGCCATCAAGTCAGTTCTGACTCATAGTGAACCAGAAGGATAGAGTAGAACTGTCCCATAGGGACATCTTTATGAAAGCAGGCTGTCACAGCTTTCTTACATAGAGCAGCTGGTGGATTTGAACTGCTGACCTTTCAGTTAGCAGCCAGGTGCTTAACCACTGTATTACCTTCCATCTAGTACATATTATTTATTCAGTCACTCAAAAATATTTACTGACTATCAGGTACTATTCCAGATATGAAAGGACATAGCAGAAACCAGACAGTTAAGTTGTTGTCCTAGAAGAGCTTACACTTTAGCAGAGAGGTAGACAGTAAACTCTAACAGATAATCTCTCTCAATTTAGGTAGAGATAAGAGCTAGTAAGACAGTGTTGGAAGCTAGAGTATTAGTTGGGGAGACTAAAAGTGCTATTTGGCTAAGATGTTCAGAATTGACTTGACACAACATCTGAGCTGCTAGGATCAATTAGAGGTAATTTATAAGCTTCTTGCAGTGTCATATGTTGGACTATTTATTCTAAGGTTGTTTATGAGCCTTTATTTTTGCAGAAACAGTTCTACAAGTTTGAAAATGTGATGCTAATTGAGCTTTAACGAGCATAGTTTGACATGGGAGGAAGGAATATTTCTTGGAGGTGCTGAGTTGTGGGGCAGGAGCCAAGGTCAGAGAAAGACCAGCCGAAGATTGAAGAAAACAGAGTGATTGATGGTTACAGAAGTTCTGCAGGAAATGAATGGCCCTGGAGGACAGGGGAATAGATAAGCCTTAGACAGCAGGAGGGAACCTGCATCTTCCAGCTTACCCCTTCCTGAGGTGAAGACCAACTGATGATAACGTGAACTCAGCACTTTCCCCTACTCTCTGCATAGAAACATTATTCCCCTGAGGAAAATGAGGCTTATTTCTTTCTATTCTGATTATGGTGCACAGTATTACATCCTTCTGGTTTCCCACAGAAAGATGCTTATTCCTTCTCCATGAGTCACACATGACTCAGATGTCTCTGGCTTCCTGTGACTGAAAATGCAAAATCTCTTGGGGATCTGTGTTCTGGTTCCCTAGTGCCACTCTGACAAGAATATATCACAAATGGGATGCTTGAACAAACAGGAGTTTATTCTCCTACAGTGTGTAGGCTTTAAGTCCAAGTTCAAAGTGCCAGGCTCTAGGGGCTAGGTGAAAGCCCCTCAACCTTGGGCTTCAGCTCTGCCCTCCTGCTCCCAGCCCACTGAAACTAGAGGCTTTTCTTCACTCAGACAGCTGCTGGCTGCTGAGACTGACAAGCCCAAGGTTGACAAGTAAAAAGGTACAGTCCTGAGGTTACCAAACCACATGGCAGGCCATTAATTCAAGTCCACTGAAAGTCATCCCAGGGTCAGCAGAGCATGGCAAGTTGCTGAACAATGACACGGCTACATGCAGGGTTCAAGCATGCCATAAGCTAGAGACCATTCCCAAAGCTGTTTCTTATATATGGGAAGCAGACCACATACCCAAAGCAGCTACTCAGCTGCTTGTGGTAGACCCCACCATGGAGTTGTTTGCTAGTCTCATCATGCGGATTAACTACCACCAGCCACTCAACTAGCCCCAGCCATGCTGACACACAAACTCAACCACCACAATCTGTTCTAAGAGCACTGTTATGTAGGGTCATTTGGACTCAGAATTGACTCAATGGCAGTGGGTTGGGTTTGCATTCATCAGGGCTGACTTACCCAGCAGAGCCTTGTTGTCTCTGTGCTGGACCCTGAGAAGGACCCAGGTACTTTCAATTGGGCACTGTTCCTGCTCACATTCTGGAGCTGCAAAGTCAACTGTCTTCAAGGCCAGCCTGGGAGAAAGCTGCAGGGGCCTAGAGCACTGCAGTGGAAGTGCCCAGCTAAAGGTCACAGTTTGGGCTCAGCTACTACCAGTAATTGCTGCATGGAAATGAGGGTCTGATTTTGCCAAAGCATCTATTTTTCAAATAGGAAGCAAAACCCTGGATTTTAATATGAAATCTCTTTAATTGTAAATATTGGTAATAAATTAGAATTAAACAGAAAAAAACTTCAAGGAGAGATGTTGGCCCCATGACCAATCGATCAGTGTGACTTCTTTGGGAAGTCTTTTTTTCTATATGTATATGTTATTAAGGGAGCTCTGGTGGCGTGGTGCCTGAAGCATTTGACTGCTAATCGGAAGGCTGGCAGTTCAAACCCACCAGCCACTGCTCAGAAGGGAGACTGGGCAATCTACTTTCATAGAGATACCTCCTCGGAAACTAGAGGGGTTGCTGTGAGTCAGGACTGACTCTATAGCAGTGAATTTGGTTTTATGTGTTATCAGAAAAATTAGATCTGATTGCCTGTGAGGGCCTTCTCCCCTTCCAGACCTATAGAATTCAGTTTTTTAATGTTTGTAAGGCAAGGATTAAATAGCCATGATAGTAGAAGGCACCAGAACTATTATGCTCATGGTCACCATATGTCAGAGACCAACGCTATAGCAGCTAACAGTAAACAAGGTCAGTAGGTAGTGGGACTGTGCCCACCTTCCCTGCCCAGGCCCCCTTTAAATTCAGGAACAGATCATTTCCCACACTTGCCCCTCTTGTGCCATCAATGTCAGTAGGAAGGGGAGGTTTCCAACCATCAACAAGACATTTATTGTGGGCCTACTCTGTGCCGAGCCATGAGCCAGGCATCATCTTTTAGGTTTCTCTATGTAGATTGGTCTTTCTAGTCCTGAAATGCAGAGTACTCAGCCCAAAGCTGTGCTCGGAGTTGTCTCTCTCTACCATCGAGTTGATTTTGACTCATAGTGATACAACATAAAGACGGGAACTGCCCTATAGGCTTTTCCATGCTGTAGTCTTTTACGGGAGGAAATTGTGAGGTGTTTTTATTTGTGGAGCAACTGATGAATTCTAACTACTGACCTTCTGGTTAGCAGCTGAGCACTTAACCATTGCACCACCAGGGCTTTCTGTGCTCAAAAATTAATAGTCCTCTCCCCCTTCAGTAAGGCTAATTCCCATGGAGGATGTTTCTGGAACTAATTTTGCTCAATTTTTTCCCTTAAACAAGTATATGCTCATCTTCCTTTAGCAATTTTAAGCACCCTCAATAGCCAGCTCTCATTCCTACTCACAAATTCAAACTTCTATTGCTCACATTTGTTTAAAAGATTTCTTGAGCATCTGCTGTGTTTCTGGTCTTGTACCAATGAACAAGACAACCAAGACCCTGTTTTTATGAACTAAAATTTTAGAGGTGTTGTGGAAAGGAGAAACCAACTAAATAATAACGAGAAATGTATCAAACAGTGCTATAGAGAAAATAATGGCAACACGGTGATTATTTCAGATTTTATTACTTTATTTTAGTTTGGGTGGCCAAGGCTCATCCAAGAAGGTGGCATTCTGTGGCCTCATTGATAAGAAGAAGCAATCCATGAAAGATTTAGAGAAAAAGAGCAGGTCACCAGCAG
>NW_006921603.1:6458037-6460567 GCF_000298275.1 Orycteropus afer afer | reverse complement strand
TTTTTTATCTCTGATAATTTGCCTGTCTGCTTCCCAACCCCCCTCCATCCTGACCAGAGAGAGATTAAAGATGGTTGGAATGCAGGCTGGAGTCATTAAGTGCTTTCTCCCCCATTAAAGCAAAACACATAACATTCATGGGTCCTTTCTGCAAAATCAGTGGCCATTCTATGACATGTTCTGCTTGACCTTTTGATTTCCGGAGTTGAGGGGAAAAACATTACAGGTCAGAATGATGTATAAAAATATCTAGTTCGACATCCCTTTGGAAGTTCGGCATAGGGGGTATATACTTTGGTAGCAAAGAGGGAGCCTCTCACGAGCTCTGTCATTTCCACATATTTTAAATATTGGGAGTTACTTACATTCAAATCTGGGGTTCACTATTGCAACAGTCACAGTGCAGGTCTGTCTGAGGTGGGCACTGGGGCTTTGAGTCCATAGCTGCTGCTTAATAGCTAATTTTCTATTTGATTTATTAAATCATTATCTTCCTATCTCCTGAACTTCTGTTAATAAATGCCTTTTTAACTGCTCTTATTAAACTATTGTTTACTCTTTTGCCTAATGTGATGAAGTCATGTGTACATAATTATTTAAGAATAATTTTCTGGATCAATAGCATTTTTTCATTCGTAAAACATAATTAGTTTTCTGTAAAGAATTAGCACGTTTTACTTGTCTCATATGGTGTGTATGTATTCATTAGAAATGTAGTGCCAGGAAACAGGATGGTGGTTTCTTCTTTTCATTTGTGCATGAAAATCTGTCATTCATAAATCAGACTGAGAATGAGGACATTGCAATTAGAGTTGACTAATCATTGGAAGACTCCTGGAAATCTGGATCATGGTTGTGTGCGTGTGTGTATGTGAGCACAAGAGAGTGATGAGACGTGGAGAAAATTGAGCACACTGATTTCTCCCTAAAGAAAAAATGTAAAGTAGGAAACTATTTAATGCTTGATTTTTGGGGTGAGTGATTGATCTTGCAGACTGAAGTCCTATTCCCCTTTTTCTTACCTTTGTGTTCTTCCTTTCTGAGGCTTTAAGTGGAGACAGAATTTTAAAAGGAATTGGCATATTTCTACAAGTGTTCTCCCCCACCTCCCCCATTCAAAGTATTAAACACTGAAAATGGAGAGAAAACTACCTATTGCAAGTGATTCCAGCCTCCTAATTTATTTTTCAAGGTGTGTGTGGCTGTCATATTTCAGGACATCTGCCTGGAGTAAGGTGTCAATGTCAAGAATGCACAGCTGTATGCTCATCATCTTTAAAGGTCTTATTCATAGCCTGATGAAACCCTTTAGAGATCATTATGTTTCCAGAATTCCCAAGCTCTGATTACACGTGATGGCAGAAATACAGCCAGCTTCAGACAGCTAGGCATATTTGCATTCAATGGAGCCCCTTTGAGAACAAAAGACAAAAAAAAGTGATTTCATTATCAGTTCTGAATTCTGCATGCTTCATATGTATGTAGTCAAGAGCGTAGGAAACAATGAGGAAAGACCTCACTGATGTGCTTCTTCAGGCTACACTGAACGCAGCCTCGGGAGTCCAGAGCCAAGTTTCCTAAGGGGATTGGGCTAACAGAAGTCAGTGGTGCCTCCTTTTATAATTTATTAGCTGTAAAGTGTGCTGGTGTTGAGAAAGCATGGAGATGAAGCTCTAAGGCAATAAGCCACCATATGCATCATCTGTTCTGCATCTTTGCTGAGCATGCCCCATTATTTATTCTACTGGAAAAGGAGAGTATCTTGAGTCCATTTATTTCAGTTTTCCTGGAATACAAATCTTATATGTGATAGCAGGAGCAGTAGTGTTCAGTCGTAGAATTCTCACCTTCCATACAGGAGACCTGGGTTGACCTGGCCAATAAACCTCACCATCTGTCCCTCAGTGGAGGCTTGCATGTTGTTAATGCTGAACAGGCTTCAGCAAACCTTCCACACTAAGATGGTCTAGGAAGGAAGGCCTGGTGATCTACTTCTGAAAAACCCTATGGATGACAACAGTCCACCGTGCATTGTGGGGATGGCATGGGACTGAGCAGCATTTTGTTCTGGTGTGAGTGGGGTCACAGTCAGTTGGGCTGAATTGATGGCATTTACCAATAACAACAAAAGCAGTGCTTAGGGTAATAGGAGTATGTGTGGATCAGGATAAAAAGTGGTGAATTCAGAGGAAAAAGCAGCATCTTAAGAAAAGGTCTCTGAGATATCAATACAAGAAGTGGTCCTTTCTGTTGGAGGTAAACCAGGCGGTCTGGGGGAAGCAATGAGCTGGTCTTTCCCACCTGAGAGTCAGTTTTTGAGCTGGTGGTTGTGCATCGATGCCTGGATAGGGCATTACTGGATTTAAGTGGTAGAGGTGGAGCAGGAATGGGAGTGAAAAGGCAGATGGAACCAGCCTCCGTCACCACTTTGCATCCTTTCCATCCTTCCTACGTTGAGTCCCTGACCCCTGGTTCCCACAAGAGGATATCCAAGGCTAGGTCTGTGGTAGTTAAGGTTGTTGTCAACTTC
>NW_006921603.1:6446473-6457887 GCF_000298275.1 Orycteropus afer afer | reverse complement strand
CCAGCTTTTTGGCATGCTTGAATCCTATATGTAGCCAAGTCATTGTTCAACAGCCTGCCACAGCCTGTCAATATTGGGACTTTTTCTGAACTTGAATTAGTGGTCCACCATGTTGTTTGGTGATACTGGGACTGTGCCTTTTCACTTGTCAACCTTGGGTTTGTCAGCCTTGGCAGCCAGCAACTGTCTGGGTGAAGAAAGCCTCCAGCTTCAGTGGGCCAGGAGCAAGAGACAGAGCTGGAGCCCACGGTCAAGGGGCTTTCACTCAGCCCCTAGAGCCTGGCACTTTGAACTCAAACTTCTAGGCTCCAAACATTTTAAGAATAAGTTCCTGTTTGTTAAAACCATTCCATTTTTGGTATTTTGTGTTAGAGCAGCACAGAGGCAAACAAAACAAGTCCCTTTTAAAATCAAGGGTCTCCTGTTCAGTCTGGGCTCTGAACTTTTCTTTGATGTCTTATCTTGCTTGTTACCTTGGCTGACATAGCAGGATAAATAATATCTGCCACGATGAAGATTTTTCTAAGTAAAATACGGAATGCAGCCAATCAGATTAATTTATTGTTTAAAAGCTCCCTTGTAGATTAGATCATCTGTCCTGTTACAGGCTCAATGAGCTGCTTTTTCCATGTGTTTCTGTGAATAATGCCTGTGACACAGTCTCAGTGAGAACGAAGGGAAAAAACAAGGAAACAGAGCACATTTTGTTACTACAGGTTTTCAGGAGTCACGTCAGTGATCTGAATGCTGTCATCCTTTGCTTCCTTCTTTAAAAGCATTTTATGTGTTTATATGTTTAATATTGAACAAAGAAAATAACACAGAATCTAACTCCAGTTTCTGTGACTCATTAAGAGAGAAAGTAGAGTCTCTATTAATATTTCAAATTATTATGGGAAAGGATAATATTTCCTGCCATGTAAAGCTAGTAGGTAAGTAAAGCCTACTGGGGTGATGTGGGCTTTCTGCCGTGTTTCATTGTCAAAAAGTCAGATGGGACACTAGTACACAGGCTACTTCACTCTCTTTTATTGAAAAAGGTGTCACAGAGCACACAACTTCTAAGTCCCCCATTCTAAACCAAGTGTCAACAAACTTTCTCTATAAAGGGCCAAAACCCACTGCTATCGAGTCAGTTCTGACTCATAGTGACCCCACACTGGGTTTCTGAGATGGTAAATCTTTACGAAAGTAGATTTCCCAGTCTTCCTTCTGTAGGGTGGCTGGTGGATTTGAACCACCAACCTTCTGGTTAGCAATCAAATGCCTTAGTTACTATGCCACCAGAGCTCCTTATAAAGGGCCAAGGAGTAAGTATTTTAGGTCTTACTGGCCGTAGTCTTTTGCAACTACAAATTCTGTCATTAAAGCATGAAAGCTATAAAAAAAAAAAAAAAAAAACAACTCACTGCCATCAAGTTGTTTTGACTCATAGCGACCCCTCCTTGGGTTTCTGAGGCGTCATCACTACGGAAGTAGAGTGCCCGACCTTCCTTCCGAGGAGTGGTGGGTTTGAACCACCAGCCTTTGGGTTAGCAGTCAGGTGTCTTACGTGCTATGCTACCAGAGCTCCCACCAGAGTTCCATAGACAATATCAAAACAAATGACTATGGCTGTGTTCCAATAAAAAATTATTTATGAACACTAAAATTTGAATATAGTTTTCACCTGTCATGGTAGGTTATTGTTATCCTGATTTTTTCTTTTGTTTAACCATTTAAGAATGTGAAAGCAGCTCTGGTGGCACAGTGATTAAAGCACTCAGCTGTGACCTGAAAGTTGTGCACTTCCAACCCACCAGCGGCTCTGTGGGAGAAAGATAAGGTATTCTGCTTTCATAATGATTTACAGCCTTGGTGCAGCTCTACTCTGTCTTGTAGGCTCACTATGAGTTGAAAGCAACTTGCTGACAGTGGGTTTGGTTTGATTTGATTTATTTCGGATCATATAAAAACATACAGTGATTCAGATTTGGCCTTGAGATCATAATTTCCCAACCCTTCATCTAGATATTAGCAGACATCTCAAGGAAAACTGACCTTTAGGAGTTGAAAGGTGGGCTGATGGGTGGCCCATTGTCAGGATGCACAGGATAGAAGAGGAGCAGCTCTCCATGCATGGAGTGTTGAAAGCATTTGTGGAGAACTGGGATTTCAGGAGCTTCTTCAGGAAAGGCTCAAAAACCCAGCCTAGTCCTTCTTCCCCTTGATTGCATTGACTCTGACATTGGGGATTATCCCTGAAACCAGAGAGAGTATGCAGATGCTTACCATCCTCTCCTTGATTTGACCCTTCTCCGCCCCCTCCACCTTCCTGAAACATTTCTTGAGCATACATTATGTCACGCCTTTTGTTAGTTGTTGGTGATGCAAAGTCTCAGACGGGAGTGAGGGCTCACAGTGTGCTGGCGGTGCCAGAGACGTAAGTGGAGGCTCGCAGCCCAGGGCAAGCAACCTCTTGGTGGGGAAGGCAAGCATGCGGCATCCTCAGCACCAGCCGTCAACGTGGTGTATACCCCATGCTCTGCTTACGGAGATAACTTTGTGCTTCTTGATTCAAGACAGCCTGACATATGCTAACCCTCAGTCCTCAGTTGGTATACTAGGACATGGGTCAAATGAAAATGCCTTAACTTAAAAGCTACTCAATATTGTAAAAATCCATCCAGAAAAGTACCACTAGGGTTTGCTTTGAGCTGACGGAAGATTTTGTCCCTTACTCTCAACCTCTGAATGGTAAGTGGATGCCTGATGCATTGCTTGTTCCGTCACCCTTCCTGAGTGCTGCCCTCTTCTGTCAAGTAGTATCAGTGCGTCTTGAGAACTACAAGTGGGGATCTCATTTTTGTAAATTAAATTACTGTGTAAATGCCTTAGTCTTTTACTCGTGAAAGGACTCCATTATGAATTCCAGACACAGTACTGTCCTCGGTTCACAATGTGTCATCATGGAACCACTCTGGGCTCCCAGTTCTTTATCTTTGAAATGATGGGGTTCGATGACATGATCCCTGAGATTATGGCATTTCCTCTACTGTTCATCTGTTGTATAGGAATGTATTTTTAAATTTTGTGTTTCCTGAGGTGGCGTAAACTTGGTCTCATAAACGTGGTAGAAATTGTTCATCTTGGATCCCACGATGGAGCAGCCTCCCCCACTCACCTGTACTTACTGTCTGGGAATGTTAGATTCTGTTCTTTCTCCTCTTTTTGCAGCTGCAGTGTCTGGAAGATGAGCAATGATAGTTTGGGAAACAAAATGTCCTGGCCAGGGGGTGGGTCGAAAAACACAATTATGGGAATTATTACACTTCTTATTTAGTGTAATTATAGAGTGTTTTTCTCTGAAGAGCTCCACAGAAAGGTTGAATCAGTTGGGATTATTTATCCTGGGGAAGAGGAGGCTGGAGGGGGGCAGGATAACTCAA
Organism: Orycteropus afer afer; assembly: GCF_000298275.1. NCBI lineage: Eukaryota > Metazoa > Chordata > Mammalia > Tubulidentata > Orycteropodidae > Orycteropus > Orycteropus afer. The sequence goes on along the minus strand of NW_006921603.1, from coordinate 6,454,459 downwards.
TAACAGTTTCGAGGATTTGGAAGACAATAACCAACTGTTCTTTCTTCTTCTTACAGAAGACGGAAGATTAAGAAATTGGTAGGAGAGGTCTAAATTAGATGAAAAGAGTAATATCTTGCCAGGGAGCATGATTAAACACTGAAGTGAGTTCCTAGGGGTGGTCTCAGAGGATGGGAGAACTTTGATTTCCTGCCAGGAGCCATGTAGCTTACTCTCTGATTTCCACATACCCATTATAGTCACCAATGTTTAAGAGGCAGATCCAACAGCCTGGATGCCTAAGCTCCAGCATTTTCACAAAGCAAACATGGTTAACACACAAATGAAGGACAGCCTTGAAGAAGAAAAGAAATGCAGCAAATGTCTTCAAAAGAAAGTCTGCCGCTTTAGAGGAAAAAACTGAGTTTGGGCACAGGGCCTGGGGGTCTGATGGCAGAAGAGTTTGCCCTCCATTGGGCAGTGCCAGGCCTGGTGATGGTGAGGATTTCTTATGCCAGCCTCACCTTCTCTAGAGCATCACTGGGCAGCATCTTCTCCCTTGCCAATTCTGTCCACACTCACTTGGTGCCTGCAGCAGGCAGAAAAGGTTCACAAGCTTCCAGAGATGACTCTGGTTCCATTTGACTGTGGTCAGTTCAGAAATAGGCTCACAGAGAGCAGGGACATGGTTTCCATGCCAGCGTGTAGTTTCTAGAACATACTAGGTGGTCATCCTGTCTGTGGTGACTGTATCAACGAATGGGCGAGGGAAGAGAGGAGGGAAGAGAGGCATGCACAGTCTACAGTCTACAAACTCTCCATGGGTAATTAAGACCCATGCCAGTCCATTCCCCAGAGTTCTCCTTAACCTCTTGGGTGTCACACACCTTCCTGGGACATCACATCCTTTTGAGAGTCATGAGACGATGGTCAGAAGCACAGTCCTTAAGGCAGGAGTCCAAATTCTGATGATTTTTGGCAGTTAGGTACATCATGTCTTGGAGTGAACAGGGAAGGGGTGAGAGGACAGGGGAGGTGGGGTCATGGTGTGAAGTCCCACTGGAGACAGTAGCCCCAGGGAAACGTGGACCCAAAGAGGCCAGATTCTTGGGTTCCTTTTCAAAAAGAACTAGAATCCCAGGTGTGGTTGGAAATTGCTCAATCTTTAATTGCTGGCAACTATTCAAATATTTTTCAAATACTACGAAGGAAGGTTGGACAATCTACTTACGTAGTGACAGGGCCTCAGAAACCCAAGGAGGGGTCACTATGAGTCAGGTCTGACTCGACAGCACATACCAATAACAACAACATGTTGTTCAAGAAAGCAGGAGTGTGCTATTTGCTACTAGTGTGTGAATTTCCCTTCATAATCATAGAGCATAAGATTCAAATCCTGACTGCTATGTACGAGCTGGTAACTCAGGCGAGTTACTTAACCTCTCGCTCAATTTAGTTTCCCTCTCAAAATATAGAGAGGGTGTGCTTCACCGTGCAGTGATGAGGACAAAAATTACATATGCAAAGAAATTTATACAGTGCCTTTCTTGTAGCGAGGGCTTGGTAAATGTTAAACAGCAACAATTGTTGTTGTTGTTGTTGTTATGTGCTGTTGAGTCGGACCTGACTCATAGCAACCCCTCCTTGGGTTTCCGAGGCAGTATCACTATGGAAATAGATTGCCCCATCTTCCTTCCGAGGGTTTGAACCACCAGCCTTCTGGTTAGCCTTTAAGTGCCTTAGGCACTACGCTACCAGAGCTCTCAATAGCAACAATAATACTTATTATATTATTAGGTGAAACCATTTGAAGTTACTGACATTCATCTGGTTTTGACCTATAAAAATGGCAGTGTCGTTATGGTTCAGTAGACTGTTAACATAAAATCTAAACCCCTGTGCAGCATTAGGGGTTAGGGCCTACCCAGCTACCCGCTAAACACACACCTGTGATCCCCTTTCCCTGCTCTGTTATTCTTCCATTGCACTTACCTCTTTGAACATACTCAGTAATTTACTTATGTTTATGGCTTATATTGCTATCTGGCTTATATTACCACCTCAGCTGGTTTATAAACTTTATCAAGACGTGGGGATTCTCTATTTTGTTCATTGACTGTCTTCACCCACCCCACACGCAGCACCTAGAATAGAGTCTGGCACTTGTAAGTATGTATGGAGTGAACGTAGACACTGTCCTTCCCAAATGTTAACTCAGTCACTAAAGTCACTTTCCTTCAAGTCCAGAGGTTTGAGGGCACTATTGATGAAAACTTTTCTAAATAAAACATACCTGTAAGATGCTGTGATGATTTTTTTAGGGTGTTGACTCTTAAGCCCAAGTGCAAGAATAGTGAGAAGTTGCTTAAGTATTATGTGCCCCAAATCAGAAAAACTGAATTCAGTTAGTTGTGTATGTGTGTGCATGCGCGTGTATGCGTGTGAGCGTGCCAAAAAACAAAATCAAACTACTTGCTATTGAGTCAATTCCACCTTGTGGTGACACTGTGTGTCAAAGTAGAATTGCACCCTATAGGGTTTTCAAGGCTGTAATCTTTCAGAAGCAAATTGCCAGACCTTTCTTCTGAGGTGCCTGGGTTAGTTAGGATTTAAATCATTTACAGCACACAGGAACGTGTGTGTGTATGTGTGTATGTGTGTGAAATGATTATCCCTATAATCTTTGCATAGTGTTATAATTTTTAAAATATGGTCATGATTGTATTTGCTCTTGGGTGGAAGAAAATTTTATTTCTGAGGTAACTATTCTTGGAAATCAAGATGTTTTCACTGTGTGTGTGTGTGTGTGTGTACATTGATTAGTAAAGCTAATGTAGTGAAAAAAAAAAAAAAGCTAAAATAAGCCGAATAGTAAAAGGGCAGGCATGACTGGATTCCAGAGAGACAGAGAAGAAAAGGCTGGCATTGTTTGGAGAAGGAATGTCAAAGTGGCCTGCAATACCAAGGAAAGTGCTGATAAGCAGAATGACAAAAGCTGGTTTCATGAGTGATCCCAAGAGGCCTGGTGCACTCCCCAGCTGACTGCCCTGCTATTTTCGGCATTCCACATATCATGAGTAAATACACAGAGCTTGACTGGAGGCCACAAATATGGTGAGCCAGTGGGGAATTCTGGGAGGTTCTACGTTGTTTGTAAGGGCTGAGAAATCCTCCAGAAGCTGGTCTGCCCCCACCCATCCACTCCATTTAAACAGTTAAGAAAATCCTGACGAGCTCCTGCCTCCTTAGTAGGGACAGAGAAAACGTTTACATTCCCCTAGGCAGATATTTTTAGATGTGAAGCTCTGTCCAAAGTGTTAACTAATTGACTTATCAGGTTTCATGCTTGGCCACTGAGAATGGCAGTGGAAGAGGAAGAGACTTTCCCAGAACAAGTAAGCCTTTACAATGCCAGAATAAAATGCATTTTTCTTGTAGAAGCCCTGCTTTGTCCTGAATATCTGTTGCCTTTAAAAAAAATGTTGCTGGGTAGGAAAGAAACTATACTATTTGCCCATGATCACTCGAGTTAAATATGTGCAGGACGCTGGACTGTCCTGTCTGGGCTTTTATGCTGGGAGCTGGACTTGAGGTGCGTTTTACCTTGGATGAAATTTGGAGTGCTTTGGCTCAGGCCTGCCTTAGAGGCTACTCAACCAAATGCACAAAGACAGCGGGTAGGGGTCAGAAAGGTCCTTGTGGACTCAAGAAGGTAAGAAAGCTTCAGTGATCGCTCTTCTTTCTCTAGAAATCAGAGGGCTTTAAAACTCAGGTTTTTCTGATACTTGAATTACAAGGGGGAAGGTAAGATTTTACAGTTGGGAGAAAAAAATCTTAGGGTTAAAATTTGACTTGAACCTCATAGAAATGGGAAGTGGAAGATATAATTGGAGAGTGGAGAATGTAATTTCATTTCTATTTTAACTGAATTGTAGTCTAATACAAATAATCTCATTCAACAATTGTAAAGCATTAGTATATTAAATTGTTTTTTCCCTTAAGGGGTAGATAGTACAAGGCAAAAGGAAATACTTGCTTTATCTTTATAAAATTTTGAAGTATTTGACTTTGGGATTCACAAAATACTAATTAGATTATGGCATAGTTCAAGATGTCATGTGACTTCTTGTTTTCTACCTGTGTCTTTTCAGCTAACACCAGTTTATCCAACAATGACAAGTCACATATGTAACTAAATAAGAGGAGTCATTAATTATCTATTATTGCAATAACATATTAAATCCTGAGCACAATATGAACCTTTTTTTTTTTTTTTTTTTTTTTTTTAAATTTTGAAGTACATCTAGTCTTTATTCTCTGCCATCAAGTTGGTTCTGACTCGTGGTAATCCCACGTGTGTCAGTGTAAAATTGTGTTCCATAGGTGTTTTTTTTTTTTTTTTAAATTTAGTAACACAGCCATAGTGACTCTTGTAAGATATAAAAATAAGGACTTTGGTGCTATTTCTGAAGTGAGGTATGCAGACGTTTAAAGGTTTTGGGAAAAGATCTGTCATTTCATGGTATTACAAAAAACAACTTGGAGAACTCCCTCTCAGTTTTGAATTTTATTGTAAGTGAATTGAGTTTCAATCTTCATACTCCTGGAGGTAGAATACTATGTGCTAAAAGATAAAACTGCCGTGACCTTTACAGACCGTTGCTATATTGCAAAGTGGGCATTTATGAAATTTTCCTCTGAGTGAGACTTGGTAGACATTCTCTGTGCCTTAAGGACAGGCCTTTTCAGATTAAGCTTTCAGATTCATATTAAAGCTGTAAACATGGTACATAGATTCCAGCCAGTGTTGCCAATAGTAATTTACTGGTAACATAACGTATTGACAGTCCTAAAAATCCTATATGACACTAAAAATTGTCAACTCACCCATTAAAAATGATGAGCTGTATTTGAAGGTTGAACCTCGGTGTGGTTTTTCTCCATTAGTTGTGGAACTGAAATTTTACATTCAATAGTAATGACATCTACTGATTGCCTGAAGAGATTTAGCTTTGAGAGATTTAGCTTTGGAAATACTAATTTCCAGGAAGTTTGTGAGCCAACCGCAAATTTTACAAATCTTAATGAGTACAAGTGAAAAGCTCTGGCCTTTTATGAATTAGTAAAGTAAGTATTATTTTTAAAAATAAATAAAATAATTGAAATCTAAAAGGAAAACTCAAAAGACAAGATTCTCTTGTTTCTGCTTCTTGTCAGGGTAGATCAACTAAAATGGTGAAAACATTTGATCGCAGCCCATATGTGCAGCATTTTCTGTTTTGGTGGGCCTGCTATTTTAATAATGTGTAATAAAATGCCAGACTAAATTTGAAATTTTCATGCCCTGAGCAGTAACTCTTGAAGGGTACTGACCCGATACAAATCATACAGAAGTCTGTCACAGTAGAAAAGCAGATATTATTTCTGTACTGGGTTGACTTGGACAATGAATAAGAATTGTTCATCTCCTCCTGGCTTCATCTCTGACTTGAGTGGAAGACTGAACTGTTTATCTACATAAGCTGAACCATGGATAAAATTCTTGCAAAGATGGTATAGTAGAGAATTACATCTTTACAAATGATCATTAATACCTCCTGCTATTTACTTGCTATTTCTTCTTCTACTTTTGTTTAGCTTGTGGTATCTATAGTTTTATTTAGCTATTTTCTATAGGATTGTATAGTCTGTGTTTTGGGAGAAACTCTCAGTGTTTTTATAACTTGTTATTTCAAGCCATCTCCACAAACCTTGTGGAAAGATAGAAGTATGTGTACCTTGGTAAATTTCAGACACAACGTTGCTAAAAAATGAAATCTTCATGGAAGAAGTACTTTTGATTTAAGTGATAGGTGGAAAATTTTAACTTTTAAATAATGTTTTTGAAAGAAAAAAAATCAAACTCTGCTCTTGAGCAGAGCTCAAATTTAATACATTTTTGATGACCATATTATAGATTTTCTAACAGTGACTGCTGTGAATTACTTGTAGTCTTCTAAAGGAAGGTAGTAGTAGTTGGTTAAATCAAAGAGAAATTCTTGGTATTATTTTATTTTCTATTTTCTGATTGTGGTGGTTTTTTTTTTTTTTTTTTTAATTACATCTGATTTTCAGTTTTGGCCCATTAATAAATACACATCTAGTTTTGGGAGGAAGCTCACGTTATTTTTGTTGATGATTTTGCTTCAGGAAACTAAGGCAAATGGAATAATAATTGAAATGGCCAAACTCAAAAAAGGAGCCAGAAAACCTGTAATTGTTGCTGCTGACACTGTTGATAGAGGTGTTTTTTTGTTTTTTTGGTTTTTTTTTTTTTTGGTTTGTATTGAAATGGAAAGTTTTAGTTATATAGTGAAGATGGTTTTTACTTGCCAACTGTATTTATTTCCTTGTGTATGACAATGAGAAGATGCTAGGTCCTATCAGTTGTAAATTTGGGCAATAATCAAGTTTAACTAATATTTGTAAGACAAAAGAGAATTTAAATTTTAAATATACATGGTCACAAAGTAAAAATATATTTGCCAACTCTTTATTCACATGCAGATATTTATAAGTTATGTATTCTTTTTATTGTTACCCTTAGAATATATTGCAAAAATGAGTAATAAAAATTAAACTCCACCTTCTAATAAGACTATTGATAAATATATCTTTAGATTATGTGACATAAACTTGAGCCTGTATTTTCCAAATCCCTGCAATTACTAATTATTTAATTATTAAGCATTAGAATATATCAATAATTGATTTGTTTTACTTTAGGAGTTCCTTTTAATTGTATGAAATAAAGATCTGTGTAGATACTCATGATAACAAATATTTCCAAAGAATAATGTTGGGAAGCTAAGCCATTTTCCCTTTGGTCTAGTGACAGCTGAGTGTTGGTCAGCAATTTAAAACGTGTAGAAGTCAGTTTTAAAAGTTGCTTTGCAAAATCTGAATGTTTTAGTTTTACTTAGACTTGAATTTTTTCTTACATTGTGTTATACCTCAACATCATCCTGACTTAGAGATGTACATGTTTCTGTCATATAATGAAAGTATCTGTCTCAATACTTTATACTTTAAATACTGTTGCTTTTTAACCATGGTCTTTGTCGTCTTCATCTTTGATTCCCAGAGCCTGACTTGTCTAAATCTCACTGCTATTGAGTTGAATCTGATTTATAGTGACCCCTCCCTGGGTTTCCGAGCCAGTATCTCTACAGAAGTAGATTGCCCACTCTTCCTAAATATTTGTTAGAATTTTTTAACAAATCCACATCTTTAAAGGGTATAGTGTTTCATGATTTTAAGCATCATACCAAAAGAGTGTTTTAATTTAATTTAAATTAAACTTTGTAATCCTTATCTAGCAGAAAGGCAGTAAAAACATATTTAATGCACTCAATTTGAAATAGTGGTTGACCTTTTGTTGTTGTGAGGTGCCATTGAGTTGCTTCTGAACTGTTGAACACAACAGAATGAAACACTGTCCACTCCTGCAGCATCCTCACTTACATTGATTGCTTTGTTGGAGCCACTGTGTCAGTCCATCATTGTGAATCTTCCTCCTTGTCACTGACCCTCTACTTCACCAAACATGATGTCCTTCTCCAGAGCCTGGTCCCTCCTGATAACATTCCCAAAGTATGTGAGACAAATTCTCACCATCCCTGCTTCTAAGGAGCATTCTGGTTGTACTTCTTCCAAGACAGATATGTTCATTCTTCTGGCGGTCCGTCGTATATTTACTATTCTTCACCAGTACCATAATTCAAATGGATGATTTTTTCCTTGGTCTTAGTTATTCGTTGTCTAGATTTCAGAAGCCTATGAGGTAATTGAAAATACCGTGGGTTGGGTCATGTGCACCTTAGTGCTAAAACTGACATCTTTGCTCCTTAATGCTTTAAAGAGGTCTTTTGCAACAGATTTGGCCAATGAAATTCATCATTTGATTTCTTGACTGCTGCTTCCATGGGCATAGATTGTGGATCCAGGTAAAATGAAATCCTTGACAAC
>NW_006921603.1:6444522-6445658 GCF_000298275.1 Orycteropus afer afer | reverse complement strand
CCCAACAGAAATACTCCAGGTGGACAACTTTAGCAATCAGGAGCTCCTCAGTTGCTCATAGCAAATCCCACCTTGGAGTTTACAAAGACTTGTGGGTAGAAAAGCCACACTAAGTAATTTTACTACACCTCACTGAACAAGTACAGTGAAAGGATACTACCTTGACACTCACCTTTCCTGATTATAAACCATGCACTGTCCCCTTTTTCTCTGAACAATTGCCACTAGTTCTATACACAGGTTCCACATGAGTACAATGAAGTGTCCTGGAATTGTCTTTCTTCACAGTGTTATCTGTAATTTGTTATGATTCACATAGTTGAATGCCTTTGCATTTGGCCTTTTAGCCTTCCCGTAGTCATAAAACTTCACCAATAAAAGGCAACATTTTAAAGGGAGAAAGGTACTGATTAACTTTCCATTTTAGTATCTGACATGACACTATATTATTTCTAGTCTAGAATTTCCAGGAATAGAGGTTTCATATATATAATTGTGTTTTAGGCAACTATGATGAAACTTCATGCTATTTTTCTGATGAGGCAGCACCACTTGCAGTGGGATTTTTTGTATATTTTTTACATGTCATTTCCAAAAACTTTACACTGACATTCTGAAGAAAATATTATCCACTGGAAAAATGTAGTAGCATCCAAGTATTTAGAGTATGTGGACATGACCATTTGGGAAAACCCTATGTACGAGAGGACTGAAGCAAGATAGTAAAAAGTAGTAGGCAGAAGTTTGAGTATAGTTGGTTTGCACTTTGCAAAAGTGGTGGCATTATGTTTATTTGGACTTTGTCTTCCTGACCTTTATGGCTCTTGCCTGAATTATTATTTTAAGAGGTATTAATCTAAGGCCAGGAGCTCTGGTGGCATAGGGCCTAAGGCATTTGACTGTTAACCAGTTCAAACCCCCCCAGCCACTCCTCAGAAGGAAGGTTGGGAATCTACTTCCATAGTGATACCACCTTGGAAACCCAAGAAGAGGTCGCTATGAGTCGGATCCAACTCAATGGCAGTGTGTTGGGTTGTAATCTAAGGCCAAGGACATGAGCCTGGTATCAGCTGGTCATTCCTTGAAAACTTTGCTATTGACCAGCTACTCTCAAAGTGTAGTCCAAAAATCTTTGG
>NW_006921603.1:6432199-6443962 GCF_000298275.1 Orycteropus afer afer | reverse complement strand
AGATACCAAATGTAGCATAGTGCCTAAGGCACTTGACTGCTAACCAGAAGGCTGGCGGTTCAAACCCACCAGCCACTCCTCGGAAGGAAGGTTGGGCAATGCTACTTCCGTAGTGATAACTGCCTCGGAAACCCAAGGAGGGGTCACTATGAGTCGGGGCTGACTCGACGGCATACAACAACAACAACAAATGTATTCCAGGGCCATAGTATTGAGAGTCTCACCAGATTTCATTTGACCAGTAATGCTGGTCATTATTGAGTTTTTGGATTTTGTTCCACATTTTTCCCTCCCACTCTATCCAGGATCTCCAGATTTGATCCTTTCCTGAGTGGTTGGCATTGGTGGCTGGGCACCATCCAGTTCTTCTGGTCTTGAAGGCCATCTTGTCCTAGGGCTGATTGCTTCTAAATGCCTTTTTTTTTTTTCTTCGTTCTTCTTCTTCACTTCCGATGCTAGTTATTTTTTATAAGATATGTGTTATGCCAGCATTAGTAAATTTTTTGTCATTATTTTAAAATAAATACTTTTTAATTCTGTTTTATTTTTTAATATGCTAATGTAAATAGTTATTTAAAAAAAAAAAACTAAGAGGGGTCAAGTCAGATCCAACTCATGGCGACTCCTCCCTGGGTTTCTAAGGTGGTGTCACTACAGAAGAACATTGCCCAATCTTCCTTCAGAGCAGTGACTGGTGGATTTGAACTGCTACCCTTCTGGTTAGCAGTCAAATGCCTTAGGTACTACACCACCAGAGCTACTCCGTAAATACTTATAGCTCTCATAATCAGAAGATCTTTGGGGATCCTCAGTGATATTTAAGAGGCTAAAGGGATCCTGAGACAAAACAAGTTTGAGAACTGCTGCTCTAGACAGACTGCAGTGTGAATGTCCTGGCCTGGTTTCTGTGATTAGCTGACTTACTGAAAGCATTGGACAATAATATTAACTTGGTATGTTTAGTTCTTGTGTGGCCAGTTATGTTCACTTGAATATCATGGTCATAAATGTAGCTAGAAGATTAATTTTTAAATGATGTTGTTGTTGTTGTTGTTGTTTTGCTGTCGAGTCGGCCCCGACTCATAGTGACCCCTCCTTGGGTTTCCGAGGCAGTATCACTATGGAAGTAGGATTGCCCAACCTTCCTTCCAAGGAGTGGCTGGTGGGTTTGAACCGCCAGCCTTCTGGTGAGCAGTCAAGTGCCTTAGGCACTATGCTACCAAATGATAATAAAGGATAATATTCACTGAAAGCTAACTGTGTACCAGATCATTGCTAACAGCTTTACGTATATTATCTCCCTTAATCTTATTAACAGCCCCATGAGTTAAGTTTTACTACTATCCCATTTTACAAATGAGAAAACTGAGTTGCTGTGTGTTTTACCACCTTGCCCAAAGTCCAAATTGATAAAATGCAAAGGCAGGTTGTGAACTCAAGTATTGAAACTCCAGAGTCTGAACTCTTAACTGTGAAGCTATATTGAGTTGGTGCTATAAAGTGATGATTTAGTTCTGGTCTGTCTCCAAAGAACTTGAATGACACTTATGATGTGCTTATGCTGAATTAGCCTGCTTTATCTTCATACATGAAGGACAGCTCTTGACATATGAGGATTCCATGCCCAATATCCTGGTAGTATTTTTTAGTGATTAGACTATTAACGTAGCTAAACTTTTGAAAATCACCTACTATGTTATCACGTCTAGTCAGAATCCCATAGTTAACCTTTGGATGATGCCCACTCTGAAATGTTTACTTTTGTATAACAAAAAGTAACGTCTTTCCTTTTTTATCTTTGCTGCTTGTTTGCATTGTACTTTCGAAAAGATCTCTGTGTATGCTAGTGGTTGCTCTTTCTTTCTCTTTTCTGCATAAATGTAAAGTGGTGATAATTACAAAAGTTGACTAAGAAAAATGTAAACGTTATTTGAAGATAATTTAAAATTTCAAAATCAGTGTATGTATCCACCTGCTTACCTACTATCTATCTACCTTCCTACCTACCTACCTACTTACCTGGTTTCACTAGTGACCTAAGTTTAAGGTTAATTTTTAAGTGTTCAAATGAGAGCTTGTTTAGGTCTCTTTTCATTGAGAGCTCATAAGGTCCATTTGGGAGCACTGGTGGTATACTGCCTAAGGTATTTGACTGCTAACCAGATGGCTGGCAGTGCAAACCTACCAGCCAGTCTTTGGAAGGAAGGTTGGACAATCTCAATTCCATAGAGATACCATTTTGGAAACCCAAGGAGAGGGGTCGCTATGACTCAGAATCGACTAGATGGCAGTGACTTTTTGGAAGGTTCCTTTGTTGATCACAGATTTAAGTAGAAATAGAAAATTTAAATGTAATGAAAGCATCCTCCCAGCAAACCCCCTAAAAACCAGATAGTTTTATTTACTAACATTTCCAAAGGCTCCAGCTGCACCAGCTGGCATCCAGCATTTTAGGGTGATGAATTCAAGAGCCCTTCCTCTCTGTAGCTTACGCCTCCTCTCCCTCTGGTGCTATGGGCCTCACCCTTCAATTCCTCTAAGCTTTAAATCCCAGGCCCCTAATTATCTGACCAGGAATCTGCAGGCCAGTGTATTGTGATTTCCTGGCTAATTCCCACCATAAAATGTATATGTATGTGTTAGAAGAAACTAGTGATATTTGCAGTATTATTCAGTCTTATCCACAGTAAAAAATCAAGCTATTTATTGCATGATCTTTAAATAAATAAATAAAACTGTTAGAAAATATTCATCTACTCAAGTAAATACTTTCTCTTTTTTCCTGATACCTAAACCAATTCTAGCTTATCTCTGTTTTCACTTGCTATATTTAAAATGGGAATAGTTCCCTGGATTAAATATTTTAGTACTCATGCCAATACCTCCTACATAATAAGGATCCTTAGGCATGAAGCCCTGACATCCTTGTTCTGATTCATAACACACTAAGTAAATGGAAAAATCCCACAGTCGATGTTTTATATAATCCACCATGTATAATGCCAGAAATTTCTGCTATATGTTTCCTAAGTGATAGGTAGCAACATCTTGAAGATGTTCCTTTATCTTAATATTACAAGATATACTTGTAAAGGGCATTGCAGTTTTGTTTTTGGGTTTTGGTGTTTCTTTGTTTCTGTTTTTGTTTTTTTTAAGCCAAGGTATTAACAACAACTTGATACTTGGTTTAAAAACAAAGGTGTCCAGAGACTCCCAGATTTTGCCTGTAGATACTATCCCTTGAGAGGCTCAGAGCAGCTTCATTTTATGTTTAAAGAGATAAAGCTCATTTTAGTTTTTAGCCCTCTTTTTCTGTGAGGAGTGGGTCATGATTCTTAGATACGTTATTGTTCTCGGCAGGAGACTTGGGATAATTATGTGTTTTATAGACTATGTAAAGATATTCAACTTTGTGGACCATAGCAAATTATGGATAACATTGCAAAGAAAGGGGATTCCAGGGCAGTTAATTATGCTCATGAGGAACCTGTACAAAGACCAAGAGGCTTTTGGAAATGGAACAAGAGGATAGTGTATGGTTTAAAATCAGGAAAGGTATGCATCAGAGTTGAATCCTTTCTCCATACGTAATTAGTCTGTATGCTGAGCAAATAACCTAATAAACTGGATGTATGAAGAAGAACCATGGCATCAGGATTGGAAGAAGACTCATTAACAACCTGCAATATGCAGATGACACAACTTTGCTTGCTGAAAGTAAAGGTAACTCAAAACACTTACTGTTGAAGATCAAAGACTACAGTCTTCAGTATGAATTACATCCCAACATTAAAAAAATCCTCACACCTGGACCAATAAGCAACATCATGGTAAATGGAGAAAGGATCAAGCTGTGAGGGATTTCATTTTACTTGGCTCCACAAAGAACACCCATGGAAGCAGCAGTCAAGAAATCAGACATCACCTTGCACTGTCCAATCTGTTGCAAAAGACCTCTTTATACTGAGGAGCAAAGATACCACTTTGAAGACTAAGGTGTGCCTAGCCCAAGCCATCGTATTTTCAGTTGCCTCAAATGCGTGTGAAAACTGGACAATGAATAAGGAAAACCAAAGAAGAGTTGATGTCTTTGAATTGTGGTGTTGGTGAAGAATACTGAAAATACTGTGGATTGCCAGAAGAAAGAACAAATCTGTCCTGGAAGAAGTGCAGCTGAAATGCTCCTTGGAAACAAGAATGGCAAGACTTTGTGTCACCTACTTTGATCATATTGTCAGAAGGGACCATTCTCTGGAGAGGGATATCATGCTTGATAAAGTAGAAGGTTGACGAAAAAGGGGAAGACCCTCAAAAAATGGTTTGACCCAGTGGCTGCAACAGTGGGCTCAGGTATAGCAAGGATTGTGAGGCTGGCACAGGACTGGGCAGTGTTCCATCCTGTTGTACATGGGTTCACTGTGAGTTGGAGCTGACTTTATGGCATCTAACAACAACAATGTAAGAAGTAGAACAAAGATGGTAGTATGGGATAATGGAGAATGAACAGTTGAACTTTGGAATTATTCATTGAACAATGAATAATTAATCATTCAGTTTAGGAGTCTTGAAGGAAAATAATCAGCCAAGTTTTCACTAGTATGAACTATAAAACTGTGGATTAATTCATTCTTGTTCTTGTACCGTGAGATAATGGGAAGAACATTGAATCTAGAAAGTCTGAATTCCAGTTTTAGCAATTTCTCTAACTTGTTCAGAATAACACATTCTCTTTGCTTCAGTTTTCTATGTATACAATAGAGATGACACTGTAAATACCCATTTACCTCAAAAAATAAGTTGTATATGAAAAAGTGAAATGTATTTTATTGTGTGTGTTAGGTATCCCTATCATAACAGAACTTGTATTGATACTTTCCTATTTATCTGTAAGAGTACTTTTTCATTCAATATAAACCAAGGTATTTATTAAGAATGAGATTTAATCATTACTGTTGAATCTTTACTGCTTACTGTTTTATTAGTTCAAGGCTATGTAGTATGAAATGATTCACTAAATATTACTGAGTCAAGGACATATATATATATATATATATGTTACTCTCACACTGTAAATTTATGCTCATCATTTAAGACAGCCACTTCCTTACGTGAAGGATGAAGTGCAGCGTATCCTTCAAGTATTTCGTAGGCAGCCTAGTTCATGGCAGAGCCAAAGAGAATTTCCTGAAAGACATGTTCCTGTGGGAAATAATTGAGACAGATGAACTAGGTGAAGCATGACAAGGAAAGAAAAAGGGGAGGGAGTGATAATGAGAACGTGTAAGGCCCCTGTGGACCTACATCCCTTTGTTCAGCACTTACCATCTGCCTTGTAAATGGAAAAAGCTTAGCAGTCACATGTTTTGGGGAGTCTGCCATTACATAGTACAAACCAACATTAACTACTAACTGTTTATGCAACCCTTGATTGCATGCTTTCTTTCACTCAAGGGGGAAAATAATTTCTGAAGTAAAGATTAAAATTTCCAAAAGAATTATATCTTCTTTATGTTAATATTTTATATTTCTCCTGGGCTGCTATGTGCTCTACACTCTGAGCACTGGTTGTGCTTCTGATAGAATTATTTTTCCAAAGCAGCCTATTGCCATTTCTCTTGTGTGAGTGACTTTGCCTCAAGAGATAACCAGAAACGTCCAAACAAACCTAGTAATGAATAAGCCTGCAAAACATACCCTCAGAAATGGTTTTTCCTGATTAAGCTCCGTTATTTTCCAAGTGTGCTTAACTTACTTGAAGCTTCACATTTCAGAATACCTAATAATAAATTCTTTATGATTATTAAGGTTAACACGTCTCTGTCATATAACTTCACTCTTACGCAAGTGAAGACTTACTTGCCCTGCCATAACATTTCTTGGAATGGAATAAAGTGGTGAATTTTCTTTTTCTAATTTCAAAAATATTTTGGATAAAGCACTACTACACCTCTTTCCATGTCTTATGTTAAGTACCTTTGCGCAACAGGAGTTTTCCATTTTTGCACATTTGGGAAAGTAACCATTTACTGCTAGCTGTAACAGTACTTGAATGCTGCATATCATCATAGAGCTTTTAGGGCAGGAGGAAACTTGTCTGTTCCCTAGTCAGATCATCTGAAACTATGAGTTTCTAGCATCATTTTTAGCATTCCGTCTAGCACATAAGACTGGTTCTTTGCAGTGGCATACACAGGTGCCCTGAAACTTCTGTGGTGCAAGGAAAAGTAAGATGTTAAGTCAGGATGGTTTAAAATGCAGTTAAGGACTGATACAAATCAGAACAAAATATTATATTCAACTCAGATTATAAGACATTTAAAAAAAAAAAAAAAACCTCTCTTCCTTTTAATATGTAAGGTTTTATACCCCTGGAGAAGCAGATGAAATTGGAATTTCAAAGTCTTAAAATGTTCTCAAAACATTTCTAGCTAACTGAAGTCTTATTTTGCAGCTGAACAGAATCAACTTTACCTTGGGAATTATTGGAATTATACTGCCCCCACACCGATACCCCCACATGCACTTTTCCCCCTATGGCAATAATATTCCTCACTGTATTTATTTTGATTTCTAATCAGTCTCCAGGCAAATTTTTAGGGGTATGAGTTCTGGGTGAGAAAAGACAACCTGTGGAGCCTAGATTCTGGATCCGCCCTTCCATAGAAGCCAGATTGTAGCAGGCAGTCTTGATGAGCATGGGGTTTTATCAGCCTGGCAAGGTAAATCTCTTAAAAACACTGCTTTCACAACAACAAAAGCCTGCCAGCATTGTTTGTTTTTGAACTGGTTTCCACTCCCCTGTATTTAAAGATAAAGATGGCAGTGTTGTTGTGCCTTTCAGCTTTAGAAGAGGTCACTGTGCACAGACACCCTGGCGGGTCAAATTGTGCAACCAGCAGGGAACTTTTGGCAAAGGTCCCAGTGTAAAGATGCTAACCATGCTTAACATGCCTTCGGGGACAGTGACCTCATTTTCAGGGATGAACTGAGGTTACTCCCATGCAAAATACTTGCAAACAAAGGCACCCGTCCATAAGTCAGAGGGAATTGGTGGGGGCATCTCCTGTGTGTTGTGATGTTTTGATGTTTGATGATTACAAACAGCCATTGGAAGCATTTCCTTACAGGTTAAATCTTCACCCCCTATATTCTCCTCCTTAATGATCTATTGATGGAAAATCCCGGTTTTATTTCTAATAACTGGGTAGCAATTAAATAAAAATCTCAACAACTTGAGTTCTTCCCTGAATCAAAGGGTTCACGTTTTCCCAAGCATTTGCCGTGAAAAATAAACATGCATGCACACAAACAATTCTCCTTTACTTAAGATGTCTACACCGCACCCCCAAGCACATACCTAAAGTGGATTTATTTTC
Organism: Orycteropus afer afer; assembly: GCF_000298275.1. Taxonomy (NCBI): domain Eukaryota; kingdom Metazoa; phylum Chordata; class Mammalia; order Tubulidentata; family Orycteropodidae; genus Orycteropus; species Orycteropus afer. The sequence continues at coordinate 6,436,586 of NW_006921603.1, read as the reverse complement.
TAACATGCAGTCTCACTACCCCTTTGGGAAGAAATAGGCAAGAACACAAATCTTAAGATCTGGGTGATTATTATCGACAGGATGCAGATTGTAGCATGAATTTCACAGTTGTGTTAGGCTGTGCAATTGGTCACTTTCTTTCCAAATTTTTTTGAAAGTATATCACGTAAAAGATATTTGCAAACACCATAAAAAAATAAAATAATCCCATTCTTTGTTGCTAGCTCCCCTTCACATGCTCACCTGTGCCACCACTGTGTCAGAACACCGTGCCTTAACCTCAGAAGAATGTGACTCTCAAGTCACTCTACTTTTCTTATTTGAAAGTTGTTTTACTCTGAATAAACAGCAGTCATAGATTTTGAAAAGTTCTGCAAAGTGGCTTCACAGATGTTGTGAAAATGAATACAGGACCTTCTGTGGAACTACCTCACACCTTATAAATGCCCAGTGATTGTTGGTTATATTACCATATTGCTAAATATCAGGACACTTAAATACCTTATGATTTACTAAACCCAAGCAAATGCAGGCTTTCCTACATATTCTTTCTGAGAGTTACTGCTAAAACAAAAACTTTGCTCTGTAGGTGATCCTAGGAAATGTTAGAGAAATCAGGCAGTGTGCTTCCACTCAGTTAGGAAATCTGAATGATTCAGATCCATGGAGCCCTTTCTTGATCTTCTCTTGGGTTTAGAAGAAGGACCCCTAAGTCTGTCACTGGACTTTTATGCTCTTTGACTCATGGTAGGAAGAGGATGAAAGAGACTGGAGGAGACACAAAGTAGACTTTAAGTGCTCCCAATGAAGTTCTTGTAGTTTTACACCTTTCAAGGAATGGTTATAGCATTGGACTATGCAAGAGATCAGCAGCTCTTCGTTAAATTAAACCCTGTACAGGTCATGCACCTGCCCTAAAGGAGATTTTAGTCCATTATGTGGGGTAACCCACACCTAAATAGAATAGACCAAACAAACACTGTGGGAGGCCAGAGGGAGAAAAGGGGTCTTGTCTGCTGTTTATCAGGGAAGGTAACAAAGATGATAATTGAGCTAGACCAGGGGTTCAGTAGGTGAGTCTGTGGGGGGGAAGAGGGTAGTAGGGAGAGGATGAGCATTCCTGGAAGAGAGGATGTCCTGGGTGAAGTCACAATGCCAGGACATTATGAGGCCAGCTGAGGAATGATGAGGTGTAGTTTGCCTTAAAGCTTAGTTTATGTTAGGCTAAAAGTGTTTGTTTGAGATAGGTTTTAAAGGGCCTCAAAGCTTATGTCATTGAATTTAATGGGATAGTATGGTTCAAAAGCAGAAGTATTTTTATAAATGAAATTTGTCATTAAAAACCAATGTATAAGACAGCTAAAAGTGTATCTACTTGGGGTGAAAATGAAGACAGGCATAGGAATTCCATATATTCAACCTTACTTTTGATCTTAGTATTTCTGAACCCCAGGGCTCAGAAGACAACTGGGGTTAAGGAAGGAGCCCAGGCTTGTTACCTAACAGCCTGCCTTTCCATCTCTGTTACTTAAAGTGTGACGTTGGGCAAGTCAGTTAACTTCTGTGGAATTCCCTATCTGTAATGACAGTTGCTAACTTGATTGAGTTTTTAAGAAATAAAAAAATAACAGTAATGTGTAACACATGTAAAATGCTTAAGGAAGCCCATGATATATACCATAAGAGACACTCTCTAAATGGTAGGACAATAGCTCCAACGATGGACTGGAACATTACTGGCAATCGTGAGAATGACGCCAGCCGGGCAACATTTTGTGCAGTGGAAATGAGTCAGAGCTGAGTTGACAGCAGCTAACAACAACAAAGTGTAGCTATTGTCCTTGTCATTACTCTCTCAGGGCCCTCAGTAGCTGCCTGTGAGCTGGGCATTGTTCATTGCTTTCTGCAGATTCACCTATGGACAGTGTGCCAAGTACAACCTCCTGGAGTTTATTAGAATGATCTGGCATCATATGGCAAGGGCCTAACCTGGACAGGTAGCAAGTTGAATTTTTTTTTTTTTTCTTTTTTTTAGGAGGGGTAGACATATTTCCAGCTTTAGGAAGAGCTAAGATGATAGGAAAATGATTAAAAAAAAAAAAAAAGTATTTTCAAGTACACCTATGAACTAGCATGAAAGTAAGGGATCTCTTGTTGTTAGGTGCCATCGAGTTGACTCCACCTCATAGCAACCCTAGGTATGAGAAAATGAAGCACTGCCTGGTCCTGTGCCAGCCTCACAATCCTTGCTGTACCTGAGCCCATCATTGCAGCCATTGTGTCACTCCGTCTCATTGAGGGCCTTCCCCTTTTTCACTGACCCTCCACTTTACCAAGCGTGATATCCTTCTCTGGGGAATGGTCCATTCTGACAACATGACCAAAATAGGTGAGATGAAATCTGACCATTGATGATTCCGGGGAACATTCTGGCTACACTTCTTCCAGGACAGATTTTTTTGTTCTTCTCGCAGCCCTTGGTACTTTCAGTAGTCTTCACCAATACCACAACTCAAAATCATCAACTCTTCTTCAGTCTTCCTTATTCATTGTCCAGCTTTCATATGCATATGAGGCTATTGAAAATGCAGTGGCTTGGATTAAGCACACCTTAGTTTTCAAAGAGACATCTTTGCTCCTCAGCACTTAAAAAAGGTCTTTGGAAGCAGATTTGCCCAGTGCAGTAAGTTGTCTGACTTCTTGACTGCTGCTTGTATGAGTGTTGATTGTGGAACCAAGCAATATAAAATCTTTGACAACTTCAGTGTTTTCTCCATTTATTGTGATGCTGCTTATTGGTCCAGTTGTAAGGATTTTTGTTTTCTTTATGTTGAGGTTTAATCCATACTGCAGACTGTGTAACCTTTAATCTGTAGAGGTAAAAAACATGACATGAAAGTAAGAACCACTTATACTTGGCTGCACACATATAGGGCACAGGAGATAAAACCTAGGACATGCTTAAGGTGGACAGTTAAACAAGAGGCCCTTCATTAAACTGGGAATCACAAATGGTGTAGATCTCAATATAAGGATAGACAGGAAATAAACCCACCATATACAAGAATACAACAAAATCTTGCCTTTCTCAGTTTGTCAACAAAAACAAAAACCCTCAAGACAAGCATCTACTTTTTTTTAAAATGCATTTTATTGAAATATAATTTATGTACAGTGAAAAGTTGTTGTTGTTATGTGCCATCGAGTTGGTCCAGACTCGTAGCGACCCCTCCTTGGGTTTCCCAAGTGGTATCACTATGGAAGTAGATTGCCCAACCTTCCTTCCGAGGAGTGAAAGGTGGATTTGAACCTCCAGCCTTCTGGTTAGTAGTCAAATGCCTTAGGCACTACACTACCAGAGCTCCCTTGTACAGTGAAATACACAAAACTAAAGTGACATGGGTCAATGCATTTTTTTTTCCTCAGTGTTCGCTCCCCTTCCCTCCCACCCCTGACAACCAACAAAGTTTCCCTCCATATATAAACCATTTCCTTGACCGTCCACAACAACAAACTAATACTATATTTGTTCTGTGATTGACTTGTTTCACTCAGCATAATGTCCTCTAAGTTCATCCATATCATGTGGTGTTTTGCAGACTCTACATTATTCTTTAGTGCTGCATAGCATTCCATTGTGTGTATGTACCCTAGTTTGGTCATCCACTCTTCCACTGATGGGCACGTAGGTTGTTTCCATCTCTTTGCTATCGTAAATAGTGCTGTGATGAACATGAGCTTGCATGTACCTGTTCCTATCCTGACTCTCACCTCTCTAGGATATATACCTAATAATGGGATTGCTGGGTCAAATGGTATCTCAAATTCCAACTTTCTAAGGAATTGCCATGTTGCTTTCCACAGTGTTTGCATCACTTCATAGTCACACAAGCAGTGTATGAGACTCCCAATCTCTCCACATCCTCACTAGCATTTATTTTTCTGTCTCATTGAACCTTGCCATCAGTGCTGGGGTGAGATGGTTTATCTCATTGTTGTTTTGATTTACATCTCTCTGATGGCCAATGCTTGGGAGCATCTTTTCATATATTAGCTGACCACCTGAATATCCTCCTTGGTGAAGTGTCTATTTATGTCTTCTATCCATTTTTCAATTGGATTTTTAATTCCTTTGGTGTTGAGGCATTGGAATTTTCCATCAATCTTAGAGATAAGTCCCTTTCAGATATATAATTATCAGCAAATAGGAATTTGTTGCTGTCATTTTTGTCATGTGCTTTTTCATTGTGTCTATTTCTTTGTTCCATATAATTTTCTGTGCTGAGCTCGTTTTAGGAGTCATGTTATCACTTCCTTCATTGCCATTGTTTTAGTATTTGCTGAATATTTATGCTGGTCCTCTTTTTTTATTTTGATGTGAAGGTTT
>NW_006921603.1:6426052-6430319 GCF_000298275.1 Orycteropus afer afer | reverse complement strand
CACCCTCCAGACAGCAGAAATTCCACAGCTCAGGATGTCTCCCTCCTTGCTGTTTCCTTTCCTAGTCATAGGCCACCAGAGCAGTTGTCTCTGCAGCTCTTGATGACCAGGACTGATCTTTCGGTCCATTCTCAGGTCTCAACACCACTTGGAAATATTCTGACTGTTGATCTTGTCAGAGTAGCTGACAGTCCACAGCACTGACCGTCTCTGTACTCACTGTTTTCATTCAGGTTTTTCCACTAGTTGGTGCCTAATGCACTTCTGTGTAGCTCCTTTCAAAGCTCAAGGTTCCAGGATTATCTTCTGTTATCTCTGTCACTTGTTTTTTTTTTTCTTCATTGAATAGAATCTGTGTTGCTTGTCTGCCTATTCCTCCCTCTTACTGGAAGTCCCAAGCATCTATTTTTAAAGTAATCCAGTTTTGAGAATATCTCCAGGCAACTGGCAGAAGCAATTTCAGACTGGTCTCTGAAATAGGGCAACATGAACCCAGACCCCAAAGAATTCCCAAAAATTAATTCTAAGGAGTATGCACTTAAAATTAAAAAAATAAAAAAGCTCAATGTGTAAATGGATACAACGACTTTTGAAAAGTCTGTCATTAACCAGTAAAGTTGAAAAAGCATGTACTTAGTGACCCAGTATTTGTGATCTTGGGCATAAACTTTTAAAAAACTCTTGTGTGTACCAGAACCAGTGCCATAATGTTCATAGCAGCATTTTTTATAGTAGATCCAAACTGGAAGCAATGCAGACATCCATCAACTCTACAGTGGGTGAATAGACTGGATTATCATAATATAGGAACTGTGGTGATGTAGTGCCTAAGGCATTTGACTGCTAACCAGAAGGCTGGCAGTTCAAACCCCCAAGCCACTCTTCAGAAGCAAGATTAGGCAATCTACTTCCGTAGTGATACCACCTCAGAAACCCAAGGAAGGGTCACTATGAGTTGGATCCAACTCAATGACAGTGAGTTTGTTTTTTTTAAAAAAATCACATAATGGAATCTTACACAAAAACAAAGATAAATTGACTGCTATTACATTTATCAACACAGATGAGAGCACATTACACAAAACAAGCATGTCACAGAAGGATACATAATATATGATTCTATTTATATGGACAATGAATTATACAATTATTTAACTTAGAAAGGTGTACATAGATGTTAAAATGATAAAGAAAATCATAAGAATGATGAACACAATGCCTTGAGGAAGGAAAAGGAGAGACAGCCTTGGAAGGTTCACTGGGAATCTTCAGATTTACTTTTAACTTTCATTCTTGAGCTGACTGATAAGTACATGGTAGTTTATTCTACCATTTTTCTTTAAACTGTTTATATATGTTTTGCATACTCTTTTGTACACATGATATACATCATAATAAATAAATACACTTTTAAAGGAAGATGGAGAACTGTAAAATTGCCGAAACAGAATCTTTGATAGGATGCATTACTTTAACTTTATGGAAGAGGAGTTGAGGGAAGGAATAAAGGGGGGGCGAAACTGAAGTTGTGTGTGTATGAGTGTGTGTGTGTGTGCACGCACCTAGTAAAATGGTAGTACCATTTAGAAATGAAATCAAGAGATCTAGTAGTCACACCTCTATCATTAGTACCTAGTAACAGTGGCAGATATATAATGTATGTATTCAGTGAGCATTTGTTGTTGCTGTTGTTAAGTTGTGGGGATTGTAAGACATGGATGAATAAATGTTTTGGGATAAGCAATGGACTGGGCTTTGACTAGTGAAAGCCATGGAAGTATGGAGGTCTTTCAGGGAGTGAGCACAGGACAGAAAGAAAGGTGAGTTCAGTGATGGGTTGAGGCAGTGAACAACAGAAAAGAGTGAACAAAAAGATGAGAGAAGCTAAAGGGAAGAGCTTCACAAACACTTGATCAGTACCGTCAGATGGGCAACATTAAGGAAGGTCAGAGTTCAAAGGCATGGGGTTTGATGATTGGAAGGTCATTGGTGGTTTTGTACAGAAAGGATTTATTGATTATTGAGGGAAGCCACTTTATGAGAGAGTCAAATATGTATTAGTATAAGGGTTTAGAGGCAGTGAGTCTAAACTAATCCTTCAAAATATTAAATGGTTAAGAGAAAACTGAAAAATAAATGTTTTTCAGTGCTTGCTATGTATTCATACTGTCAATCACTTTACATGAGTTATCTAATTTCATCCTAACAGTAGATTATTTTATTCCCATTTGACAGCTGAGAGAACTGAGGCAAACTGATATTAAGGAACTTGCCAAAGGTGATACTGCTAGTAAGTGGAGAAGCTGTGTAATACCATTGTTTTATTGTCTAACCGATTCTCTACACTGATGAATAGAGATCACCACTTGCTACGGATTCTGTGTAGAAAAGTTCAAGATAATATTACTTGGGAGGGGATGTGATTTAAGAGAGACTGGAGTATTTTGGTAAGCAGAGGACAGGGCATCAGTAGAGAAAGAACCTGAAGCTACATGAGGGAGCACTTGACCCTTCACCTAGTTCCTTCATAGTTGGAAAGATAAGGAAAAGGAGAAAATTGAGAGAATGGGTAGGTCAGAAGTAAATAGACCCCACACTTACCCCCTGAGGATTGCCAGGAAAGGAGCAGGTCTCCTTGTGAGTTGTGTCCTCACTGAGTTTCCAGGCTCCCTGTCTTCTGACTATCCACTGTTACCCGGACTCAATGAAGCAAGTGTTTGATCCAGAGAGCATACCTCATAGTTAACTAGATGATTGCATGGGTGAAGGATAGATGAATACACAGATGAATAGAGAATGAATGAGTGAGTGAATAAGTAAGAATGAATGAACAGTTAGTGAGCACTTATTATAGGCCAATGTTTATTAAATAATTTCTTAGAGTAGTAATTTACCACTTAACTTCCAGAGCCAAACTGTCTGGGTTTGCTCCCCAGCACTTGCTAGCTGTGTGTCCCTGGGAAAGTCAGTCATCCCTTCTGGAGCTAGTAATAGCACCAACTATGGAAAGTTACTATGAGTGTTAAGTAAATTAATAAAAGGGCTTAGATAAATAATACGAGCTCTGGGAGCATAGTGCCTAAGGCACTCGACTGCTAACCAGAAGGCTGGCGGTTCAAACCCACCAGCCACTCCTGGGAAGGAAGGTTGGGCAATCCTACTTCTGCAGTGATACCGCCTCAGAACCCCAAGGAGGGGTTGCTGTGAGTCAGGGCCGACTTGACGGCACATAACAACAACAGATAAATAATACATATTTAGTAAATAATATAACATAAAGTAAAACCACGAGAGCCAGAACTCGAAGGGACTGCTTTTTCCCCCAGGTCTGACAAGTTTTCTGCCTTTGATGGGATACAGTCTTACCCCTTTTCTATCTCTCCTTTTAGTGGAAGATATTTTTGTTCTCTTTTTCCTGCCTTACACAGGTCCTGGCTTTCATGGGTTTTACTGTTCAGTAAGTGAATGAATATATGCACTTAAAATAGCATCTCACATATAGTTGGAGTCATTATTGAATTTGACACTCAGGTAATGCTTATTCTTTCCAACTACTGCTTTCTGCTGAATAATAACAATAGTGCAAGAGAAGATGCTGAGTTACTATATTAACTCATAATAATGCTTGGTTCTGTCACTCAAGCTGTTTCCTTGAAAAACACATGTAGTTGATACTTCTTTCCTGTCCAGTAAAATGGCTAAATAGACAAGGCATTAAATGGGACAAAAAAAAAAAAAAAAAGTGTTCATTTTCTGAATGCCTCCTTCAAACTTGATCACCCAGAGGAAGAAAAAGAAAGCTGACCAACCTGTGTGTATTCATCTTTGTGCCAGCTGACTCTTGAGGCAGTGATGTCTTCTGTGTGACTTTCATTGTGGCAGAGCAGTTTCTCTTGGGACTTAATTTCCTTTTCCATAGTAATTTTTCTACAATGATCTTTAAGGAGGAGGCATTATTTTGATAGAAAGATCAAGATTAAAAAAAAGCCTGTAGCTTTTGTTCAGAATAATTCCTAGTTATTTTAAGAAATAATAGCTAAGAGATTCAACACATTGGTACTGAGCCTAATACCAAGGGAATCAACTCAAAACTCAACCATTGCCATGGAGTTGGATCAGACTCATAGCAACCTCTCCTTGGGTTTCCAAGGTGGTATCTCTGCAGAAGTAGATTGCCTAATCTTCCTTCCGAGGAGTGGCTGGTGGGTTTGAACTGCCAACCTTCTGGTTAGCAGTCAAATGCCTTAGGCACTATGCTACCAGAGCT
>NW_006921603.1:6422033-6425461 GCF_000298275.1 Orycteropus afer afer | reverse complement strand
GCTAATTGTTAATGTTTTGAGGTGTTGAACAGGTCTGTGTGTAATAGATGGCTGACTTAAGTGATGAAAATAAATTGCTGTCTCCTGCTTTTTTTTTTTCCCTGAAGTTCTCAGGTGGTGATTTAGCTACCTCAGAGAATTATTTGATACCTTGTCATTGGGTAAAATGGATGCACTGAAGGTACTCATCAGTGAGTTCTTTATCATTAGAGCAGGAATTCTTACCCACAAATCCACAAGTAGGGTGAGGTTTCCTGAGCCACATGAAATGGTGTACAAGTTATATATGCATGTGCACATTGGCATGTATATGCAGATTTTATGTATGTTTGCATATATGTGTGATGGTTGAGGGAAGAGAATTCATTCATGACTCTTATCAGTCTCAAGTGCTTCCAAAACTCAAATAGAGAACCACTGAGTTAGAAGATTTATTGTATAGGTTGTTGGTTTGGTTTGGGTTAGTTTTGGGTGGGAATGTTCAGCAAACAATGGAGAGGAAAATGGAGAGTCTATAGAATCAAATTTTCCCAGATCTAGAATCAATTCAAAGGCTTTCCATGATTTTTGATCCCTCTCTTTGAACTTATTGAGCCACTGTTTTTATACGCTCAAGGGTCAGGGTTTGGGATACCTCCCAGTTGTTATCTCTAGCAGTTGAAATACCCAGGCAGACTGATGTCATTTGTTCCCAGAAAAGCATCACAGCCCTTCTGGGCAAATTCTCTGATAAGTCATTGAACAGGCACAAAGAAGATGATATTTTATGGTACAATGAGCCATTCTTGCATAGCTAATTTATTTCTCACTGAATTTATGATAAAAATAACAACAACAAAAAGTAGCCTGTGAAAGCCATAAACCTCTTTAAAGTTTGCATTTTATTTTTCTTTAAATTCCTGGAAATTTTTATTTGTTTTTTGTTGGGTTTGATCCTTTGTCTCTTTCTGTATCCCTTTTACTAACCATGGGATTTAATTAAATGATTTGCATGTTTGAGGCAAATTCATCTTTCTGAATTCCCAATTGGTTGAAACACACTGTGCCTCTTCTTCAGGAGATGTAGGTTAAGGAGAAAGAGGTATAGGTGTACCAGAAACTATGATGCTATGTGGTGTATCCCAAGAGCACAAGATGAAGTTAATACTTTGGGAGCACTAGCACTTCTCCACCTGAGGCTTCATAGATGGGGTGGCATTTGTATGGGAGGGGGTTTGAAGTAGGTATTTGCCATATGGCTGAAAGGAGATGCTTTCCTTTTTTAAGTCATCCCCTAGCATGATTTCATTTATAACCATTGTGACAAGATGTTTTTAGCTGCTCTCTCTGGAAGATCTGCTTCCATGTTGCACTGCACTGGGCTAGACTACTTTACAAATTGTGCAGGTCTGACTCAGGATCTTTCCTTCACCATCTTATTTCTGTTAAAGATTTCAGTAACAGGTAATTTTAACTGTGTAGAGGAGCAGTCATTCAGAGTTGCAAACTTTGAACCAGTGAATTACAGATATTGTTTTGCAAATTTACATTTATTTATTTGTTCTTGCTAATGCTCTTAATAGAGTTTTCTCCGGGTTGTGACCTTAGCCAGCTTGAAAATACATGGACAATATACTTCACAATCCATTACACATTATATTATGAATGTTTTTCAAATGCAGTCCATGTTTTAGCACATGCTGTGTTCTGTAGGAAAATAAGACAGATCATTGACCACAAATCCCTAATAACTACTGGGACAGCATGAAATATATTTGTGAAGCTATTTTAATGGAAAAATTGACTGTGGTAGCAAGGTAGTCACAGAAGAATGAAATAGATGTTAAATGTAGGAGACAAGAGAATAGTGGAGCCTTTATGATATAACTACCGAGATGTTACAGAATTTCTCTTCACTCTCTAGAGATTGCTGATTTAAGATGTCTGCACATTTTGGGCAATTTTCTCTTATAATTCAGAATCACTTATGACATTACAGAAGGAATAGTGTTGTGTACTTGTACCTAACATTTAAAGAATGTCCTTTTGCTGGTAACTTTACAAATACCATTTATTAGTGTTTTCATGTTAAAAATAAAATAGTTCAATTAAAAATTCTCAGTTTTACATTCGTGTTAGTTTGGATTAGAAGCTGGATAATATTAAAATGCTCTTAGTTTCATTTCTATCAAAATGTTTTTCTTCTCTGTTCCAGTCTGATGCCAATGCAAGTTACCTAAGAGCAGCTCGAGCTGGACACTTAGAAAAGGCCCTAGACTACATAAAAAATGGAGTTGACATCAATATTTGCAATCAGGTTAGTTGTTCAGTTTATCAGCTATTTATTTATTTATTTTTTACATCAAGGCTTCAAATTCTTTAAAGTTTAGTTAAATTTTAAATTTCCCTTTTTGCTAGATTTTTTTTTTTTTCTGTTGAATTTTATCAGCTTGATATTATCAAATGAGTCTCTGGTTAATTAGCAGAATATTGTGAAATGTAGATATATATCCTTTAACAACTAATTCTTAAAATTTGGCAAATAATGATCACTGACATAGTGTTGAAGGACTTTTCTTCCTAATTCGAGCTCCTGCCAGCAGTTGTTGGTGGGATGTCATTCTCTGATTTCTTGGTAGACTGTTTATTGATCTATTTTCATTCTGCTGAATAAAGCTTTCCCTTCACTTTTAATCAGAATGGGTTGAACGCGCTCCATCTTGCTTCCAAAGAAGGCCATGTAGAAGTTGTCTCTGAATTATTACAGAGAGAAGCCAATGTGGATGCAGCTACAAAGGTCAGTATCTCATATTTAACTCTTTTTGATATATTACTTGCCAAATTCAGTGATGCTTCAGCCCTCACTGAGAATCAGGGTAAACAGTTCATGAGGACTTGCCAACTTTGTTCCCTTTGGGGACATTTTAAAGACAGTTATTGGTGGTGATTGTTGCCATCAAGTCATTTCTGACTCATGGCAACACCATGTGTGTCAGAGCAGAGCTGTATTCCATAGGTTTAAATATATCAGGATTAGATATTTTGTAAAATGTTGAAACATAGATAAAAAGGTGAATGGGTTGATGTATCTTTTAATTTTGCAGAAAGGAAACACAGCATTGCACATAGCATCCTTGGCAGGACAAGCAGAAGTAGTAAAAGTCTTGGTCACAAATGGAGCCAATGTCAACGCTCAATCTCAGGTAACCCTTTTACTCTACTGCAAAGAAATTTCCTCACTATAATTTATAAATAATGTGTCCTCCAAGTCAGGTGCTTGCTTGATTCCTGTATCCTCTAGTAACACAATATGTAAGAGCTGTATTTAAGAAAAACTATAATATTGCAGAATAGTTACATTTGTACGTAACCTCATTCACAATATGCACAAGTGAGAAGTAGTGATTTTTTTTTTTTTTTTTTTAAGACGGCATACGAGATGTCGAGCA
>NW_006921603.1:6415814-6421933 GCF_000298275.1 Orycteropus afer afer | reverse complement strand
TCCAGGCTCCACAGACTAAGGCTTTCAGTCATCCTTCAAATAGCCTTTTTTTTTTTTTTTTTTTTTTAGTAGTGATTTTTTTTTTTTTTTTTTGTCATCTGTCTATGAAACTATGACTGTTAGTCACAGACAAATGTTTTGAGGGTATCAGTTATTTGAGGCCTTATATTTATTACTTTATGATGCTAGTTTGTGTGCAGTCTAAGTACTTATTAGCTTACTAAGCAAATAAGGATGCCTATAAATGAGGAAATATTCCTATAGGTTCAGCATCTATCCGTGCTTTATAAAATTAAGAAGGGGAAGAATCTGCTTGATTCCTATTTACTAAGGAAGGAATCATTGTTTTTCTCTTAAGACAGATTTAAAAAATATATATGTATATAAATATATATCCATATATATTCATATGTATGCAGATATGCACCCACCTCTTGTCTATCACTTTTACTGTAGTGGCTTGTGTATTGCTGGAAGCTATGCCACCAGCATTTCAAATACTAGCAGGATCACCCATAGTGGAGCTTCCAGAGTAAGACATATTAGGAAGGAAGGACCTGGTGATCTACTTTGAAAAAAATTTTTGACCTGTGAAAAACTTAGGAATAGCAGCAGAACAGTCTGATAAAATATTAGAAGGTGAGCTTCTCAGGTTGAAAGGCACTCAAAACACAGCTGGGGAAGAGCTGCCACCTCAAAGTAGAGACAACATTAATGATGTGGATGAGGTCAAACTCTCAGGACTGTCATTTCAGGCACAACTCAAAATGGAAAGAAACAGCTGAAAAAACATCCATTAATAATCAGAACATGGTATGTACAAAGTAGGAATCTAGGAAAATTGGAAGTTGTCAGAAAAGAAGTGAAACAATTGAAGATCAACATCCTATGCATAAGTGAGCCAAAACGGACTGGTATTGACCATCATGAATGGGACAATTATTTGGTCTACTACAAGTTAAAGAGGAATGTCTTCATATTCATGGTCAAAAAGAACATTTCAAGATCCTGATGTACAACACTATCAGTGATAAGACAGTATCCGTATGTCGAGAAGGAAGACCAGTCCATATGACTGTTACTCAGATTTATGTACCACCCATTAAGGCCAAAAATGAAGAAATTAAACATTTTTACCAACTTCTGTAATCTAGAATTGATCAAACATGCAATCAGGATGCATTAATAATTACTAGTGATTAGAATGTGAAAGTTAAAAGCAAAGAAGGAAGAATTAGTAATAGAAAAATATGACTTGGTGATAGAAATAATGCTGGAGATCACATGATAGAATTTTGCAAGACCAACCACCTGTTCATCGCAAATACCTCTTTTAAACAACATAAATGGAAACTATACATGAACCTTGTGGAATGGAATACACAGGAATCAAATTGATCACATCTGTGGAAAAATACAAGAGAGGAGCTCAATATCATCAGTCAGAACAAGGCCAGGTGCCAGCAATGGAATTAGACCATCAGTTGCTTGTACACAAGTTCAAGTTGAAGCTGAAGATAATTAAAACAAGTCTGTAAGAGCCAAAGTATGACCTTGAGTATATCCCATCTGAATTTAGAGACCATTTCAAGAATTGGTTTGATGTATTGAAAATGAATGATCGAGGACCAGAAAAGATGTGTAATGACATCAAGACCATCATACATGAGCATCATACATGAAGAAAGAAAAAGGTCATTTAGAAGACAGGAAAGGAATGAAAAAAGAAGAATAGGTTCTGAAACTTGCTCTTGAATGTAGAATAGCTAAAACAAATGGAAAAGATAATGAAGTAAAAGAGCTGAGCAGATTTCAAAGGGTGGCTCAAGAGGACAAAGTTAAATATTAAAGTGAAATGTGCAAAGGTCTGGAGTTAGAAAACCTAAAGGGAAGCACATTTTTTGACATTTCTCAAGCTGAAAGAACTGAAGAAAAAATTCAAGCCTCAAGCTGCAATATTGAAGGATTCAATAGGCAAAGTATTGATTAACACATGAAGCATCAAAAGAAGATGGAAAAAATATACAGAGTCATTGTACCAAAAAGAATAGGTTGGTGCCCCACCATTTCAAAATGGCATAAATGATTAAGAACCAATGCTACTGATGGAAGAAGTCCAAGCTGCACTGAAGGCATTGGTAAAAAGTAAGGATCCAGGAGTTGATATAATACCAATTGAGATGTTTAAACAAATGGATGCAATGCTGGAAGCATTCAACTCATCTATGCCAAGAAATTTTGAAGACTAGTACGTTGCCAATTGACTAGAGGAGATCGATATTTGTGCCCATTGCAAAGAAAGGTAATAATTTTTTGGAAATTGTTGAACAGTGTCACTAATAGCACACACAAAGTTTTGCTTCAAATAATTCAAAAACAGTTGCAGCAGTGCATAGACAGGGAATTGGCAGAAATTCAAGCTAGATTCAGAAAAGTACGTGGAACAAGGAATATCATTGTTGATGTCAGATAAATCTAGATGAAAATGGAGAATACCAGAAAGATGTTTACCTGTGTTTTGTTGACTATGCAAAGACACAATCTATGTGGAGATTACAACAAATTATGGATAATATTAAGAAGAATTGTAATTCCAGAACACTATCATGCAGAATCTGTACATAGACCAAGAGACAGTCATTTGAACAGAACAGGGGAATACTACATAGATTAAAATCAGGAGAGATGTGTGTCACAGTTCTGTCCTTTCACCATACTTATTCAATGTGTATGCTGAGCAGATAATCTGAGAAGAAGCTGGACTGTATGAAGAAGAACACAGCATCAGGATTGGAGGAAGACTCATTAACAACCTGGGATTACGCAGATAATACAATCTTGCTTGCTGAAAGCAAAGAGAACTTAAAGCACTTACTGATGAAGATAAAAGACTATACCCTTCCATATGGATTACACCTCAACATAACGAAAACAAAAATCTTCCCAACTGGACTAATAAACAACATCATGATAAACTGAGAAAAGATGAAAGTCTCAAGGGTTTCATGTTACTTGGATCCACGATCAATGTCCATGCAAGCAGCAGTAAAGAAATCAAACAACGTATTGCTTTGGGTAGATTTACCGCAAAAGACCTCTTTAAAGAGTTAAAAAGCAAAGATGTCACTTTGGGACTGGGGTATATAATAACCAAGCCATGTATTTTAATTTACCTCATATGCTTTTGAAAGCTGGACAGTGGATAAGGAAGAGCAAAGAAGAATTGATGCCTTTGGATTATGTTGTTGTTGTTGTTGTTGTGTGCCGTTGAGTCGGACCTGACTCATAGTGACCCCTCCTTGGGTTTCCGAGGCAGTATCACTACGGAAGTAGATTGGCCCATCTTCCTTCTGAGGAGTGGCTGGTGGGTTTGAACCGCCAGCCTTCTGGTTAGCAGTCAAGTGCCTTAGGCACTATGCTACCAGAGCTCCTTTTGAATTATAGTATTGAATATACCACAGACTGCCAAAAGAATGAACAAATCTATTTAGAAAGAAGTACAGCCAGAATGTTCCTTAGAAGCAAGATGATGAGACTTCATCTCAAGTATTTTGGACATGTTAGGAGGGACCAGTCTCTGCAGAAGTACATCATGCTTAAGTTAGAGGGTCCATGAAAAGGAAGACCCTCATTGAGGTGGATTGATAGAGTAGTTGCAATAATGGGCTGAAACAATTGTGAGGATGGCACAGGGCCAGGTAGTGTTTCATTCTATTGTGCATGAGGTCGCTATGAGTCAGGTATCACCAGATGGCACCTAACAACAGCAAATAGGTATATATTTATATATACATACACATCTGAATAAATTTTCAAAATCCAAAATTTTTAAAATTTCTAGATTCTCTATAATTGAATACACTAAAAAATTTTTCAGTAGTTCTTCTTATAAACTCATAGAATCTTGTGTGAAGTTCTAACACAAATAGATTATTATTTAACAGACTTTGGTTTTAAAACAATTAACTTTATCAGTTTATAAATAAAGTGTTCATTATCGAAGTATGCCTTATTTCAGTCTCCACAGACATGAGGTTGTATTGGAAAGCAAACATCATCTTAACACAAAAATACTGACAGTTGTAAAACTGGTCACCACTCAACTGGAAGCTGATATCTGTCCTGTTGGTCAGTTTCAATATCCAGGATAATTGGATATTGATAAAACTGAGTACAAGAAAAAAAAAAAATCTCAAGTCTTAGAAAAGACTGAGCATTTCATGAAATCGGGGAAAGTGATTTTGGACAACTGCTGGGTACACAGACAAGCTCTGGGTAGGTAGCTTTCTGGTAGCATCAGACCAGACAACATTGCAAGAATGAGGAGGATTTACTGATAAATGTTTCAAACTAGAATGATATGAAGACCAACGGATCAAATTAAGGGGAGAAAAAGAAGATTAAGTCAGACCTTTGATTCAATTTAAGACATGGTCACATACATTTTGCAAAAAGATTGTTAAAAGTGAAGTGAAGGATGTCAAGATTCTACATTTTCTACACAAAAAGCACACTTGATTTGTTTTAGTCTTTGTTCCTTCTTAAAATTAATAAACAGATACAGTTAAAACCTAACCCCATAACCTGTTAACATTGAGGGTATTCCTACTCATAGTAAGTTTGTAGGACTGAGTAGAAGTGCCTCAAAGGGTTTCCTACGCTGTCATCTTAATGGAGGCAGACTACTACATCTTTTTTCCACAGAGCGGCTGGTGGGTTCAAACCACCAACCTTTTGGATGGCAGCTAGGCACTGAACCACTGCACCACCAGGACATCTTCATTTATAGTCTATATTTTGTTGTTGTTGTTATTTGCTGTCAAGTTAAACCATGTAAATTTATTTTCACAATTTCTAATTTTATCTTTTAAGATAAGGCCTCCATCAAACCTTTTTTCATTATTCACTATGACCTTTTTGTATCCATTTTAAGCACACTTGGCTTTTAAACTGATTTTTTTTTTAAATGTCCTATAATATTTCATTGAGTAATAGCCAGTTAGGTTTTGAGATAGTGGGACAACCATTCAATTCATTCTTTCTCACCAAGGGAGGAAAAATGAACTTTCTCTTTAAACATGGCATATATTCTTGACTGATGCTTACAGCAGCCATGGCTTTAAATCTTCCTTGTAATATCTGGTAGAAGCTGCATTTGAAATCAAATCCTAACCAATTTTGACTTCCATTTATACATACTCCATACTGATGATGAAATGAGAGAGTAGAAGATAGGTTGTGAAATACCCTGTTACTTGCAGCTGGCCTTGAAATGCAGGTCACACACAGTGCACAGCAAAGCATTCTCCCTTCATCCGAGACATGTCCTCGTATGCCTTCTGAACTGCATCACTCTGTGGACAGAATAAGTAATGAGATGACCAAACAGCAGAATGGAGTTTCCCTGATAACTCCCAGTTGCAACTCTTCATTGCTCACCCCTGTGGTCAGAAAGTCAGGTCCTGCTGAGGTCAGACAGATGGGTCAGGTCTGGACCTTCTGTCATACCTGAATTCTCACAGATCTTCTAAAAAATCAGTATGATATATGAATCAGGGCAAACTCATCACCGTGCTTTTAATGTCTAATTAAGGGCAGCACTTTAAGTGTATGAAGACTAGCTATAGGACACTAGACATTCATGGATAAATATGATTAAATGAAATCACATGACAACTTTATTTTGTGTTAAGAGGGTATTATGCAGCATGCCTCACTATTATCTACAAAATATTAAGTCTCCAGATTGCATGCTTATGTTAACACCACTATAAATGCTTGGAGCAGAAAGTATTGAAGATACTGGATAAAATCAGACATCATGTAGCATACTTGCTCTATCTTGTGCTGCTCTGCTATTTGAGAATTAATGTCTGTCATCACTACAGAAAAGAAAATGTAAATTGGATACTCTTATGTTCACTCCCAGCCAACTCTTTGATTTGAAAATTTCCTAAATTAGAAAATTAATATAAAAAAATTACTGTGCTTTTTTTCTCTTAAAAGAAAATTAATATTCTTTTTGAAATCTAACTGTGTTCTCAATCCAGGTGCTTTTTCAAGGAAAGTCATGAAAGTTGTAGGTTTCCCAGTGACAACACTTTGAATTGCTTGTGCCT
>NW_006921603.1:6391043-6415044 GCF_000298275.1 Orycteropus afer afer | reverse complement strand
CAATCCTACTTCTGTAGTGATACTGCCTCGGAAACCCAAGGAGGGGTCGCTATGAGTCAGGTTTGACTCGATGGCACATAACAACAACAACAACAACAATCAGAAGCTAGAAGGAAAGGCTGCCCTTTGATCCTAATTTCTACAGGTGAATTAGGGTGGTCTTGGTTCTCTAGTGCTGCTATGACAGAATAGCACAAGTGAGTGACTTTAAGAAACAGAAATTTGTTTTCTCACAGTTAAGGAGGCAGAAAGTCCAAAATCAAGGCTCTGACTCTAGGCAAAGGCTTTCTCTCACTGTTGGCTCAAGCAAAGGTCCTTGTCTCTTTAGCTTCTATTCATTGTCTTCTGGGCAATCTCCACATGGTGTGGCATTTATCTTTATCCCTGCTTGCTTCCCTCCTGCTTCTTAATCTCCTTTTATATTTCAAAAGAGATTAACTCAAAGCACACCCTATGCTAATAATGCCTCATTAACATAACAAATAAACCCATTGGGATTATCACCACAGGTATAGGGGTTAGGATTGTACATAGTACATAGGTATAGGGAGGCAGGGAGGACACACAATTCATTCTAAAACAGGTGAGTAGGGGGCACTGGAAGCAGCCCTGGTGGCACAGTGGTTAAGTGCTTGATTGCTAATCAGAAGGTCACTGGCTCAAACTCACCAGCCAATCCAAGGGAGGAAGATGTGGTGGTCTGCTTCTTTAAAGATTTACAGCCTTGGAAACGCTATGGGACAGTTCTATTACGTCTTATAGGGTCACTATGAGTTAGAATCCACTCTGGCAGTGGGTTTGGGTATTTGTTTGGAGGCCATTGGGCAGAGAACAAGGAGCCTG
Organism: Orycteropus afer afer; assembly: GCF_000298275.1. NCBI lineage: Eukaryota > Metazoa > Chordata > Mammalia > Tubulidentata > Orycteropodidae > Orycteropus > Orycteropus afer. The sequence goes on along the minus strand of NW_006921603.1, from coordinate 6,414,201 downwards.
GTGGGACAGTGGTTAAAGTTCTCCGTTGCTAATTCAAAGGTTAACAGTTCAAACCTACCAGTCACTCTGGAAGAAAGATGTGGCAGTCTACTTCCATAAAAATTGGTTTGTTGTTTTGGCTTTGGGGCAGGGGACATTGTTGAGAAGGATAGAGAGCAAACTGGAGGAGCAATAGAAATTATTCTGCACATGTGTTGTTGTTGTTGTTATGTGCCATTGAGTCGGCCCCAACAACAACAACAACACATGTGCAGGATAACTTCTGTTGCTCCTCCAGTTTGCTCTCTATCCTTCTCATCCTACCCTGTAATTAAAGAAGAGCAGTCCAAATGGTCATAATGTCCAACCATGACCGTCCTGCCAGAGAAGAGAAAATTCCTCAAAAGAAAATAAGTGTGATATTGCCAAAATAAAGGGAAATGGATATGGATGCCAGTTGACCAAAACCAAAGAGTTACAAAAACATACACACATCCCACTGTGGAATTGAAATTTTCATTATGGAAGCCCTAAAGAAAACTCAAGTTTTATCAGTAGGGTTAGCAGATATAGAATGAGACCACTCAGAAAACGACATGTTTTCAGTTAATAGCCTAAAGATCATATACACTCAAAAAGAAGGGGGAAACTGTTATGGAAAATGATTAATTACAGGGCTGTTTCTTGCTGTGACTCTTGTCTATAGGTTATTTCTGAGTAATTCTCGTTCTACTCATCTTATTTTCTGACATTGTAGAAAGGGCATGTGGAGTGATGTAAAGGATACACATCTCAAGGATCACTATCTGAAAGTTCCAGTTCAGTGAGAGTGAACTCTCCTTTAACCTCAGTTCCTGACTTTGAGTTTTTTGTGGGTCATGAAATAATTGTCTGGGAGGCATCAGAGCAGCAGTGCCCATCCATTGGGGGTAGAAGGCAGATCTGTGTAGGTAGAACAGTGTTTTTAAGTGATCTTGAACCACAGTAGACCTCCTCCATCCTAAAGTTGACAGCTCACTCATTTAAATTATCAGGTTGATTTTTATGCTTGAGAAAACTACCTCCATTTGGAATTTTTCTTTAAGAAATTTTACTCCTGAAGATTTAAACATGTCTTCTAGAAACTTCAGTTTTCTAATATTGCACCTGATGAGGAAAGATTGATATTCAGTAGTTAAGTTGTTGTTGTTGTTGTTGTTATGTGCCCTCGAGTCAGCCCTGACTCATAGCGACCCCTCCTTGGGTTTCCGAGGCAGTATCACTACGGAAGTAGGATTGCCCAACCTTCCTTCCGAGGAGTGGCTGGTGGGTTTGAACTGCCAGCCTTCTGGTTAGCAGTCAAGTGCCTTAGCCACTATTAAGTTAGCTATAAGAAAAATATACACTGGTTTTACTTTTTTTTTTTTTTCCCCCTTTGACTTTTTTGTTGTTGTTGTTCATCCTTCAAAAAAGTACTTAAATCAACCTTTTGTTTTGGTCAAATAGTCAGCAAATGTAGCCCTAAACTACCTTGCACTTTCCCTTTTAGATGGGGAGGAATGACAAAGATTTCAAATACACACACACACAGACATATTATGTTGCACTTAATCCTTGCTTCATGTTTAAATGTTAATAAGCTTTTTAATGATAAAACATAGTAAAAGCATGATTCACTGATGTTACTAGGTAAACAATTTAAAAGGAAAAGGTATGAAGAATCAGGAATCCTATGTATAATATTACACCTCTTTCAATTTTGTGTTTCTAATCTTAAGTTCAGGAGATAGATAACCTAGCATGTTACAATTATGTGCGATAATATACAAAATAGGGAAAGTAGAGCACAGGAACTCTCTGACAAGTAAAGTGTGCGTGCTGTAGTGGATTTCTCATATGACATCACGCCTGTGTGCTCAAGGACCTTTTCACCTTACTCTCTAATTCTTAACTATAAACCAAATGAGTGAGGCTACCACATAGCTGAATTACGTAAACAAAACTCGCTGCCATTGAGGCGATTCAACTCATAGAGACCCCTTCTTGGGTTTCAGAGGCAATATCTCTATGGAAGTAGATTGAGCATATCTTCCTTCCGAAGAGTGGCTGGTGGGTTTGAACCGCCAGCCTTCTGGTTAGAGGTCAAATGCCTTAGGCACTATGCTACCAGAGCTCCCAAGGTAATCATATAATACTGGTATCTGTAATGATAAATGTAATCTTTTGATGCATAGTTTAAATAGTATTTGGTAACAGTTTAGAATATACTTAGTTATATTATTTGAAATTGTGTGATCTATACAATGACACGTCTGGAAAATTAACTAAATATGACCCCATTCTGAAAAATTTATTCAAAGAGTTTATTATAATTTGGAAATCATCTACTTGATGTTTATATTATGCAAACAGATTATTTAAATAGTATAATATTTTATAGGTAATTTTTAATAGCTTTCATTAACCAACAAATCACATCAGCATGGCTTTGTAGCCAAATGTAATTCCACATGCAATCTATAAAATATTGAGAAATAATGTTTTGTATAATATTTTTATTCCTCCTCATCATCATCAAGTATCATCTTCCAAAGCTTTATAATGTACAACTAAAAACTGAGTAGATTCCAACTTATAGTGACCCTTATGAGTTTCCAACATTGTAAATCTTTACAGAAGTAGATTGCCTCATCTTCCTCCCATGGAGCAGCTGGTGGTGGGTTTGAACTGCTGGCCTTCTGGTTAGCAGCCTTACCCACTTTTATAATGTACCATATCCACTGCCATCAAGTCAGTTCCTACTCACAGCAACCCCTATTGGGTTTCCAAGGCTGTAAATCTTTACAGAAGTAGATTGTCTCATCTTCCTTCCACAGAGCAGGTGATTAGTTTGAACTATCAACTTTCTGGTTAGCAGCCAAGTGCAGGAGAGCTCCTTTTATAATGTATGTTGTTGTTGTTATGTGCCGTCGAGTCAAACCCGACTCATAGCGACCCCTCCTTGGGTTTCCAAGGCAGTATCACTACAGAAGTAGGATTGCCCAACCTTCCTTCCGAGGAGTGGCTGGTGGGTTTGAACCACCAGCCGTCTGGTTAGCAGGCAAGTGTCTTAGCCACTATGCTACCAGAGCTCCCTTTATAATGTACAGTAGGTGAGAAAAAGATACGGTCCCTTATGTTAAGTGTAGTCAACTGTCAGCATGTTTAATTAATTCTTGAAAGTATAATGTCTTATTAATTAATTTAAAATAATTTACATAAACTATTTAAATCTTTATTGATTAAAATCAAGTAGGAGCTCTGGTAGCGTAATGCCTAAGGCACTTGACTACTAACCAACCAGAAGGCTGGCAGTTCAAACCCACTAACCACTCCTCAGAAGGAAGGTTGGGCAATCTACTTCCATAGAGATACTGCCTCAGAAACCCAAGGAAGGGTCGTTATGAGTCAGGTCCAACTTGGTGGCACATAACAACAACAACAGCATACATGCACACACACATAATATGCGTTTATTTATAACATAAAAGTGAAAACTTTGGCCTTGCTACAATATTTCTGATATTTTTTGTTCAATTCTGGTATTTTTTGTTCAATTCTTTACCCTTCGATCTTTCTGTAACTTGCTGCCTATGTCCCACATCCACTATACTGATTTCTTATTCAATATTGGATCTCAGTCCACCGTGAAATTGTTCTGGAGGACAAACATACATGTGGAATGTACTTCTAATAAGGTTAAGATGTAATGTGCACATTTATTTGCTTGAATTCACGCTCTTTGACAATGTGAAAACACTAGGTAGCCGCTGGGTTGCAAACGTCCAACTTTTGGACAGCTCCTACCTGCCTTTTAATGCAGGGCTTCAAACTTGTTTTGCTCTGGCCAACAAAGCAAAATGGAAACATACCAGACTTCTTAAAATTTAGGCCATTTGTCATGCTAACTAGAATGCGAAAAATTACAGGTCAAAGCCCTGGAATGGAAGATTTGGAAGAGGCATGATGAGCCCTTTCAGGAAGCTGAGACATGGGATTGGATTGCTAGTAGGACTGTGTAGAGCCCCACACATTAGAGGGATGTGGTTGGCTACTGTCTTTAAGCAAAGCACTGCCATCTTTGAAGCCTTGTTATTTAAAATTGTGTAAATTTGTCCTCAAACTATTGAGCCAACCCCTACTTGGCAACATCGTCGTCTTCATTACAGTCACCTTCACTTGCTGCACGTGTAGCTTTTAAATCGCTGAAAAGGCTTCGAGCCTTTTTTTGTGTGCTTAAGTAAGGCTAAGTAAGAATCCCATGCACCTGGTCCGGCTGATCTATGGATCTTGTTCGTAACTCAGGGACTGCCTGTATGTGTGTGTGTACACATGTGCACACACATGATTGATAGAGATATTCTGGACATAAAAAAAAAATACTGTGCCTTTGCAAAAATGCAAGAGAAGGACACCTACAACAAACAATTGTTCTAATTAGACTCTACTCTGCATTTGAATTACACCATCCTAGAAACTGATGTTCCTGCTTTTGCTCTAAGTGACCCATCTGTAAGTTTGAAGCTATTTGAATTTAATATCTTTTTTTTTCTAAAGCAGGAACTATTTCAGAGGCTTGATTTTATGTGAAAATAATTATGTTTTATTTAAAATAGATAATTAGTGCTTGGGAGCTATGATGATTGAATGTATTCTTTACTTCCCCCATAGCATCTAGTACAATCCTTTTCTAATGGTAGATTCTCAGTAAAGGGTTGATGATTAAATGAATGTACTTATTTATCTAAAGTGGTTATGTTTGTCTGCATTGCACTTAAACTATTAATTATAAACTATAATTAACTATAAATTATGAAATGTAATTGTGAATTAAGTTTTAATTATGAATTATGCTTAAATTATACTTAAGTTTTCTAATAAATAGGAGTATTTACAATAAAGTATTATTAAAATCATTATATATGAGCTTTTCTTGGGTTATCATCCAAGAAATGATATCATCAGTACAGTGAAAAAAGTAAATTGGTTCTTGAACATTCAGACAAACATTTTATTTCTTAATTTGCAGAATGGTTTCACTCCACTGTATATGGCAGCCCAGGAAAACCACCTGGAAGTTGTCAAGTTTCTTCTTGACAATGGTGCAAGCCAAAGCCTGGCCACAGAGGTAGGATGCTTGGTTTTTAATATGAGTAAGTTCTTAAGATCATAGGGTGTTTTGTTCACCTGGAATTGTAATGTTGAGAATTTGTCCCACTGATATGTTAATTACAGTTTTATATAAACGCATGTGTTCGTGAGTTTTTATGAAATACGTTAGAAAGCCTGCTTTTAACCTTTAAAGAATCTACCACTGCTTGGATCCCCTTTCTACTTTTAAATGCCTGAGTCTATCCTATACATGAGCTATTTCTTCATTATTGAACATGTTGAGAACACTTTTGTGTCCTCAAAAGTAACCATTATTATGAAATAGTTTAGTGGTTAGCATTGGCATTAAAGCTATTTTTGCCCAAATTTAAGTTGGCCTAATTTTAATGACTGAATTTGTACATTCCTAAATTTAATTACATTTAATTAATGTGTCTAAACAAACTTAAACCTGTTGATGTCAAATCAATTCCAACTCAAAGATACCCTAAAAGGCAGAGTGTCCAAGGCTGTGATCTTTACAGAAGCAGATTGTTACATCTTTGTCCCATGGAACAGATGGTAGGTCTAAACTGCTGACCTTTCTGTTAGCAGCTGAGTACTTAACTACTGTGGTACCTGGGTTCCTTAAGAAGAGTACGGTATTTTTTTTAAGTGTTAGATAAAAAAAACAAAAAAAACTCACTGCTGTCAACTTGAAAAAAAGCATATTTTAAAATAATGGGTTTTTTTTTTGAGGATCAGGTTTGCTGGTCTGATAGAGCCTGATGGAACCACTGAGACTATGGCACCTAACTGCCCTTCAGGTCTGGAATTGAACCCACTCCTGTGGCTTCCAGCCAAACAAAAGACAAGCATATGAGCTGAACATTTACATTAGGCAGATATACTCCTTGGAGAGATCAATCATGGGAGAATAGAAAAGCTGTGGATACATGGGAAGATAGCTGAGGGAGGAGTGGATAGCAGTACATTTGGTGGGAAGGACACAGGGAAGGAGGAGGGGAACTATGGGGAGGAAGTGACAAAGGACGCTGTTGCATTATGGGAAATTGTAGTCAATGTCATGAGGCAAAGTGTATGTGAGCTGCTGTATGGAAAGTGAATTTGCTCTGTAAACTTTCACTCAAATCACAGTAAAATTTAAAAAAATAATTGGGTTTTTTTTAAAAGAATTCTTTAAAAATAGTTATGTGTCATTGGTACAGTCTTAGATAGTACAGTTTATTTTTAAAATTAATCCAGATGGAAGATTGTGATCACTTATAATATAAAGAACAAATGTTGTGTATTCTTTAGTATTTCCAAACTAGTGAGTTACATCAGTAACACCACTCCTCTTTCTTGAATTCTGATGTGTTTATTGAATGTTGCAGCAAAGATGACAACAGAGGAACCATGTATAACTTCACCCACCTTTTGAGATTGTGCCTTCTGGGAAAACCACTAAATAATTTAGCAGGCAATTCACACAAAAAAGACATATAAGTGACTAAAAGATAGGGAAAGATTCTCACCCTGACTCATAATCAATGAAATGTATATTAAACAGCTAAAGAATGAGATCCAATCTTTTGCTATTTGATTTTTGAGGGAGGAGAAGAAACTAACATTCATACAATATTGGGATTGATAATTGATTGCAGAACATTTGGCAATAAATATAAAAAATTAATATTCACATATTTCTTAGCAATTCTATTTCTAGGAATTCATATTATAGATATGAATTATGCTTAAACTGGTATTTAGGTTTGCAGGAGGGTACAAAACTAGTATATGAGAATATTCATTAACATAATTAGTAATAACAATTTTTAAAACCTAGATAGAACTGAAATATGCACCAGTAAGGAACTGTTTAACAAATATTGACATATTTATATAATAAAATGCTATTTAACATTATTACACATGAAGCTGGACAATATGTACTGCTACAGGAAAAATCCAAAAACATTGTCTTCATAGGTTTGCTCTAAGGAGTTGGAGGAAGGATTGAGAATTAGAATGAGCCTTATTTTTCACTTTATATCCTTCAGTACTGTTTTGGATTTTTACCATGAAAATATATTCTTTTTATACTGCTATTCTTAAAACTAGTGAGTCGGGTCTGACTCAACAGCATATAACGACAGTTAGGAAATAAAGCAACCCATTGCCACTGAGTCCATTCTGACTCATAGTGTCCTTATGGAACAGAGTAGAATGGTCCCATAGTGTTTCAAAGGCTGTAATCTTTGTGAAAGGAGACCGCCTCATCTTTCTCCTATGGAGGGACTGGTGGGTTCAAACTGCCAACGTTTTGATTCACAGCTGAGCACTTAACCACTGTGCTGTCAGTTAAGAAATAACTACTGGTTTATATCAAAAGAACAAATATTTAGTGGCCAGAAAACAGTGCCTAGCTTCCCACCTCAGGAACAGTAGCCAATCTGAGCCCTCAGCCTTGAGTGCGAGGCACGGGGTAAATGGGGCCAGGGGTCTGGTTTTGAGATCAGAGGAAATCCACTACCATTTTTGGATAGGGATACCAAGTAATAAAAATATCTTAACTATAGCACTTTCTTCATCTGTGAAGGATAGTTAGTATTATATTTTAGATTGTGATATATGGGATAATACGTATTGCTAATATAAAAGCAAACAAATACAAGCCCAATTTACTGACAATAGGTGTGAATTTAGCTTGTAAACTAATCCACAATAACCAACCGTGTTCTCCAGTATTTTTTAAGGTCTTGAAGCCCAAAAAGAGGTATTACAACTACCTTAAAGAAAAATAATATGTGAGATCCTCAGACCACTTAGTCTGTCTTTTGGCAAAGGGTAGTATATATATATTTTTTAATTTTTACTCTTTTACATTAATTAAATTCTACATTACCTTTTTAATAGTTTTAAGGGAAAAAAAGAATAAAGAAAAGTTCTCTCTAATAACACTTCACAGCCATGTTTTCGTGAAGGTTTGTGGTATACTGATACATGACAGTTATGTGATTAATTAAAGATGTTTGAATCTTTAACTTTTTTTTCTCTTCTGTTGGATATTCATATTAAAAAATAACACACACATGCACAAAATGAGGAACAACACACTTTATTGTTCAGTGTGAGTAGACTATCCTCTAAATATGGTATTGCTTCTTCCTATTAATAATGCTGATGTAGCAACCTTTAATGTATACAGAAGTCTGTATTTCTAAAAAGGAACCCCAGTCATGGTAGTTAAAGCATTTAGCTGATAATCAAAGTCAGCAGTTCAAACCCACCAGCTGCTCTGTGGGAGTAAGGTGAGACAGTCTGCTTGAGTATAAACCTACAGCCTTCGGAACCCCATGAGGCAGTTCTACTCTGTCCTATAGGGTGGCTGTTAGTCAGAATTGACTGACTTGATGGCAGTGAATTTGGGTATTTATAACACAAACAATAGGAACCAATTGAAGTATTAATTTAATAGTGAATTTTAATAGAATTTTTAATTTACTAAATGATGTGAGATCTTCTACTTCCTTCAGTACATACTTCTTTTTTCAATAAGCTCTCCATACATCATATCCTGTATAGATGTATGGAGTCTTTGGCATGATTGTGATTTTTAAAACTTTTTATATATGCATGTGTATTTCATATCAAATCATTTCTTTATGTCTTTCTTCTTTTGCTAATTAAGATTCTGAAGCATGAGGTACATTCATTTGCTCAGTTGTTGCACAAGTAATAATTAAGTACCTATTATGTGCTGGACACTCTACCAAGCAGTGAAGATAATATCCTGAGCAACTAGGCATGGACTCCGCTTACGGAATTCAAAGCACATTTCTTTTCTGGTTTTAGTTTCTATTGAGAATAGTTGCACAAAGCACCCCAAATTATTTAAACTTGGTGTGGAAACAAAATCTGGAGCTACTAATTTTAGCTACTCACACCTTGGAGCTGGTATCTTTGTGTCTTTAACTGGTTTATGCCAGAAGCACATTCTGATCAGTGCTAATCATCTCAATTGTAGTTCATTTTTCTGGTGTAAAAAGTTGTTTCCTTCATGTATAAGCCCCATGGACTTAAAAGTTCATATCAGTGGAAAGGTAGCCATTTTGTTTTGATTCAGAATAAAGGCAAGCTGTCATTTTTACTCTTTAGATTTTGTTCAGGTTTTAAAGGTAGGATGCAAAGTTAACCCTTAATAGACGTTTTTCCTATTATCACTCTCCTTTAAAACTTGTAATTTTCCTCCTTTTTTTATATAAATAAATCCAATAAAAAGCAGAAAGAAGAAAAATTTGTTTTACTTTGCAATGACATTTTATTAATCCAGATTTTTTGTACATGCAGACAACCTACACATTTAACTTTATGAAAACAAGAGCATACTTATATAATGTTACAGAGATTGCTTTTATATAAAACATTAAATTATGACCTAAACTTCATTTCTTAAGTATAAACTTGTAAAATAATTTTGGTGAAATCTGGGTCATACCCAGCCTTTCTCTGTTTGTTTTCCCCCCACTTAAGGCTACAGAGCGTACCCTTCTGGTTACATTGGTGTGCATCCTCTTCCTCTTTCCTGTCTTAGATAGTAAATTTGAAAGAGGCAGGTAGAGCTGCAGAGAGAGAATGAAGTCATTTCACGGTGGGAAAAAGACCATGATCATGGATACCCAGGGTGAGAATTATCCTGTATTTCTGTGGCTAGTCAAGAGACTGGAAGATAGGACTTACCTGTGAGACATAAATAATATTACCCATCAGGTGCTTTGGATCAGTATTTTTCGCATTCGTGAACATAAGTGTGGTGATTTGCATTCAGTCAAATAGATGGCAGGAGCTCTTATCTGTCTTTCAGCAAGGGAAAACAATGATAAAATTAGTATTTTAGGAAGACCACAGGACATTAATATGTAGGAAACTGGATTTTTCCTTCTCCCTTACAAATAGCCTTCTATAGAAGTGGTCATCTATTTGTACCACAACAACTGCAGAAATAAAATATTATGACCAGAATAAAATAAGGTGACTTACTTGCCAATTCTCTGATAAAAATAATTTTTTAAAAGTTCTCTTAACAGGGGAAAAAAACAAACTTCTTACTTTTTTTTATGCTTTGGTGATACATATTTTGAAGATGTCTTTTGCACTGTGAGTCCACTGCATTGTATTAGCTTTAATTACCCAAAACCAAAATTCACACTTGGTTGCCCTCTTACTTGTTAATTGAATACTAAAAAAAGAAAATACCTATAGGGCCAGTCTTGACCTATCATTTTCTTTGCAGGATGGCTTCACACCATTGGCAGTAGCTTTGCAACAAGGTCATGATCAGGTAGTTTCACTCTTGCTAGAAAATGACACAAAAGGAAAAGTGCGCCTTCCAGCTCTTCATATTGCTGCGCGAAAGGATGACACGAAAGCCGCTGCCCTGCTCCTGCAGAACGACAACAATGCAGATGTGGAATCGAAGGTGAGGCCTCCGGGAAGCAGGCTTTCATACACCAAATGATGGCAGACACGCAGCCTTTAAGAAGGCCGGCTTCCCTTTTGGCAAGCTTATGCCAAACACTCAATTTCATTGAATGGAATACAGGGGTGTGTCCAAATTAACCTATTGAAGACACATCCGCTTAGCATGAAAAACTAGGAGGGACTTCAGATGTTGCCCTATGCGTGCTAAAATGGAGGCTACCTCAAAAGAAGTTGATCCATTAGGTACCCGATAGTTTCCTTTTTTAATGCATTTTTTCGGTAACATTTAAGACCCCCGCTCAAACATTAGGGTGAAAAAAATTTACAAAATAATAAGATGTGCACAAATAAACCTTTGGTCAGTATCTAAGATGACAGGCAATACACCTTGTGTTGATCAGCTGCGGAAAGCATTCCAGCAGCAAGACAGTCACAGCCCTCAGTTCCCATTGTCTTGACATGCATTACTTGAAAGTCTCTTTCAAGGAAACGTGGCATTTGGGGTAGACCATTGGGTAGCCCTTCATTCAGTCTAGCTTTCTTTCTGTGCCTATTGTGCTCCCATAAAAGCTTTCATGCTCATCACTTAGCTGCCGTGAGCTTTCTGCAATCCATGTCACCGACAGTGAACTAACCGTTCATTTTTTCCTCCTCTTTGCTTCCAAATGTGTTAACCTAGATGGTGGTGAATAGAACAACAGAGGTATATATATACATACATATGAACTGTATCTGCATCTTCACTTTCCCATTACTTAGTGCCGCTGCTTCATTTCTTTTCCCTCCTCTTTGCATCGCCTTCTGTAGGCTAGATACCTGCTTTATACCCTTGCCCCAAAAGTAGCATGTGCCAGAGGAGATAGTAGTTTGATTACCAGGGCTTTCTGCAGCTGAACCTGGTGTTTAAAGGGAAGCACGAGGGATCTGCGAAACTTAAAGAGTATTGCTGTAGAATTGCTGAGATGAAGAGCTTTGAGACAGATGCTTATCAGCTCCACCTAAAGCTGCAGACAACCCTGTCATTCTACTCGTCCAAGACTGATTCTTTAGGGTTCTGCATGACACTTACCCTCAGTGGTGTCAGCAAAAGGAAAGTTATCTCAGAGCATTACCCAGTGACCCACCCTTCAGTAATGTTGTCAGTGATACAGCTAGCATGGCTAAGAGGCTTGCTAACAACTTATAGAAATGCATCTAGTTCCTATAAGATTTCAGTCTGGGGACTAAGTGAATTGCTGCATGTTTTAGCATTTTGTTAAGGAAGTAAAATGACCTTGGTATGCATAATCCAGAAAAATGTGTTATTGAATAAACATTTGCTAATGAAGAGATCAACTAATGGATTCTTCATGGAATGCAGTTGCCCGTGGGGCAAGACTGATTTTGTTAATAGTATCTCTTCCAAAATAAGTTTACTTTTATCATTAAAAATGACCTTTACTGGTGATTAATTTGAAACTATATTGAATGTATAACACCACGTGAATTTTGACACAGTTTCAGTGGTCGATTCTTTCAGCAATAAAGAATAAAGGGGTTGTTGTACTAATAAAGCTTTCCTTGATCTATAAAGATTTTCCTTGTTGTCCCTATTTTAATTTTTCAGAACATTGACTTCTATGTAGTTCTGCTACTAGATTACTAAAATTGCTAGATTACTTCTCCACCCTTCTTGGCTCCTCCCTGGCACTTCCTCCGCATTTTAGTTTGGGCTTAATTAGGAACCTGTGAGCAATTGGCACTGATCGAAAACTAGTACAGAATGGAATGTGGACCTTAGCATATTTTGCTTCCTCATTTTTATTTGGGCAGGGTTATGATATTAACCTGCCAGACATGGGTCCAGCAGGAATCACTTGAATGTCTGTTGTGTTCTCTTTACAGAGTGGCTTCACTCCGCTACACATAGCTGCTCACTATGGAAACATCAATGTAGCCACGTTGCTGTTAAACCGAGCGGCTGCTGTGGACTTCACTGCAAGGGTAAGAATGCTGCAATATGGAATGCCTTTAAAACATTTGAAATGATTCGTTAGTGTCCTTTTCTAACATAAGGAAGAGTTTGAAACAGATGTCCTCCAAGAGTCCTTCCAGTGAGTAAAAAGTGATAAGTTTCTATTTATGATAGTGGGTTTTATCTGGTGGCTTTGTGTGTGTGTGTGCTTTGACACAAGTGTACCTATTTACTAACAAAAAGTAAACCAAGCTCATCGAGGGAGGGAGTGATAAATATGTAAGTGTATAGCATATTAGAATATAGGATTCAAGTCATCATGGCTGGGAACTGTAAACTATTCCCCAAGCTGAAATTTCTAAGCCTCTTAGGAAAAGATCAGGTGATATGGTTCTGTAGAGAACAGAGTCTTGAGCTTATTGAAGGAAATGTGCTGACATATCTAGATGAGGCCCAAATATCAATAACCAAATAATAGATACCACCTTTTGCCTTTATCCTCTGTCCACTGCAAAGTTTCATAATGAGTAACAAAGTTCTGTAACATGAGCAAGCTCGTGTTTATTCATGGACAAGGGAGTTACAGCACCACGTCTACCCCTGGATGGCACATTGCGCATCCAAACAGAGTGAGATTGCTGTGAACATAAAAACTGATTCTAGTGCAAGGCATGATCCTTAGAGATTTCTTTGTCAGAAGGAGAAACGCAGTCAGAAGCAGGATGGGGAATAGTGGCTAAGAATGTTGGCGTGAGATTCAGACTCCCTGGGTTCAAGTTTTGGTTCCAACCTTTAGTCTTTGTCCATCAGGTTTTTTCATTATAAGTTCAAATAATAAAAATAATGTGATCATAATAAAATAAGATCACCATGCTCTCACTGGGCCACTTTGAGAATTAGAAGAGATGATGCATGTAAAGGACTTAGCACAGCATCTGACATTTTGTCATCATCAATAGCACCAGTAGCATTTACTTTTTGCTAAAACTTCATTTGTTAGAAGAGAAAGGAAACTAGATTGAGTAGAAGCAGTAGCAGCCTGAGTGGCACAAATGGGTGTTTGGCTACTAGCCAAAAGGTTGACAGTTCAAACCCACCTGGAGATGCCTGGGAAGACAGGTCTGGCTGGCTGCTTCCAAAAGGTCACAGCCTTGAAGCAGTAATACTCTGCACACATGGGGTCGCCATGAGTCAGAGTGACTTGGCAGCAGCTAACAAAACCAAGACACTAGCAGTAGTGCTTACAGCAGTAAAAGCAGTGCCATTTCTGAAGTACTGATCTGAGGGGCAGATGCCAGGCTAAGCATTTTTATCTCATTTTCTTCTAACATCAAAAAAAAAAAAAAAGTGTTGTTTAGCCTTGTTTTACAGAAGAGGAAAGTGAGGAGTAAAGATAAGAAGTAGTTCATCCAGGAACACAGTGCTAGTAGGTTGGAAGGGGCAAGATTCAAGCCTGGCAGCTGTTAACCAGTCCAATAGTCTGTCCTCCTTAGACAACTTAAAGGTTTCATTTTTCTTTTCCTCTTATACTTCATTAGTCCTATAAAAATTCATGAGTTCAAATTGTACTAATATAAAGGCTCTTTCCTGTCTTACTGCCATCAGCTTGCTAAAAGTCTTCAACAGTCTAAATGACACAAGAGAGCCAGTCAGATCAGTTTGCTCTACTGCAGTGTTCTTGTATTAACTACATCCTGAGGATTCCATGGCATAGCAGTCCGAAGCCTGGTTTGACATTTTGAAGGACAAAGTTAAACACTTCTTTAAGCCATGTGTAAACTTGACTTATGTTTATGGCACGTCAGTGCTAAAACTGAAGTTCATTCCTTTAGGATATATTTCTGTGGTTCTATTTCTTTAATTCATAGTATAATAAAAACCTCAAGTCATGTCTTCTAATTAGGACTTCTGGAAAATTTATGCTAGGGTATGGTTTGAAGTTTGTTTATGGGCCATTGTTCAGAAATTTCCTGATGGTGCTGAAAATAAGAAGACTGGGGAAATACTTAAGCAATTTAAGATGACAAATTACAGTATTATCAGCAGGGAAGAATTGTCCGATAAACCAGATAAGCACAGGCTTATTTGTGATCTGTAGTAAAAAATTGTATATGGGTTTCACCACATTACTGAGCTATAGTGAGCAACTTCACAGGTTTTTACTACAAAAACATGTGAAACTATTTACTACAAATGAGTAAGCACAAGTAAGCCTGTGCTTAATTTTCCAACGGTACTCCACCCCTATTAAGGATTGTTAATCTGAAAAGAAGCTTTGATTCTGTAGGAAGGTGCTGTGGGGTTGGGGGAGAGGCAGATGCCAGCCATACCTGGAAGTAGAATCTTTGTTGTGAAAAAATGAGAAATTATTCACTGCAGAGGAGGAAACAAACACAAGTAAGCTGTGCTTACCTTGCTTATTGGGCAGTCTGACTGATAATCAAACTCCTAGCAACTGCAAAGTATGTATTTATATTTAAAAATGAATGTGGTAATTACAACAAGGCTTACTTATTGATTAAAGATCAGTGGAGACCTCAGACCCATGTTGCTAATCTTGTTCAAGTTACTATACGTCATTGAAAATAATCACCGTACTTTGTTTAAAATGTGTTAACATTCAGATTTTTCACTGGTTTAGAAAGGGATTTCCCTCAGTGCTGCTTAATTAATGAGAAAGGTGCTCTGGTGGTGCAGTGTCTCAGGCATTTGACTGCTAACTGAAAGGATGGTGGTTCAAACTCACCAGCCACTCCATGGAAGGAAAACAGGGCAATCTACTTGCATAAAGAGGTACTGCCTCAGAAACCCAATGGGGGTTGCTATGAGTTGGCATTGATTCAATGGCAGTGGGTTTGGTTTTTTTCTCTTATTTTGGTTAATAGCATTAGGGGTTTCTGAGCTGAAGGCTGTGGTGGAGGTTGATTATACTTATAGGAGGCCTGTGTTGTTGCTTATACCTGGATAATCTCTTTGCACTTGATGATTGATGGCTTGCTTTAGGGTGTCTGAGAAGATCAGGTTTTCATAAAGTAAAATTGTGGCGACAGTTAGCTTCCGTAAGAAATCCATTTTAGGTGACAAATGTCTAGTAATTTTCATTACATAATAATCCAGCCTTTCTAGTTTTGTGCTACAGAAACCTCCCCCCGCCCCCAGCTGCCCAGTGGGGCCTTCCTAGGTCACGGTTCTCTCAGGATGTAGCAGAAATAGCAGATAGGAGTAGATGCCAGGAGCACAGATGGGATTAAATTTTACCTGGTTAGATCAATAAAGGGAAGATCATTAAGCCTCATTTGCTAAGCACTGGCTACAAATCGTAACCATAAATCATATACTTCAGGAACCAGGTTTGACTAGAGATACTGATTACCATGTTAAGGTAAATTCAAAACAACAGCAACCTTTATCTTATGGGGCTGTGATTTTGATTTCCTGGCTGTGTCAGAGTACAGTAGAGAATGAAGGATTTAGAATATTGAAGAAAGGCAGATGCAGTCTTGCGGTTCCCAGTAGACCTATGGACTCGGCATGACCCCCAGAGTTAGGCAACTTGCTAACAAAGACAGCTGGGGAATAAGAGCAAGAACAATATTTCCAGAATCATTTCCTGCATGCAGGAGGTGTTCATTTCCAAGGCAGATAAGAGACAGCAGCAAACGTGGTGTGACTAATGGGAGTACATGATGGAACGGATTGCTTTCTATGCTGCTTTGCAGTGCTAGCTAATTTATGCAGCAGTAAAGCAGATTCCAGCTAGTGGTGAATGTTACAGCCCCACGTATCAATTATGGCAACTGATTTATAGTACATTCTTACCTGTTTTATTAACACCTTTCCCTAGATTTATATTATGATGTCAATTTTGGTTTTCACAGTATGATTCTGCTATGTACATGTAAGATACACTGCCTGACATCTTCAGTATTTCCTCTTGGATTATCCATGGAGACCTATTCAGCCTCCTGGGTCTACTGCAGGGAGTTAATGCAGTAGCTGCTGAATGCTGAATGCAGCCTCAGCGGTCTCCACTCTTGGAATTGAGTCTGCTGAGATGGTGTTGACACTGTCTGAATTTATTCATGACCTGTGCTCTCTTAGCAAATCAGACTAGCTCTCTTGGGGAAAAGGATATAACTAAGACATACTAGAGCTACTACTGATCATCATTCCAATAAGAAGTATTTATGCATTGCAGTTACTAAAGGTCACATTATATTGTATGGATGCCTATAGAGTTCCTTTTATTGATTGAAAAGAATAGATTAATACTTTGCTGGCTAAGAGTTATTTCATCAACTGTAATAGACCACCTTACTTAATCTTCACTCTTGTCATTGACCTTGCTCATGTAAATTATTATCCAACTTCCCATTTTGAAAAATTAATTGAATAAAGTGTCTTTATGCTAGTCTTGTTACTTAGTGATTTTTATTTTTTGTTCTCTGAAAAGATTAGGCATTTGTGTGTTTAGAATTTGTATCTTTCTTGTTTCCAAAAGGTATAAATCCTTTAAGTACACAAAGTAAGACATGTGAGGATAAAACAAAGTAAAGATTACCAGATCACTAGAGGGATTCAGTGAATAAAACTTGAGGATTTAAAAAAAAAACTGGAGGATTCATTTAGGCCTTGAGGAATCTGAGAGGTGAAATATAAAGGGAAGCTTGGGTTATATAGTTTTCATGTTTTGGAAAGGAAATCTTATAGTCAGCTACAGAGACAACTTTTTTTTTTTTTTTGTGAAACACCTCACACATGATTTCTCTCATGTGACTATTTATATTAAGAAAAATGAATTATGTAGTTGAAAAATCTAAGAAGGCCCATTGCCGTGGAAGCTGTGATCTATGTACTTAGTGTTGTAATGTTCTCATTGTGCATGATAGAACATGGTGTGTGTCTCAGTGATGTGTTAACATGTACATAGAACTGCCTTTCTCAAATATTAGATATTTTAAACAAGAGCAGGAGCCATAGTTGCTAGACCATAGGACCATAGAACCAAGAGTTAGATCATAGATGAATTTCAACTGCATTATAGGAAAGTTTACTTTATTTACTTCATTTTATTTTTTTGTTAAAGTGAAAGCAGTGCTTTTAGGTACTATAACTACTAAATTTGCTGGGGGAGACAGGAGTAAAAGAGTCCAGTTTACTTTCTGCCCAAACAGAAGGCCAACGTAATTCAGCATGTGCATGGGCAAAACAATGCCCTTGGATAAACATTATCCAGAGATTTTTTTTTTTTTTTTTTAATTCTAAATCAAATTCAACTTAGCAAATATTTAAAGAGTAACTACTGTGTCCTAAACCCTGGAGATCCAGGCTTCAGTAACCTACTGTCCTTACTTTACTAATTTGTTCAGGCCTCAAAGTGCCTGTTACAGAATAAATGCTCTGCAAGTATTCATTGCCTTCTGTTCTTCCACAGGTGAAATTAATAGTAATAACGGTTTAAAAAGTTATAATTTATTAAGTATTTACTAAGTGACAGCATCTTTGTTAATAGTTTTACAGAGTATCTCAGCAGTCTTGTGAAGACTAACCCACTGCCATCGAGTCAATTCAGCTTCACAGTGACCCCCCATAGGGTTTCCAAGGCTGTAAAACTTTATGGAACCAGACTGCCTTGTCTTTCTCCTATGGAGTGGCTGGTAGATTTGAACCACTAACCTTTTGGTTAGCAGCCTAGTGCCTTAACCACAGCAACATGAGAGCTCGTTATGAAGACTAAAGTAAAGGTATTATAAATACATTTATAGCAACTTTCCACATCCTCTTCTTCACCTCATTTTCAAGGCTTTGAATTCCTCCAGGTCAGACCTATGCTGTATTTACACATTTTGTAATCCCTAGCACATAGCCCAACATCTGGGACTAGGAAGGACTCAATATGTATTTATTGACTTCAAGAATCTGTAAACAACTTCTACCCTCCTTGCCTACTATTGCTGGGCTCCCAGCATCTATGTAAGATTGCTTTGCTCAAGCTCCAGTCCTCTCCCCTGCCTATCAAAATTCCCATTACTTAATGAACCTCACCTGGTGTCATGGAATTGCTTCACAAACTGAGACCAGCTGCATTAAGGGAGATGGAAAATCCATAGGATTCTAATAGTGGAGCTTTAGCCCACTGCACCAAAGCTAAGTGTTGAATGTAAGATGCAAGGCCAAGTTTATTTGCGCAAATGGATTGAGAATAATGTAGACTCAACAGCATTAAAGACAAAGATGTCTTTAAAAATGGTTACTAATGGACTTCACAAACCCCAGCCTCCATGACCCTGAGTCAGGAACTAGATGGTGCCCAGCTACCACTGCTGACCACTCTGAAAGGGATCGTAATAGGAGGTCCTGGATAGACTGGGAGAAAATATGGAACAAAATTCAAAATCATAAAAATGACCAGACTTACTAGTCCCATAGAGACTGCTACCAGCATGCAAAACCATGGCTCTTGGACATCCTTTAAGCCTGAAACCAAACTCATTTGTGGCTCAGCTTTCAGCCAAATAGGACTGTAACGTGAACAGTAACACCAGGGAGGTATGCACTCCTCAGAACAACCAAGCATGCGAGATGAAAAGGGTAACATTTGCCCAAGGATAAAGGCCGGAAAGCAGGAAGAGACAGGAGAGAAGAACAAATGGAAGCAGTAAACACAGGGAGGAAGTCAGAAGAGTGCTGTTATATTCTAGGGATTGCAATCAATGTCATGAATCAAAATGTGTTTGAGTTGTTGAATGGAAAACCATTCCATTCATTACAAGTTTACAGAAACCCAAATCTTGAACCCAAATTGCAATAAAAAGTTTTTTTTAAAAAAAATGGGTTACATATGACCTTCTGATTGAAAATGGGGATTTGGGAGCCATGTGGTCTGCATCACCATATTCTTGTTGCTGTGGTGTTACTAATATATGAGGAGCAAACCGGGAAAAAAGTCATAGGGCAGAGTGAAAAGATACAGCTTTTATCTAGAATTTACTTTTGTAAGCGTGCCATGTATACTCATTCCTGACTTTTCTGTTTAATTTCCTGAAACCTTCATCAAAGATGAATCTCCTTTATACTTAAATATTTTTTAAAAATCTTAAATCCATTGGTAGATTTGGACGGATGGTGGTTAACATTTTCCTGTGAAAGTTCATTTGCTATCTGTGGATTTTCCTATGTGAAGAGATGAAATTTCTAAGTGGCCACCACATAGAATGAAGAGAAACACCCTCAGAAACATTCTTGGATCCCTGGGCTGTCAGTGGTAACTGATGTGGCCCAGGGAAATTCCTTCATCACCCACCATGCAGTTCTATTAACCCCCAAATGAAAGCAATGTCAGTCCCCGACAGGCCCTTGCCTTTTGCTCAAGCACCTTGTCTCACAGTGATTCAGGTGGTTGTCAGTCTCCCTTCTCTCTTCACAGTAGACAGTAGGCATAGTTTGATGGCCAAGTAAACGATATTGAAATCAGATGTCCAGGACCCCACTGTGACCCTGCAAGTTAAGTCTTTATCCTCTTAAGCAAATTATTTGTGCTTGTTTCATCATTTATAAAACGGTCAAATAATAGTATCTAATGAATAGCCTCATTGTGAGGACTGGATGAAATAACCTATGCTGTTGTTCTGTGCCCTCGAGTTGGACCCAACTCATAGTGACCCCTCCTTGGGTTTCCGAGGCAGTATTACTATGGAAGTAGATTGCCCCATCTTCATTCCAAGGAGTGACTGGTGGGTTTGAACCACCAGCCTTCTGGTTAGCAGTCAAGTGCCTTAGGCACTATGCTACCAGAGCTCCCAAATCTCTTAGCATGATTCCTAACATGGCCAGTGCTCTTGGCACATGTGTGTTAGTTATTAGTATTGTTTCTACTTTCATCTGGAAAGAGTTCCAGTCATTGTAAGCTATGTTCACCTAGAAAGGCAAGTGGCCTTATGTCAGCACTCCAGAGCACTTTTGGAGGTAGTCAGAGAGGTTGCTTCCCAGAATAAATGTTTGAATTGTGGTAGATTGTTTGCAGTAGTGTTTGTCAGCATGAGAAGATCCCACTTTACGAAACTATTTATATGGAATTGTTTGAGACAGTAAGAAGACTTCATGAAAAAGTCTGAGAAATTAGAAGGTACATATTCTTCTTTCTCTCCTTTTTTTTCTCTGAATATGTGCCCTGCTTCCTACAGTGCTGCTCTAGAACTGCTGCTCTAAGAGCAGTTTTAAATGACCCCAATAAATCCTATTTTAAAATTCTGTGGAATAAAATTCTACCAAAGTAGGAGCTGGCAGGGTTCTATTCATTCATTTGTGTTTTGAAAGGGAATTATTCATGAGCTGTAGAGTTTTCATTTTCTCCAGTGAGTGCAATGAGAGGTGATGGGCCGCTGTGCCTCACTGACCCTCTGCTATAGGTTCCGGCACATTGTCCACACTCATTATCGTTAAATGGTGCACCTGGATCAACTCAGATTCCTCCTGGTGCCCTATTGAGTGCTCCATCGTCTTCAGTGGCAATGTGAAAATGTCACTGTTCTTCCTCTAGCAGTTTGAAGACTATGCAGGAAGGGCACAGGAGCACCTAGAGGAAAGAGGACTTGGTGGTAGTGGTGGTGCTTAATTGATGCTTGGAGAAGAAACCAAGGAGTTGGTGAGCCCTTTTGGCCATCTGTATGCTCGTTTACTGGCTGTCTACCAAATCAAAGCAGGAGGGTCCAAGAAAACAAGTTAAGGTAGGAGATTAGCATGAACTAGCATAGTTGGAAAAATTTTTAAAGCTAGGCTGTGATGGAAATAGAAGGATTACAGTCAACTTGGAAAAATGTTTCCTCAAAGCATGGCAGTTGATGAACAGTTGCACATGTAAAATGAGATTGGAGAGGAGGAGGACATTTAAGGGAGGAGGCCCAGGCATGCCTGCCTGGAATGAGGACACTGGACTCGATCCTGCAAGGAGTCCTTGCAGGCTGTTAACAGAGTAGTGGAGTGGTAGCAGTGGCATTGAAGATGCATTATGACATTTTGCCCATGACTCATCTATCAGTTTGTCCTACCGTGGTAGCTTGCATGTTGTTATAAGACTAGAGGCTATGCCACCGGTATTTCAAATACCAGTAGGGTCATCCATGCTGGACAGGTTTCAGCCTAGCTTCCAGGATAAGACAGAAGAAGGAAGGGTCCATCCACTTCTCAAAGAATTGGCCAGTGAAAACCTTATGAATAGCAGTGACACACTGTCTGATATATTACTGGAAAACTTTATGAATACCCCTGAAACGTTTTCCAATATAGTGTCAAAAGGTGAGCCCCTGAGGTGAGAAAGCACTTGAAATACAACTGGAGAAGAGCTGCTTGCTCAACGTAGAGTCAATCTTAATGACATGGATGGACTAAAGCTTTCGGGACCCCCATTTGCAGATGTGACACGACTCAAAATGTTTCAGGATTTACCTGGAAATACAATGCTGTCAGTGATAGGATAATATTCATATGCTTATAAGGAAGACTAGTTAATACTACTGTTCAAATTTATGCACCAAGAATCAGAATCAAAGATGAGGAAATTGGAGGTTTTTACTACCTTCTGCAGTCTGAAATTGACCAAACATGCAATCAAGATGTATTGATTATTGTGGTGGTTAAGTTTGTGTGTTGACTTGGCTGGGCCTGGTTGAGTGGCTGGGCAGCTGGATGTAGTATTCCCCATGATGAGACTGGTAATAAACTCCATGGTGAAATCTACTGTGAGCAGCTAAGTAGTTGCCTTTGGGTATGTGGTCTGCTTCCCATATATAAGAAACAACATTGAGACTGGTCTCTAGCTTATGGCATGCTAGAACCCTACATGTTGCCTTGTTTTTGCTCAGCAGCCTGCCATGCTCTGCCAGCCTTGGAACTTTCAATGGACTGGAATTAATGGCCTGCCATGTGATTTGGTAACATCGGGACTGTGCCTTTTTACTTGTCAACCTTGGCCTTGTCAGCCTCAGCAGCTAGTAGCTGTCTGAGTGAAGAAAAGCCTCTAGCTTCAGTGGGCCAGGAGCAAGAGGCAGAGCCAAAGCCCAAGGCTGAGGGGCTTTGATTCAGCCCCTGGAGCCTGGCACTTTGAACTTGGACTTAGTCTCCAAATTGTAAGAATAAACTGCTATTTGTTAAGGCCGTCGTATTTGTGGTATGTTCCTGTCACAGTGGCACTAGGTAAGCATAACAATTACCACTGGTGATTGGAATGCAGAAGTTGGAAACAAAGAAGAATCACCAGTAGCTGGGAAATATGGCCTTGGTGGAATGCAGAAGTTGGAAACAAAGAAGAATCACCAGTAGCTGGGAAATATGGCCTTGGTGATAGAAATGATGCTGGAGATCGCTTGATAGAATTTTGCAACACCAAGAACTTACTCGTTGCAAATACCTTTTTTCAACAATGTAAACAGTGGCTATATACATGGACCTCGCCAGATGGAATACACAGGAATCAGACTGACTACATCTGTGGATAGAGGTGATGGAGAAGCCAAAACAAGGCCAGGAGCTGACTGTGGAACAGACCATCAACTGCTCATACACAAGTTCAAGTTGAAGCTCAGGACAATTAATACAAATCTATTAAGCCAAAATAGGACCTTGATTATATCCCAA
>NW_006921603.1:6388745-6389733 GCF_000298275.1 Orycteropus afer afer | reverse complement strand
TTTTTTTTTTTTTTCTTCTTTTAGGTTTATAACCAGGTTACTGGTATAACCTTGAATTTACATATTTTTGTTGTTGTTCAGAATTTTGGATTATCTTTATTTTTGTTAACTTTCTGGGTGACAGGTTCTTGCTCTGGTGTAATAACTA
The DNA here is from genome assembly GCF_000298275.1 of Orycteropus afer afer. NCBI lineage: Eukaryota > Metazoa > Chordata > Mammalia > Tubulidentata > Orycteropodidae > Orycteropus > Orycteropus afer. The sequence goes on along the minus strand of NW_006921603.1, from coordinate 6,389,585 downwards.
AAGTATGAATTATTTATATTCCTATTGTGATTGTTGAATACTTTGCTACTATTTTTTCTAAACTGTATACATCCTATTTTACTGAAACTTCTATGTGTAGTACATCATTCAAGACCCATAAGAGTATGGACATATTCATAGATGGGCAAACTGACATCCCCAAGAGTTACTGTCCTGTACCATACTAAGAACAAAGTGCAAAAACAGAGATTTGAATCCAGACTTTCTAACTCAATTTGTTGCACCTCAGTGTATGATCATCAAGAGCTGCTGGATTACATTGGGTCAATGGGAGACTAAGTCATAATGGTGCAGACAGGGTACATCTTGTGGAAGCTGAGGATGGGTTTACTGCACTAGTTATTGCGTGAGTCTTCACAATCCCTTAGCACAAGTGCACTGCACAAAATTAAACAAAACACCTTCTTGCCTGGGAACAACTTTGACTCATGCCTACCCCTTGTTTGTCAGAGTAGAACTGCCCCATGGGTTTTCCAGTGACTGACTTTTTAGAATTAATAACTGGGCCTTTTTTTCAAGATGCCTCTGAGTAGATTTGAACCACCAACCTATTGGTTAGCAGCCAAATGTTTAACCATTTGCACAGTCAATGACATATAGATTGCAATTTTCACTTGACTGCCTTTGTTATAAGTTCTGGTAGTACAGTGGTTCAAGCATTTGACTACTAACCAGAAGATTTGTGATTTGAACCTGTCAGTCACTCCACAGAAGAAACATGAGGCAGTCTGCTTCCATAAATATATACAGCCTTGGAAACGCTATGGGGCAGTTCTACTCTGCCCTATAGGGTTGCTATGAGTCAGAATTGACTGAACG
>NW_006921603.1:6386768-6387595 GCF_000298275.1 Orycteropus afer afer | reverse complement strand
GAGACACACCATTTCCTTTTGATTGGAAATTGAACATCATCAGAGTTTTCTGTAAAGAGACCATGCTCCTTGGATTCTGAGCTATGGCTAAACATTTACCCAATTTAAGAAGAGACTCACTCTCGTATATGTTTTCTCCTATATGAACCAGTTAAAGCATTGGTCTGCTAATCAAAAAGTCAACAGTTCAAAGCTACCAGCTGCTCTGTGGGTGAAGGATGAATCAATCTGCTTCTGTAAACATTTACAGCCTTGGAAATCTTATGGGGGTCACTATGAGTTGGAATCAGCTCTATGGCAGTGGGTTTGGTTTTGATTTGGTATTTAGTATCAGACAACTCAGGTTCAAATCTCAGGTTGATCACTTATTAACGATGTGACCTTGGTCATGTTCTATAACCCTTTCCACCTTCACTTTTCCCACTTGTGAATTTTAGTTAAGAGCCTTTATCTCATAGGTCATTATAGAGATTAAATGAGATGATGTGTGTCTCCTCAAACCAAAAAACCAAATACACTGCCATGGAGTCGGATCTGACTCATAGGCCCTGCAAAAAGTCAGAGCTCCGTAATTGGTAGTTTGTTTCTTTTACATTATATTTGTTGTTATGTAAAATAAGAAGTTGCTTAGACTAAGTCATCATGTGTCTTTTTTTTTTTTTTCCAGCAGAACCTTTTTTCATCTAGCAAATGCTTACAAGATAAAAAAGCATTTACTATTTCAGTTTTCAATGGCCAGAAATTCCTCACTGTTTATGGAGTTAAGGAATCCCTGAAATATATACTTAAAAAATCATGTATTTAAAAAGTACATGTCGAAAACTACT
>NW_006921603.1:6384692-6385263 GCF_000298275.1 Orycteropus afer afer | reverse complement strand
TGGTGATGGTAGTCAGATGTTGCTGGCCTTCCTCTTTCTGTCTCCTCCTGCTGCCCACCCTGGGCTGGGAAACTACTCATCCTCTACCTGTTGCTCCCCACTGGCCACCTTTGGCAGGGACTCTATTCATCTTCCATCTGCCCTGCAGCCCTATGTGGTCCCCATCCCAGTCTCCCCCTGTCAAGCTCCCTGGTACCTTCGGACCATCAGTTAGCCTTCCTCTGACTGCTCATGATCTCACATCATCCCATTGTTGCCCTGTGCCATTTATGGCTGGACTAAGACATTGCAAATGAACAGGAGAAAGCATCCCAAGGCCAGCAGCACTCATCCCTCATGTAACCTGTTCTTCACTGGGGCCTCCAGTATATTGTTGACTGTGCCCACAGAGGGTGCCTCAGGCCTGGCTGTGCCCTGTGTGGGGCCCAGAACATTGGAGGTGCCACTTGGGATTTTTTTCAAAGTTGTAAATTCAAAATGTTAAAGGTGGTTGGAGATAGTCGATAAGTAAGAAGTAGGTGTTTATCATTGTTTGAAATTTGGTAGCCTTAAAATTTCAAATCCTTATTCT
>NW_006921603.1:6383479-6384387 GCF_000298275.1 Orycteropus afer afer | reverse complement strand
ATATATAGGGTGGGCTGGAATACTAGTAATCTTTACTTAAATATCTTTCCTGTGCTTTCTCTGTGAACCTATGTACTAATCATTTTTCTGTGTCTCTTTATACTAGTACTAGTGCTAAGTATATAGGAAAATAGGATGAGAAAACATAGATAACTTAAAAATGTAAGTTTTAAAAATGAAGTCCCTAACTCATTGAAATCTTGACTTTTAGATTTCTTGTTTTGCCACTTTGACTAACTTTGTCTTTGTACTTAGAGGCAAAAACCACAAGTAATAAAAATTAGCAGAAGTATCAGATTTCTTAACTTTAATATTTATATTAATTATTTTGAGGTTTGTATTTATTGAGAACTTATCAAGGAACCAAGAAGTTTTGGTGACATTGTGGTTAAAGCATTTGGCTGCTAACCTAAAGGTCAGCAGTTCAAACCCAACCAGTTTGTGAGAGAAAGATGAGGCAGTCTGCTTTCGTAAAGATTTATAGTCTTGAAAATCCTATATGCAGTTCTACTCTGTCTTCAAGGGTCGCTCTGAGTTGGAATTGACTCAGTGGCAGTGGGTTTGGTTTGTTATCAAGGAACCAAACTAAAATAGTCAAATTATTTTAGTCTTACTGTGTAGGAGATTCTGAGTTATTTCATTCATTTATATTTTCATTTAGTGATAACATACCCAAGGCATTTTCAAAGAAAAGGAGAGACATGGGATGGAGAAGGGGGAGATTGGTAATCACCTGTCTTTCATATATTAAAATGGAATGAAACACATGCCATTTTTCATAGTAAGGTAGGAAATGATCCAGATTTCACTTTGGGGACTTGAAGCAATGACTTTACTTTGGTGATTATTTCATGAAACAACCTTAGCTGCTACCCTAGCTGGATTTTTTTTTTTTTTTTTTTTTTTTT
>NW_006921603.1:6376187-6382988 GCF_000298275.1 Orycteropus afer afer | reverse complement strand
GGATGCCTAGCTGGATTTTTAAGAAATAATTGAAAAGGAAAAAAATAGGCAGACAATTCCATATTTCCCATAGAGCTAGTTGTTTCATCCAGTTTCCTAATATTAAAAGCATGGAACCCACATGTTTCTCTTGGCCATTTCCATCAGCCGTGGCTCTACCTGAAGGTCTTTCCTATTCATTTGTGCTACTCCTTTCCCCAGCCATGGTCTTTCAGACACTTTAACAGACTTGACCTGTCCTGAGCTGACACTTCTCTGACACCTTTTTCATCCACCATGAGCACTGCCTACCTTAGACTCTTCTTCTTAGACTCTTCACTTACTATTTTAGGTCCTCATGTCTTTTCTATGTAAACTATTTCAAAAGGTCTTTGTGCATATGGTTATTTCATATACTTTTAAATGGCTATATGATAAATAATAAAAAGAATACTAGTAGCTCAGACTTTTACAGTATTTACTAAATGCCAGACACCATTCTTAGTACTCATTTGTCCTTAATAACTCATTTAATCCTCATAACAGTTCGATGATACAGATACAGAAAACCTGCGAAAGCTGGAACTTTTGTAAGGTAGAAACCTGTCAGAGAAGGAAAACTCTAATATTTTCCACTGAAACTTGTGGGACGGAAAAGCAAAGTAGTCCTATCGAGTTCCAGCCCTTGCAAGTTTTACTGCACTGCTGTTAGCCTAATTTTACAGAGATGAAATCTTTAACATTAAATAAACTTACCTGAGGTTATGCAGATGTTAAAGAATGGACCTGGGATTTGAACCTATGCAATCTGATGCTAGAATATTAGCGCCTAACTACTATACTACCCTACCTCTCTACTGTCTTTATCTCTTAGCACATTGGTAAGTGCTCCAAAAAATGCTTTAATAGCAGGAATTGGTCATGTGTTTCTGTTGCTTACAAATGTGGGAACAGCATGGTCTAGGCTAGTGAAAGGAGCATAAAGTTTGGAATCAAACAAGCTCTGATAGGATTATGACCTTTGGCGAGTTATTTTTTTTTGATTCTTAGTTTCCTCATCTATAAAATAAAGACAAAAATTTCATAGTACCTCTTCCTAGGGTTGTTTTGTGTCTTATATGAAACGAGATAGGGAATGCCTGTGAGTTTCCTTTCTCCTTTTATCATGAGTTATCTCATTTCTTCTCTTGGAGGTCTTATAGTGGAGGCAGTGGAGGAATTACATCCATTTTCCAGATGAGAAAGTCACTTTATGGAGCATAAGGCACATTTCCAATGTTATGCTTTCTACTAGACCTACACTAAGAGATGGGGCTGAAATACAGTTGGAACTGGCAGAATTTGCCCCTCCTAAGCTCCTTATAAAAATTGTTTTAACATTTCTAAGCCACTTTTATAGTTTAGGAAGTCCAATAAAATGAATTTTTATTTTTGAAGTTAGAGGATCTTACTCTGAGCAGTGATCATTACATAACATACTATTGTATGTTACAATACAATACAATGTATATTACTTTACAAGACCATGATGACATTGGAGAAGAATATGCTAAATATGTACAAATCCCAAGAGATCATAGCTTCTTCTGGGTAATCATCATCTTTCTTTTCCTAAAAGTTGATGGCCAAATCTTTTCTCTAAAATCAGTTTTTATTCACTGATGTCATTGGTTGGTGGTCTCAAGAATATAGGTTATAAACAAAATGATTTATCTAAACATCAGGAAGGAGAGAAGCATATGAGAAAAAGAATAAACGCTAAAAGAAAAGGGCTGAAAATTACACATAGTGAGAGCACAAGTCCACATCAGAAATGATCCATGTAGTTTTGCAAGTGCCTAACTAGATTATTGGCCTAGAAATTTAGTGAAAGAAACTTGTTTGTTCAGTAATTGTATTTGGTCAAAATTCTGAATATTTCCCAATTCTGTTATGGTTTTATGTAAATATTTTTGTAGTTTGTAAAATGTATGTATGTATTACATATGATTGCCTTTTGTTTGTTTTTACCCACCATCTTCCAAAATGAATTGAGAAGTAAATGCTAGAGAAAGGAAGATCATGGTTATGACATCCATACATAAGTTTCTCAGAGTGAATAGTTGTTATATTGAATTGTTTGGAGAGAAGTTAAATGTGATGCTGGGGCGCAAGGAGAGGGTAGCACAAAACTTCCTGGGTGCAAAGGTGTACAGGGAGAGCTAAGGATGGAGCACTGGTGTTGTTAGGTGCTGTGGAGAGGATTCCAATTCATAGCAATCCCATGTCACAGAGCAGAGCTGCCCCTAAGGTTTTCTAGGTGTAATCCACACAGGAGGAAATTGCCAGGCCTCTCTTCCAGGAAGCCACTGGGTGGGTTTGAACGGCCAACTTTTTTCAGTTAGGAGCCAAAGACTTAACCTTTGCATCACCAGGGCTCCTTAAGGGTGGACCATAACATTGGCTAAAATCCTCTAACACCCCAGCCACCACCTGAGCATGAGGCAGTGGGAGCCCACCTCTAAAGGAACTTTAAGCATGAAGGACTCAGAAACAAAAAGCAAATTCAGCTCAACTCCTGACTACATTGGCTTAACCTCCTACAGCTGACCCTTATTTAAAAAATAAAATATGTTTTCTTGTATCAAAGGTACAACATTTAATATCATGGATTACATTAGCATTTCAGAAATTTTTGTTTTTTAACTGCTGAAGACCTCTGAGATTATCCAGACTAAACACTGATTTTTTAGATGAAGAAAGTGGAGGGAGGTTAAGTGATTTGCTTGGAATCAAAGAGTTTATGGCTCTTCGGATTCTCTAGGATTCTCAATTCTCAGGCACTGTCCCTTCCATTTCACTAAGCCCTCTGAGCTATAGTCTACCCAAAGGTCAGAAAGCTCTCCTAGTGGACTATGTTTTCTATATTCCTAATTTGATAAGTCCACCTGTCATCTTAGGTCTGGAATGGATCTACTGTGTTGCTTAGGTCTTCAGAGTATCACACACTAACCCTCAGAGAACAGAAACACAAAAAAACTTTAGAAGTCATAAGGAAGTTTACTATCTTCTGCCATTATTCACCCACACCAAAGAATGGTCCACACCAGAGCATATACAGTGCACAGCAAAGCATGTCACTTCCTCTCTCCTAACTTTTTAGCAACAGTTGAAACCTTCAGGCATGAACCGCTGCCTATACAGCAGGGGTGAGCAAACTATGGCCTGAAGGCTAACTCTAGCTCTTTGCTTTTTTCGTAAATAAGGTTGTATTGGAACACAGCTGGTCTCATTTCTCTACATACTGTCTATGGCTGCTTTTGGGTTACAGTGGCAGAGATGAGTTGAAGTAAAGACTGTATGGCCTGCAAAGTTGAAAATACTTGCTTTCTGGTCCTTTGCAGAAAAATATTTGTCTAACCCTGGTCTAGAACAACAATCTCAGCCCTTTCTACTCTCCCTCTGAATTACTAAGACAACTTTGTTTTACTCAGGTCGTCTTTTCCTTTCAGTTAATGAGTTAGTTGTTGATTTATACTTCAGCACCTAAGAATACTGAGATAAAAAATTCTTCAAATGGGAGAATCTATGATAGTTAAAAGCGTTTTAACGATAGCGACCCCCATTGGTTTCCAAGGCAGTAAATTTTTATGGAAATAGATTGCCCAGTCTTGCTTGGAGTGGCTGGTAGGTTTGAACCACCAGCCTTCTGGTTAACAGCAGATGCCTTAGGCACTGTGCTACTACAGCTCTATTACAGAAAATACAAATGGAAAAAAGAACTTGTTAGACTACACCCCATGAGGGTGCAATCAGCTAAATTCAGAATGTGGAAAATTCTACACAGTAAATTACCAATTTCTTCAATATATAAATGGACATGTGAAAAAGAAGATAGGATAGAGGAACTATGGAGATTACGAGAGGCTTAAGGCACATTTCAACCTAATGCAATATGTAGACCTTATAATTTGAATAAACTAACTGAGATAATTGGTGATAGTTGGAGAATATGAAAATGGACAGATCTTAGGTATGTTAAGGAATTATTTATATTTTCTAAGTTATTATAATGATATAGTGGTTGTGGTTTTAAAAAAAATCTCATCCATTAGAGATATTTAAACTGCAATATTTATGGGTGAAATAATATGTTGCCTGAATTTTTCCTTAAACCATTTCAGCAAGGAAAAACATTCGAGGTATAAAGGTTAAATACTGAAGCAAGGTGATGAGTACATGAAGGAAGTTCATTATGATTTTCACTCAAATTTTGCATATGTTTTAAATTTTTCATTATAAAATGTGAAGAAAGAGAACAATTGGGAGTTCTGGTAAAATGGTGGAATAAGCAAACAGATTGCACAGACCCTCTTCATCAAAGAATCGGGAAACCAATTAACACAGATACAGAAAATAATCCTAGAGCCCTGAGCTTTGAAGGAGAGGATATGGAAGTTGACTCAACTCCAACTAGTAGAAGAATCTGCATGAAAACACCAAAAAAGGAGACGTGGAGCTGCAGTCCATCAGTGATCCTGATGGCACCAACAGCTTGGATATCTCCAAGTGGTGTCAGGACCTAAGGATTAACCTAAAAATCAGCCCTGCTAACCAGGGGCTGCACAGAGGACTGCACTGGTGGCTGGTGAATAAAAGGGAAAACAGCAAAGAGGAAGGTGGGCTGAGCTGTGGACTTTTGCCTGTCTGGAGAGCACAGCCATTTTGAATGTTTACAAGCGGTTTGACCATTATGGATATTTAGAGTGACGGCATTCTCCCAGATTGCAGTGACTTAAGAATAGGCTCCACTTGCCAGGAACCACAAGGACATTCAAAACATGAATGACTGGAAAGGTGCAATATTCCCCTTGTTACTCTTATACCCCACACCATCTTGGTGAATGGAGGTGTGGCCATCCCTCACTCCCATCCACCTTCTGGGCCTATAGGAATTCCATCCCCGTCTGTGTGCTCAGATAGAGCCTGGATGCCCTGTCCTGCCTTGCACAGATTTTTTTTTCCCTTTTTTTTTAAGTTTGTTTGTTTTTGTCTGTTTTAATTAATTTATTTATTTTGTCCTTTTTTTTTTATTATTCTTTAGTCTTCCCTTCCCAGGTTCTAGTTTTCAGCTTTTTTTCTCTTTCCTGTTCTGGTTCCCTTTTTTTTTTTTCTTTCTTGTGGTTGACCCCATTGCTTGTTTTCCTTTTTCCAAATTTTTTCTTTATTATCTCCCATTCTACCTTTTTTTCTCTTATTGCCCTCTCCCTAGACATTGCAGGATTTTTTACTTTTTCTGGTGATTGTTCCTGTGTGTTTACATGATGTGGTTTTTGTCCACTTGCTTTTATTTTTTGATGGTTTTTCAACTGTTGTTTTTGTCTGAGTGGGAGACAGCAATAGTCCGCATACAACACAACTACATCTGCACCTCCTGCAGCTTCACTTACTGAGTGAGAACCACCACTTCTCCACCAACTGTCCAATGATAAATGACCACCAAGAAGAGCCTGACTCACCCTTAGCTGCTCTCCATAAACAGTTAATGGAGCTCTAAATACAACAATGTCACAGTGTCTCAGAGACAGCAGACCATCACAATCCACACAAAAAAGCAAGATAAAGTGGTACAAACAAGGGAGTGGGATAGAGGACCAGAACACATCCCTGAGGAAGCAGCAGCATTGGAACTCCCTAATAAGGAATTCAAAAGAATTATATTAGGCATCTTCAAAGGACTGAGAGACAGATCAAGAAAAACACAGACAAAACCCTAGAAGAATTCTGGAAGAAAATACTAGAACAAAATGACCAAAGTGAAAAATTAGAAATGATATAAAATCTACAGATAGAAATCGAGAAGATTAATACTAAATTTTCAGAAATAGATAACATATTGAAAAGGCAAAAGAGTAGAATTGAATCATTGGAGGACAGAAAAAAATTGAAGGCAAATACCTCAATACTTCTTTGGAAAGGGATCTCCAAAAAAAATCAAGACAAAATGAAGAAAGCCTAAGGTTCATGTGGGATAAAATCAAAAGGAATAACCTACGTGTCACTGAAATTCCAGAACAGGAAGAGAAAACTAAAACCACTGAGAAAATTGTCCAAGATTTGTTGGAAGAGAACTTCCCTGATATGATGAAAGATGAGAATATATATCCATTCAGAAAGTCCAACAAGCCCCAAACAGGAAAGACCTCAAAAGAAAATCACCAAGACATATCATCATCAAACTTGTCAAAATCAAAGACAGAAAATCCTGACAGCAGCATGGGAAAAATGAAAAGTTACTTACAAAAGACAACCAATAAGAATAAGCTCTGATTTCTCAGCAGAAACCATGCAAATGAGAAGGCAATGGGATGGAATATATAAAACCCTGAAAGAGAAGAATTTTCAACCAAGAATTGCATACCCGGCAAAACTATCCCTCAAGTATGATGGCAAAATTAGATTTCCAGATAAGCAGAAATTAAGGGAAATTGTTAAAAATCAGACCAACATTACAAGAAATACTAAAGGTAGTCCTTTGAACAGAGAACCAATAATAATAGCAAATAAAAACTGATAAGTAATACACAAGATGACATTAAACCAGAAACCAACACAGCTATGGACGTATCCAAAGTAAAATAAGCTTAAAAGATTGTAAACAGGGAACCAGAGACATCAATTGGCAAATGAGGACAACTATAAACCAAAAAGAGGAGAAAATAGTGTAGTTACAGAACTTCTAAGTGGTGAGGAAGTCTAGAGAGTTGCAGGATAGAATGGGCTGTTCTAAACTCAGGGAGAAAATTATACATCACAGAGTAACCTCAAAGAAAAATGATAAAC
>NW_006921603.1:6368837-6373068 GCF_000298275.1 Orycteropus afer afer | reverse complement strand
CATAGTGGCTAAGGCACTTGACTGCTAACCAGAAGGCTGGTGGTTCAAACCCACCAGCCACTCCTCGGAAGGAAGGTTGGGCAATCCTACTTTCGTAGTGATACTGCCTCAGAAACCCAAGGAGGGGTCGCTATGAGTCGGGGCTGACTCAATGGCAAATAACAACAACAATATATGGCATAAATAGACTGTAAAGCATACCCCAAAATGTACAAACAGTAGAAGAGAAACTAGATGAATAGGACCTTCTGAAAATTATATTTTTATGTGCTTCCAAAGACTTCTCCAAAAGAGTCAAAAGAGAAGCTACAGATTGGGAAGAAATATTCAACAGTGACATATCTGACAATGACAACAATGACATAGCAGGCTTATCTCTAGAATTTATAGAAAACTGCAACACCTCAACAACATAAAGACAAATAATCTAGTTAAAAATGGGCAGAAGACATGAATAGACACTTCACCAAAGAGGATATTCAGGTGGCTAATAAACATATGAAGAAACATTCACGATCGTTAGCCACTAGAGAGGTGCAAATCAAAAAAACAGTGAGATACCATCTTGCCCAAAATTGCAAAGTTCATCTTGTTGCAAAGTTCACCAAGACAGAAAATAACAAATGTTGGCGAGGATGCAGAGAGATTGGGACTCTCATACATGGCTGGTAGGACTGTAAAATGATACAACCACTGTGGAAAGCAATATGACAATTCCTTAAAATGTTGGAAATAGAAATACCATTTGACCTAGCCATTCTGTTACTAGGTATATATCCTAAAGAAGTGAGAGCCATGAAAAGGGTAGACATATGCACACCCATGTTCATTGCAGCACTATTTACAATAGCCAAAAGATGGAAACAATCTAGGTGCCCATCAACAGAAGAATGGATAAGTAAACTATACAGTACATAAACACAATGGAATACTATGCAACCCTAAAGAATAACATAGAATCTGCAAAACACTGCATAATGGGGATGAACTTGAAGGACATTATGCTGAGTGAAATAAGTCAATCACAGAAGGACAAATATTGCTTTAGCCCATTATTGTAAAAAGTCAAGGAAAGGCTTATATATGGAAAGAAATTTTCTTTGTTGGTTACCAGGAGGAGTGGAGGGGAGGAAACACTGTCAGGTAGATAGAGACAAGTATTGGTTTGGGTGAAAAGAAGGACAGTGTACCAAATGTGAGTGATAAACACAGTGCTGTTGAGGAAGAGGAAGACAGAGAAGAGTGCATGGGAGGTATAGACAACAAAGATGAACCCTTTTGAACATGTAGTACTGCATTGTCAGTGAAGGCAAACATTGATCTACAGGTGAATAGATGGGTTCACAGGCTAAACTCTTAAGTATGTCTAGGGGGAGTGTGTCCAAGACCATGAGTAGGGTTGGCACACAATGTTTCTACAAGGGTATTGGTATGTTCAGTAAGAATTCCCAGGTATATGATAGAGCTGACAAATCACAAGGTTGTAGTCACTTCTTGGTCACAGCCAGCTACCCAGAGGGAGTGAGTGGTTGGACCTGTGGGCTCAGGACCATAGGTACAGGGTCATCAAGCTCAGTTGGTGCAACGTACTACCCAAAACATTGTTCCACATTCTACTTTGGTGAATAACAACTGGGATCTTAAAAGCTTGCAAGTGGCCATCTAGATGGAACAATGAGTCTCTCCTTGTCCAGAGCAAAGAAGAATGAAGAAAACCAAAGACACATGGAAACAATTAGTCCAAGTGACTGGTACACCATGCAATCCTCAGCCTATACAACTATGAGACCAGAAGATCTAGATGGTGCCCAGCTACCACTGTTAACCACTCAAGGGAGATCCTGGTTAGAGTGAGAGAACAATGTGGAACAAAACTCAAAATCATTAAAAAAAAATAAAAAAGGACCAGGTTTACTGGTCTGATAGAGTCTGATGGAACCAGTGAGACTATGGCCCCTAGCTGCCCTTCAGGTCTGGAATTGAACACACTCCTGTGGCTGCCAGCCAAACAAAAGACAGGCATATGAGCTGAACATTTACATTAGGTAGATATACTCTTTGAAGAGATCAATCATGGAAGACTAGAAAGGCTGTGTATGTGCAGGGAGACAGCTTAGAGAGCAGGAGTGAAGTGTACAGGAGGAGACAGGGAAGAGGTAACTATGGGGAGGATGTGGTAGGAGAAGTGTTGCATTGTGGGAAATTGCAGTCAATGTCATGAGACAAAATGTATGTGAGCAGCTGTATGGAAAGTGAATTTGCTCTGTAAACTTCCACCCAAATCACGATAAAATTTAAGAAAACAATCAAAAATGAATTGAAGAGTCAAATTGTAGTTTGAATCCTAGGTTACCAGCTGTTTCTGCATCCATAAAATGCGGAATGTAATTCAGATCGTGGAGTCCCTGGGTGCTGCAAATGGTTGATGCAGCCAGAGATATGTTGAAAGAAAGGCCAAAAGATCTTCTGAAAAATCATACACTGAAAACCCTATTGACACCTGGAATAACAGAGGAAGATGGAGAGTCAGGAATCAGGGGCTATGGAATGTGTAGCTAATTGCTTCCATGGACAACTGCCTCCTTTGCCATGAGACCAGAAAAACTGTGTGATGCCCAGCTACCATTACTGACCATTTTAATTGAAGATTTGGTGTGAGAGTCCTGATCAAAAGGTGGGCAATGCAGAACAGAATGTCAAATTCCCATGGAGTCTAGACCTTGTAGAGCCATGCAGGCTGGATACATTTCTGAAGCTATTGCCCTGAGATAATCTTTAAACCAAAAATACCTCCTGGAGTCTTCTTAACACCATACAGTAGTTAACTAGTGAAAAGGGTCTGCCTTGAGCATTATGCTCTTTTGAGATCTATATGGGATCATATTGACAGTAGCAACTTGAAAGACAGAAACATTAGTAGGCAGTGAATTTATGTAAATGAGGGAAGAACAATTCAGAAAAGGAGGATGAGAATGATTGCACAACTCAAAGAATGTAATTGGTTTCACTAAATGTTGTGTAGAAACTGTTTGCTAAAGAGGCAAGGAGGTCATATCTCCTGACCTCCTCTAACCCCACAAGAGGAAGACAGAATCACCATCAATAGCCCAAGGCCTATTGCTTCAAGGCCAGACATGCTGCCTCCTTCCAGCCCTTTCACCAACCCTGACACCATCCTTTCTTCCCGCAGCACTCACCACCTTTCTGCTGGGTTCAATAATTCACTGCAGTGGCCACACAGAACTCACAGATTATGCGGTCTATTAGGGAATCACCAGGCTACAATTCAAGTTCAGGAACAACGCTCAGTCTCTCTCAGCTTGCTGTCTCTCAGCCAACAGTCTCTCTCAGCCACTCTCCCAGCAATGCATGTCTCTCAGGGTGTCTCTCAGCAATGTGTGTCTCTCTGTGTCTCTTTCTCAGCAGCACATGTCTCTCACGAGCGCATTTCTCTCAGCAGCATGTCCATCTCAGCCAGCAGTTAGTGATAGTTCTGCCTCTAGGAGGCCTCCTTTTGAGCCTGGCAGAGAGGCCAAACTAGCCAATCATAACATCAGAATAATAAGCACCTGAGAGAGAGAGAACTTCCCAGAACATTGCTTTGTGCCACTCCCAACAGAAATACCCCAGGTGGATAAGTTTAATAATCAGGAGCTCCTTAGTTGCTCACAGCAAATTCCACCATGGAGTTTACAAAGACTTAACACTAAAAAAGCCATACCAGATAATTTACTACACTGCACTGCTGAATTGGTATATGTTTTGCTATGTATATTCTCAACAAGGACAAAACACATAAAATGGAAAAAAAAAATCTTTGGACACAGCTCTACTCTGACATGCATAGGGTCACCCTGAGTTGGAATTAACTAGACAGTAACAGGATTTGGTTTAATTCATATCGTGGATGGCCTTGTAAGGATTATGAGAATTGAATGAGATAGTGTAAATAAAGTGCTTAGCTATTGTAATATATCTGTTACCAAACTATGAAACTATAAGCCCTTTGAGCCTAAATCATTTTCATAGAACTGCCTTTTAGGAAAAATAGAGCTTAAACCCATATTACTGCTTTATAGGAATAAGGCACCAAAATGTGAATTTTTCAGTAGATGCACATGATCCTCCTTACAGTCTGGAAACATTCCTAGCAAACATAAGGCTCTTAGAGGCAGGAGTTGTAGTAACCTACCTTTGTAATCAAGGAAAACATGATTGGAATTTGGGGTTG
>NW_006921603.1:6302731-6368737 GCF_000298275.1 Orycteropus afer afer | reverse complement strand
TGCTAATAAATGCCCATTGGCACATTTAAGTCTAATGGGCATGGAAAACTCTGGTTATATGCAATACTTTTCAGTCTCGCAGTTTGAGTTACTCTGATCTTTGCTTGACAGCCTAATGCTCAAACTGAATTTGGGGAAGAGAGTACACACAAAGGTGACACTCCTTTAACTCAGTCTCAGCTGACTTAATCAGTCACTTGCTAGTCAGCCATGCATTAACCAATATATATGACAAATTTGTAGGAAAACACACTGACTTAAAAATATAGCACTGTAGCATGCAGAAACCATTTGACTCATGTATCACCTCAGACAAATGAAATACTTGTCCTTGGGACTCACCCTTCAGAGTGACTCCCTTGAAATTCGTATCTTCTTTCAGAGTCTCCTTCTAAAGAAAATCATGTCACAGAAAAACGTCAGGAAACATACTGGTCATAAGAAATAGAACTGGTCATAAGAAGAGATAGAACTGTGGCAAGTTGTGGGAGGTATTGGAAGCAACGTTTTAGTCAAACTGAAGATACCAAAACTGTACTGTTCTTTCTGTTCTTCCACAGAATGACATCACGCCTTTGCATGTTGCATCAAAAAGAGGAAATGCCAATATGGTAAAACTCTTGCTTGATCGAGGAGCGAAAATTGATGCCAAAACGAGGGTAAGAGTGCAATTTATGTACATGCTTATGCTTATTTTCAGGAAATGGGAATACCTTTTCTAATAGCATTGGGCTGGGTAGGAAAAAACTCAGGATATTTTACTCTGCCCCAACACTGGCTTTATTTTTGTTTCAGTTGTTAAAGTCTCTTGGAAAATGACTGCTAAGTTTATTCCTCTTAAAATAGGTTGACCATTCATATTTTAAAAGCTTTAATATAAATTTAAATAATACATAGCTTTAATTATAGAAACCTACTAAGATCAGAAGAAGTCCTGCTGTTGCAGTGGTTAAGCTTTTGACTGCTAACCAAAAGGTTGGTGGTTCAAACCCACCAGCCACTCCTTGGGAGAAAGATGAGGCAATCTACTTGCATAAAGATTTGCAGCCTAGGAAACCCTATGGGGCAGTTTAACTCTGTCCTATAGGGTCATTATGAGTCAAAGTTGACTCCACAGCAGCAGCTTTTGGTATTAAGGACAGAGTTTTAGTTGAGTTGAATTTCATCAATGCTTGGAGGAAAGAGTTGTAGTAACCTACCTTATAACTAAATTGAATTCAATTTCTGCTTGACACTGCAGGTTAGTTTGATACTAGAAATGACAGTTAAAAATAATTGTCTTGGTAGGTGTTTGACATACTGCTTAATTGGTGTAACACACTGGGGTAGGGAAAAGAACTGAGATTTACAATCCTGTTTCAATACTGGATTTAGATGGATTTAGGCAGGCTGCTTTGGATTTCTGGTAGTGTAGTGTCTAAGGCACTTGACTACTAGCCAGAAGGCTGGTAGTTCAAACCCACTAGCCACTCCTCTGAAGGAAGGTTGGGCAATCCACTTCCATAGTGATACTACTTCAGAAACCCAAGGAGGGGTTGCTGTGAGTCAGCAACAACACCAGGCAGGCTGCTTAACCTTTCTGAATGTAATTTCTTCATCAGAAAACAAAATTAATGGCCAACTTGAACGATTGTTCAAAATATCTGTAAACTATGCTGGCATAAAGTAGGCCAAAAGTAAATTCTAACCATTACTAATTCTAGCCTTTATATCCCATAGAAGTTTAATTAGCATTAAACTTGTAACCAAGGGATTTTCTTTTTCAGCATGTAGTGTACTTGATACAAAATGTGAACAAGAGCCAGGCTAATAAAAAAGATTCTCTCACCACGAACATTGCCCTGTTAAAGGATTTAGGGGTTTTCTCTGTCTTGTAATTGCATCTTCTGCAATCCTTTGCTTCCCCTTTCTAAGAATCTGATGTCTGTGTTTCTGAAACTTGTGTTGTATCTGGCACTTGATTAATGTAACTTCTTGATTTGCTACTTCATTTGTTATTCATTACATTTAATGAATAAACCAATAAATTATTATTATCTACTACAGTCCAGACCCAGCTAGATGATAAAAACCATGTGATGATCAAGATAGTATTGTTGCTGTCGTCATGAAGCAGATGTTCTAGTTCATTTTCTGTACTTTGACTATGGCCTGGACACTGACTGTAATCCAGCCCAGCTGTAGATATTCAACAGTTTTTTCCCCCGTTAACAACAAAGAAACCTGAAAGCCATCATACATGTACCTTAAAAGAAACAAGCTTTCTAGAGAGGAAGAGAGAATGAAGATGAAGGTTGATCCCTAAAGTACTGTCTGTTTAGGAAAGGAGCTTGAATTGAGGTCTTACTGCACTGACTTTGCATCATTTTGTTAATAAAGAATTCTGGAGTCAACAATGCTACAAGAGTTGCTTTAAATGGCAGATGTCCTCTGCTAAACATAGGCTCTTCGAAGAGAGTGTAAGGAACAAAATATAAAGATACATTGTTTGTGCCACCTGATTATCACAAGGAGATAAAAGATCACTTGTGAATAAGGTAAGCTTTGTGAAAGGAAATGAGGGACATAGGAGCTGAGCAGAAGAGAGGAGCTTAAAGGGATGCCTAAAGTTTTAGGGGGTGCATGAGCTTGGAATTACCTTACTGTGCCTTCTCTTGATAGTCACCAGTCACCAGGACAGAAAAATGACTTGTTAGTCACATACCAAATATTTATATGCTGTTTTTCATATAGTGGGAGAAGAAAAAGGTATTGAGGAAGTTCAGGTCCTATCTACAGGGGGTTCCTTAATTTCCTAGTGCTTCTATCAAAGAAATACCACAAATGGGCAGCTTTAAAGAACAGAAATTTCTCTAGAGGCTAAAAGTCCAAATCAGGATCTCAGCCATGTTGATTCCTTCCTTGTAAGTGGTGCCAGATACTCCTCGATTCCTTAAAAACTTCACATGGCCTCTGTCTTCTCCCATGTGTGCACTGCTCTATGCCTAATCTGCTCTTTTTATAACTCAGAAATGATCATTTAGAACCCACTTCCTTGGGTATGATCTAATTAGCATAATAAGGAAAACTCTATTTCCAAACAGGTCCAAACATCTGACACCTCCTTGGGTTTCCCAGGTGGTATCACTATGGAAGTAAATTGCCCAGTCTTCCTTCCGAGGAGTGGCTAGTGGGTTTGAACCACCAGCCTTGTGGTCAGCAGTCAAATGCCTTAGGTACTATGCCCCCAGAGCTCCTCTAGGGATTAAGAGTCTAAGATATATTGCGGATGCACAATTTAATCCAGAACAGGGCATATATTATCACAGAAGAGGGCCAAGAAAAAAAAATGAATGTTCTTCTGCATATAAGTATTAGGGATGTGAAATTGTGTATATAAGCAAAATGTGATATGCGAATGGGTTTCTATGCCACTTTGCCTCCTATTCTGAAGGGTGGTTTTATTTTAAATAAAGATGTAAACTTCCTTTTACAGTTTAACTTAAGATTTTTCTCTTCTTCAGTGTTCTGTGAAAGAAATGTGAATATGAAGTGCTGGTGATTCAGGGAACAGAAAATGCTGTCAGTCTTTTGTTGTTGTCCTGCATGGGGTAGGGTGGGAGTGGGGTGTCAGTAGTACACAGGGTAAGTTCCCAGAAGACTATATGGAAGAAACTGTAGTATATACTCAAAATATATAAACTACTGTGTCTTCTCATCATCAAATCATCCCTTCTCTCTTGTTGAAATGACTAAGTAGTGCTTGCACGTGTGGGTGAAAGAGAGGAAGCCAGCTAAAATGTCAGGAAGCATCTAAGATGGAGCTAATGGTCTCCTATCGTCAGAAGTGAAGAAGAGTGCAAAAACACAAGAGCATTTGGAACCAATCAGCCCCAGGACACGATAGCCCTCTAGACCAGAAGAACTAGATGGTGCCCAGCTGAAAGGAGCAAATCTGGAGATCCTAGATGGAGTGGGAGGAAAAACGTGGAACAAAATCCAAAAACTCATTAATGACCAGAATAAGTGGTCAGATGGAGTCTGGTGAGACCCATTCTGGGCCTGGAATAAAACTCACTCCCAGGGGCTGGCTCTCACCCCAATAGTAAACAAGATGTACATGCAGACCACTCAACCCAGGGTGACACACCCACATACTCTGCGGAAATGCATCCCTTGGAGCAATCGACTACAGGGCACCAGAGGGGCAACATTTGCATGGAGGTTTTATAAAAATAATAATAATAAAAAATAAATGTCAAAGCCATGGAGCAAGCCTAAAAACAGAAAGGAGAGTTTTTGGTAAATATTAGTCTTAATCTGAGTCCAGTCAAGTAACTCCAGGAAAGAAAGCTCCTGGAAAATTAAATATTACCATCTGCCTTTCATGGATTGATTTATGTCCCCTCAAAGTATGTGTTGTAAATCCTAATCTCTACACCTGTGGTGTGGTTAAGGAGCTCTGGTAGTATAGTGCCTGAAGCACTTGACTGGTAACCAGAAGGCTGACAGTTCAAACCCACCAGCCACTTCTCAGAAGGAAGGTTGGGCAATCCTACTTCCGTAGTGACACCACCTCAGAAACCGAAGGGGGGTCGCTATGAATTGGGTCCAAATCCATGGCACATAACAGCAACAACAGCAACAACAGCTGTGGTTATTATAGTCTCATTTGGGAATTGGTTGTCTTTGTTATGTTAGTAGGGCAGGATCAATGTAGAATATATGTTCAGTCAGTCTTTTTTGAGGGATATAAGAGATTAAACAAATAAACAGAGTAGAGTGGAAGAGAGATGACAAGCCACATGAAGAGCACCAGAAACAGAAAGTCAAAAAGGCAATGAACTTCCTCCAGAGAGAGCTGACAGAAAACTACTACCCACTTGTGGTATTTCTGTTATAAGAGCACTAGATGCCTAAGGCACTTGACTGCTAACCAGAAGGCTGGCGGTTCTGCCAGCCACTCCTTGGAAGGAAGGTTGGGCAATCTACTTCCGTAGTGATACCGCCTTGGAAACCCAAGGAGCAGTCACTATGAATCAGGTCTGACTCGACGGCACATAACAACAATATGTAACTAAGATACTCCCCGTCCATCATCACACCACATACTTACTACCTCTGTGGCTATCATATTGGACTCAACAAACCTGACCCGATACACACACCAGCCCGCACCCTCCCCCACCGCCCACTTAGAAGCAGGAGAACATCTCTGTATTTCACCTCAGAGGTCAACATTGTAAAGGACTTCATTATCTTGCTCTGTTCCCTGCATGGACAGCTAATCTAATCAAGAATTCAGTTTCAAAGCTGAGTCTTAGAGCCCTTTAATTTAAGGAAGTAAACTCGAATTTTGCAAAGAATAAGCTTGCCAACTGGGAAAGCAGGATGAGAGTGAATTTTATTTCACACTTGGCCCCGATCTCTAGTCTTCAGTACAATTAGCAGGTGGTGAGAGCATGACTTTAGGAAAGTTCTCCCCCTGATTTCTCAGTTTTCTCCCTGGGACAAAAAGGGAGTTCTCTGATAGCACAAGTCTTACCCATCTGGAAGGGCAGTGGACATTGTAACCTTAAGAATAATTAATAACTGTAAAAATCAAGGTGGTGATACTTGAGTTTTCCCTGGAGGAGTTTAGTTTAGTTAGGATCTGAAAAACCTTCCCTTTGGCTAATTTCAAGAAACCTTTTCTGTTTCTTCTACCTCATAGTGCGGACCGGTCTAACCTCATAGTTCCAACCGGTATCATTTAGCTTGTTAACATACCCTCCTGTTGTTGAACAGCCAAGTACATAGAGTATTTCTGCACTCATGGGGAATGTGCTGATATATTAGCATATATTTATCAATGCAAATTTTGCAATCTGATCTATATGCAGCATCTCAATTTTAAAATGATTCATGAAGTTTGTTTACCATTTCAGCATCTTAATGGCTTTTTATTTGTAGATTAAGATGCTTTGCTGAGAATGGTTACTTACAGTGGACGTCTGTATCTTTCCACTTGACTCTTGCTTTCTGCAAAGCCACCATAAGTGTCTGTGTATGTATTGAAGGAAAATAGTTTGCTACGCATGTCCTTTTGTCATTTCATTTTCCTTTGCACCAGTCCATAGCCAAATCAGAGGCTTATTGTGGACTCTAAATCAGAACCGTTTTGTAACTGCACCATCTTCTGAGTTCTTTTTTTTTTTTTTTTTTACTGATTCCTCATCCAATAATAAAGGTATATCCTCATATAAGCCCATTATAGCCAAAGTTACACCTTGGCATTAAGATGCAGATAATCATCTTAATATCGGTAGCATGCATTTTCTGGCACGTACTAGAAGCTCAAACCCACCAGCCACTCCTCATAAGGAAGATTGGGCAATCTAGTTCCCTAGAGATGTTGTTGTTGTTATGTGCCATCGAGTCGGTCCTGACTCATAACGACCCCTCCTTGGGTTTCCGAGGTGGTATCACAACAGAAGTAGATTGCCCAACCTTCCTTCCTAGAGATAGCACCCTGGAAACCC
Source organism: Orycteropus afer afer (assembly GCF_000298275.1). NCBI lineage: Eukaryota > Metazoa > Chordata > Mammalia > Tubulidentata > Orycteropodidae > Orycteropus > Orycteropus afer. The sequence continues at coordinate 6,362,237 of NW_006921603.1, read as the reverse complement.
AAGGACGGGTTACTATGAATCAGAATTGACTCAATGGCAGTGAGTTTGGGTTTGTTTGTTTATTATTAGATGCTCAGTTTTAGTATTTACTGTATATGTCAAAATAAGATACACTCTTTAGTATTACATTTACCAAAAAGTCTAACTTACTTTATACTAGTGCTGTAATAATATTTTTCTGCCTAAAGTTAATGGCATCTAATCCATTTAAAAGAATGAAGGGATATTTCTGTGCAGGTGTATAAAGGATTTTCAGAGTACAATTCTGGGAAGATGTCAGGGGACACTTGGATCTCCTGTAATTTTAGCCTGTGATTCCTGAGATATGCAACTTGTTAGAATTCTCAGGTTAAATTCTAAGGAAAAGGAAATATTGGTCTTGACTTTAGATTTTCATTATGTTTCTAGAAGTGTGATTGCCTTGGTCAAAAATAAATCCTTGAAGAAAATATTAATTATTTCATAATCATAAACCTCTCTCCCAAAGAGAAGATTCTAAAATTACACTTCCTCCTTGAAGTTCTAGGATAGACATGTTGACCAGAGCATTTGAAATTGTGCAACAGACTGAGTTTCTGCAGTAACCAAAACTAACATGACTATATCTCTCCATGTCATACAAAAATGTGTTGGTTTTTTTTAAATTTTTAGATCACAACTATAAGTTAATTAAAAGCAATTATTGGTATTAAAAGGACAAGTCATCATGAAATTAAAAAACATGTCCTTAGTCTTCCAAATGTGAGGGAGTCTTTTTGAGGAAAATAATGTTTTGACAATTTCAAGGAGTTCTGAGAACATGGAGGAAGATGATATATGTATAAGTCTTATAATGATTTTACCCCAGATTGGAAGCCCCATTTCCCTTTCTAAAATATAGATCCAAAAGTAAAAGTCACAATGGGTAAATTTCATATGTCATGTCAGCCTAGTCCTTGAACAATCTATAAGGCAGGTTCAGGACAGTTATTACATTCATTAGTTGCTATCTGGTTTCAAGGGCTGGTGCTCAGAAAGTAATCTTTTTTTTTTTTTTTTCCCCTCCTCTTTTCCCTTGTTGTATGGTGGTAATTGCGCACCCATTTCTTTTAAATAACCCTACATCAGCCAGGCACATAAGTACTCTATAGTTATCAACTATAAACATCTTTAATTATCATCCCTCCCTAATGGGAAAGATACAACAAATAAATAAGCCATTATTGTTTTTTTATCGTGAACATTAATTTGATTTTCCCCTGTAACATAAGAGCTGTATAAAAAGCACCAGTACATATTTTAAAATAGGTTATTTGATATCTACCAACTGACATGTTAAGTGTTCCCTTCTATATTCATAGAAAAAGAACTCATAAAGTAGCCTATGATAGAAACAAACACAAACCCCAATGACGCAGTGTATGAAGCCTATACAGCCTGTTTTTACTCTAATGTGTCAGTGTTCTTATTTCTAGCAATGATAGAGTAGCTTGCATTGGACTACACCTCCCACTGATAAAGGTGAAAAACTCTGTGCAAAATGTATTTTTTAAATTGTTCGAAGGCACTGGAAGGCAACCAAAAGCAGACATAAATTGGAGTGGATTCAACTTTTGAAAGAACTAAATCACACAGGATGAGATTTATATTTATATGGTAGGCATTCTCCATTTAGCTTAGTATGGGGCAACAGAAATCAGGCAGAGATTTTCAGTTTTATTGGCATGAGGAAACAGTCAAGTTTGGGAATGTGAAAGTGGACGTATATTTAGAGGAGAAATCCCTGAAAAGAAAACCACAGGAGAATGCTAAAATCCACTTATAAATGCCCCCAAAAAACCCCTAAACGGTGTGTGTGTGTGCAGGGCAAAACTCCATGAAATACAGAGGGAAATAGCAGTTGGCAAACTGACAGAACAGAGAGAAAGTTCAGCAGCTGCCCACTGCACAGAGGACAGAGTTTGGAGATTAGTTAGAGCGGCTTAGCAAATACCTTCAGCTGATGTTTATGCAAATTCCAGAAGAACTGCATGTTAGGAGTTTTGACTTTGCCCTAGACCAAAAAAAATCACTCTAGGAATTAGGGCAAACTGAAGACTTGCCATGAAAATCATAAAACGAAGCTCCTACAAGTCCCACATGATCCATCAGTAATTTCATTCCCTGCTAGAACAGAACTCAACACAATTCAAAAAAAGCTAACAAAACTCAGAGTCTTTACAACATACTATTCACAGTATCCAATATGTTACTTAAAAATTACTAAACAGAGGAAGCAGGAAAATGTGATCTATAATGAAGAGAAAAATGAAGTAATAGAAACCCATGAACTATCCAGGAGACTCAGATTTTGGAATTAGCATATTTTTAAATAACTGATAAATATATAATAGGGGAAGATAAGAGGAATTTCAAGAGAAATATAAGAAACTATGCACATATTTTTAAAAAGTCCATAATGGAAGGCCTTGAGCAGAAAACCACACAATGTAAAATTTATAAAAAGAATGGTGTGATAAACAGCACATCGGATATAAAAGAAGAAAGAATCGGTGAACTTGAAGACAAGTCAATGAAATCATCCAAACTGAAGCAGAGAAATAAAAAGTATTTAAAAATAAACACTGCGTCACTGACCTATAGAACAATAGCATCCAGACTAAATACATACAATGACACCCCAGAGCCTGAGGGGAGGGAGGAAATTATGTGTATATATATATCTCCAAATTCAATCATAAGCTGCAGTCCCCAGATCCAGAAACTTACCACTTTCTAACAAAAACCCAACCCTGTTGCTATCAAGTCAGTTGCAACTCACAGGGACCCTATAGGACAGAGTGGCACAGCCTCCGTAGAGTTTCCGAGGCTGCAGTCTTTGCAGAAGCAGACTGCCATATCTTTCTCCTGCAGCACAAACTAAGGAAGATAAATATAAAAAAAAAAAAAACACAGAGGCACATCATACTCAAACCACTGAAAATCAAAGATAATGAGAAAATATTTAAAGTAGCCAGAGATGAAGATACATTAGAAAAAGGGGCACATGTTAACATGTTATCTGTTAACATGTTATCTGATAACATGTTGACATGTTATCAGGAAGCCTGGAGGCCCAAGACAATGGAACATCTTTTAAGTACTGAGTGAAAACTTCCATCAATCCGGAATTCTACATGTAATAAAAATATATTTCAATAATAAACGCAAAATAAAGATAAACCAAAGCTGAAATAACGTTTTGTCACAGCCAGACTCACACTAAAAAAAAAAAAAAAAATAGTAACCACAATTTAGAATCAGAAGAGAAATAATACTAGATGGACATTTGAATCTGTATGAAGGAATAAAATCTAGAAATAGTAAATATGTAGATAAATATAAAAGACTTTGCTTAAACTCTTTAAAAGTTAATCAACAGTTTAAACAAAAATATCATTCTGCTCTGAGGTTTTTAATAAAGATAGAAGTAAAATGTGGTATTTATTGCACAAGAGCTAACACTGGGATTTTAATACTTTAGGATTCTCATATGTGATTGGTATATTAATTCAAAGTAGATTGTAATAAGTTCAGAATAGCTTACTATTGTAAATCTCAGGGCAACCATTAAAGGAAATAAAATAGTTCATCAAAAAGCCAAAAAAGAAAATAATGACAAATTGATGATTCAATTATTAGAACATTGACTAATAGTGAACTTAAGGGAAGACAAGAGGGGACAAGTACAAAACAGGTTGCATAAGGTGTGTTCTAGGCTCATGCTCCAAGTAGGAAGAACAATAGAAATTATATTTATTATTATTAATTTCATTTCGACATATTGCATGTATGGCAACAGAATAGGAAAGGGAATTAGATGGTCCTCCTTTCTAAGTATAAAGGGAGGAGTGGTTAAGTGCTTGGCTGCCAGTGAAAAGATCAATGGTTTGAATCCACTAGCTGCTCTGCAGGAGGAAGATGAGTCGGTCCGCTTCCTTAAGGATTTATAGCCTAATAAACCTTCTGGGGTGGTTCCACTCTGTCCTGAGTCAGAATCGACTCAATGGCAATGGGTTTGTTTTTTGGTTTTATGTGTAAATGGCTGAAATGAATCCTTGATTTTAAAAGGACATTGGATTCAGATTTTTATATTTTTTAAGAAGTTACTTGATGTAATAGAATCCAGTTCTTCAGATGGAGGTAAACCTAAGTGTAACTTCAGTTCCAGCCACTTACTTGCTGCATGACCTTGGGTAGGTACATTAATCTTTGTAACTACTACTTCTTCTGTAAATGAAACTACTAATGCCTTTCTCATATAGTTGTCATGAAGATTAAATAAGGTAACAAATACAGGGTGACTGGAACATAGAGCACGTTCAGAAAATGTTATTTCATTTCCGCTTAAGCCAAATCTACACCTGCCTAAACACAAACAAAATGAGGATATATCATAAATTTTTGGTGCTATGAGAATAGCTTAGCTAGTAGACCATAACTGATGCCCTTTTGTTTATTTATCATTATACTTCTATTCTCCTAAATACTATCTTCATTTTCTGTAGTTTCAATTAAATATCACATCTTGTTTTACATCCACAATGTAGGAAACATATTTGCACAGAGTTCTCTCTGCTTGACTTCCTTTTCCTTCTCTCTAGTGAGGTTTTTCTTAGTAGGAAGAAAAGAAAGGGACACAAAAGACACAGATCAAAATAATGTCTCTTCTTGAAAATATTTCCCAAGTCATGAATTTGTGTCACTTCAGTATTGGCTTTGGGCACATTTGACCCACTAAGAATGTATTCTGGGTTGACAAGGTGTGAGGAATCAATATCCTGTTCCATGCTTTTCAGAACAACGGAGCCTAGAAAGAAAGTCTTTCTGACCTTCAGATGTGCAAGGTTTTGCTCATAGGGTAAGACAAGAGAGCATTTGTCCAACAGTAAAGTGCAGTTCCCCACTCACTAATAAGATTATTGTCACTGAAATGAAATATGAGATCTGGACTAGCCAGTTTTGTTGTTTCAGAATTCTGCCCATGGGAATAGTTGTTCATTATGTTAGAGCTTTAAAAAATCAAGGGAATTGGAAAAAAAAAAATGCAATTTCATTTCCTTTCCTTTCCGTAACGTTACTATGGCAAATCAGCATCACTTTCTCTTTCTCTCTCCAGTCCAACTGCTTATGCTGCCTTGATTGAGGCATCCTCCCTGGAGCCCCAAGAATTGTCTTTGCCAAGCATTTTTCATCAAGAAGTCGACACTGTAGTATGCATTCAAAGAACGGCTCTTTAGTCCAAGACCTGTTCTCTGTGGCACTGTACACTAGTTATGAATTTCTCGGGTTTGGGAGAAAGTAAAAATCTTTTTCTTTTCTTTTCTTTTTTTTTTTAACTGTTAAAAACATTGTTCTAATTTTATGGATAGGAACTCACCCATTAACTCCTATGTTATAAAGCACAGTATCCACAATGGCTCTTGTTTAAGGTTATAGTATTCTGAATTAGAGAAAGGAGAAATCTTATTTAGAATGGACTCTGAGGGTTAAGGAATTATGCTCTTAATTCTAATCCCAACAAGTTATTTATTCTATTGAAAATTTTACTTTTCTGAAAAGACAAGAAGATATTTTAATAGTACTTCTGAAGTTTAAAATGAGTCAACTCTCGAACAAAAAGATATAACAGGAAAATAATTTTAAAAGAGTTGCCAGAAAACCCATCCATTCACTCACTCAATTTATTTTAAAAGTAACTCTGATGTACAGGTACTGATTTAAGTCTTGTAAGAAATCCAAATATGCCTGAAATTACCTTATCCTCAAAGACTAATTGCAATGATAAGCCATGTTCACAAATAATAAAATGCCAGGTAAAAACATATGTTCCATAAAAGAGATACAGAAAAAAATAAGACAAGAGTTCGTTCTAGAGGTAGGAAAATAACATCTAGTATTGGAAAACTAGACTTGAAGACAGTAATAATTTGGACCTTGAATAAAGAGAAAATGGGGCTTTCAGGTAAACAAAGAAATGAGGAAATGAGAGGTTTTTGCCATGAGCTGCAAAGAATTTGTTAACTGGAGAAGGGAATATGGAATGGCCAAGTTAAATTTCAAGCTTTGAGTTGCAGTACTGATGGATTCTATGGGCAAGATACTGAATGATGCAGGAAGCATCAAAAGGAGATGGAAAGAATACACAGAGTCACTGCACCAAAAAGAATTGGTTGATTTTCAGCCATTTCAGGAGGTGGCATATATTCAAGAACAGATAGTATTAAAGAAGTCCAAGCTGCACTGAAGAAATTGGTGAAAAACAAAGCTCCAGGAACTGATGGAATGCCCACTGAGATGTTTCAACAAACAGATGCAATGCTGGAAGTGCTCACTTGTTTATGCCAAGAAATATGGAAGACAGCTACCTGGCCAGCCAACTGGGAGAGATCCATATTTGTGCCCATTCCAAAGGAAGGTGATCCAACAGAATGCACAAATTATCAAACAATACCATTAATACTACACACAAGTACAATTTAGCTGAAAATAATATAGAAATGGTTGCAGAAGTACATCAACAGGAATGGGCCAGAAGTTCAAGCTGGATTCAGAAAAGAATGTGGATCAAAAGATACCATTGCTGATGTCAGATGGATCTTGGCTGAAAGCAAGAATACGAAAAAGATGTTTACTTGTGTTTTATTGGCTATGCAAAGGCATTTGACTGTGTGGATCATAACAAATTATGAATAAAAAATTATCAAGAATGGGAATTCCAGAACATTTAATTGTGTTCATGAGGTACATAGACCAAGAGGCAGTTTTTCAGATGGACTAAGAGGTTATTGCATGCTTTAAAATCAGCAAAGGTATGCTTCCAGGTTGTATCGTTTCACCATATTTATTCAATCTGTGTTGTGAGCAAATAATCTGAAAAGTGAGACTACATGAAGAAGAACAGGGCATCAGGATTGGAGGAAGACTCACTAACGAACTGTGATATGCAGATGACACAACCTTGCTTGCTAAAAGTGAAGAAGATTTGAAGCACTTACTGATGACGATCGAAGATTACAGCTTTCAGTTGGATTGCACCTCCACATAAAACAGAAATCTTGACAAATGGTCCAAATGAGCAACATGATAAATGAAGAAAAAAAAAAGATTGAAATTGTCAGGGATTTCACTGGACTTGGACCCACAATCAATGATCACGAAAGCAGCAGTCAAGAAATCAAACAACGTTATTTATTGCATTGGGCAAATCTGCTGCAAAAGACCTCTTTACAGTGTTACAAAGTTGTAGTGAAAAGACTAAGGCACACCTGACCCAAGCCATGGAATTTTGAATTGCCTCCTATGCATGTGAAAGCTGGACAATAAATAAGGAAGATTGCAGAAGAATTGATTCATTTGAATTGTGGTGTTGGAAAAAAATATTAAATAGACTGCCAAAAGAATGAACAAATCTGTCTTGGAAGAAGTACAACCAGAATGCTTCTTCTTGTGTTGTTGTTATGTGCCGTTGAGTCGGACCCGACTCATAGCGACCCCTCCTTGGGTTGCCAAGGCAGTATCACTATGGGAGTAGATTGCCCCATCTTCCTTCCAAGGAGTGGCTGGTTGTGTGAACCGCCAGCCTTCTGGTTAGCAGTCAAGTAAGTGCTTTAGGCACTATGCTATCAGAGCTTAGAAGTGATGATGGTGAGGCTTTGTCTCATGTACTTCAGTCATGTTGTTAGGAGGGACCAGTCACTAGAGAAGAGCATCATGCTTGGTAAAGTAGAGGGTCAGCTAACTAGAGGAAGAGGCTCAAGGACATGGGTTGACACAGTGGCTACAACTATGGCCTCAAGCATACCAAGTATCGTGAGGATGGTGCAGTGTTCCGTTTTGTTGTGCATCGGGTCACCATAAGTGGAAACCAACTCAATGGTAACTAACAAGTTAAACCAGTATAACAAGTAGTGATTTTGAAAGGCTTTGAATGCTATCCTGAGCAGTTTAGACTTGACATAGTAGAAATAATAATTACTAAAGATCTTTTTGAACACAGGGGTTTAATACAGGGGTATCAGAACTGTCCCCCCCTCTCGAAGAACATAGGCCTTTTTAGCTGGCATTTTATTATTTGTGAGTATGTTTTATCATTTCAACAAGCCTGCTCTGAGGACGAGGTTTATAGTTAAGGCCTACATGAATCTCTGAGAAGATAACTCAGCATCATGTCCATGAAAGTTGCTTAATAAACAATTACTGAGTGAATGAATGGAGCGAGTGAAGGTTTATAATTTACTGTTTATAATTCTAGTTATAATTCTCAAAAAAACACCTCACTGCCATTGAGTAGATTCTGATTCATAATGACACCTGTTGGGTTTCCAAGGTGATAAATCTTTACAGAAGTAGATTGCCCCATCTTCCTTCTGCAGAGCAGCTTGTGGGTTTAAACACCACCCCCTTCAGGTTAGCAGTCAAATGCCTTAGGTACTAGGCCACCAGAGCTTCTTTCTTTTTTTCTTTAGTTGACTAAAAATTCCTGCCTTGGTTCTTGTGGTGGTTAAGGTTATGTATCAGTTTGGCTGGGCTGGTTTTGGGCGGCTGGGCAGTTGAAGGTAGTTACTCCCCATGATGAGACTGGCAGCCAACTCCATGGTGGAATCTGCTGTGAGCAGCTGAGTAACTGCTTTAGGGATGTTGTCTGCTTCCCATATATAAGGAGAAGTTTTGGGAACAGTCTATAGCTTTTTGGAACGCTTGGACCCTGCCTGTAGCCAGGTCTTCATTCAGCAGCCTGCCATGCTCTGCCAATCTTGAGACTTTTAATGGACTTGAATCAATGGCCTGCTGTGTGGTTTGGTAATAAATGGATTGTGCCTTTTCACTTGTTGACCTTGGATTTCTCAACCCTAGCAGCCAGTAGCTGCCGGAGTGAAGAGATGCCTCTATCTCCAGCGGGCCAGGAGAAAGAGGCAGAGCTGAAGGTCGAGGGGCTTTCACCCAACTCCTAGAGCCTGGCACTTTGAACTCAGACTTCTAGCCTCCAAAACTATAAGAGAATAAACTCCTGTTTGTTAAAGCCATCTTATTTGTGGTATTTTTTTTAGAGTGCCACTAGGTAACAAAAACAGTTCTCCTTTCTAGTTCAGAGTAGACTCAGGAAAGTGAATGATAAACCACACCTGTTTAGAAGCCAAAGAAGTTAGTCCAAATTTTAAATGTTTGGTTTTTTTGAACAGAAAATTGATATTAAATCAAGATAATGCCTCTAAGTGTAAATTATTAAATGGAAGATACTTGTCAGTCTCACTGTGGATCAGCTTGTCTTGTCTGTTTTCATGACTGTGAAAATGATGACCTTACATTAAACTTTCAGCATTAGTTTTCCATTGACCTGTAAATGCTCCAACAGCTGGGCCAGGGCTACCTATCAGCCATCCTGACATCCTATACAGCTTCCTGGTGAGGCATCTCTCCTGCAAGTATTTTGGCTATTTGAAAAGCTATACACGTTTGAAAAGTGCCAAAGCAAATTTGTAGACAATCCAAAGGACTCAGCTACTTGCGAAAACAAAAAAACCTGTTGTCCTCAAGATTTGTACTCATAGCAACCTTACAGAGCAGGGTAGAACTGGCCCGCAGGGTTTCCAAGGTTGTAATCATTACAGAAGCAAACTGTCACATCTTTCTCCTGGGGAGTGGCTAGTGGGTTCAGTCTGCCTTCCTTTTGGATTATAGCCAAGCCCCTAACCACTGCATCAGCGCTCCTTAACTGCTTGTAATCAATGTTAAAAATACCACAAGTAAAACTACAATTCAAAGAATTGTGCTTCAGGTAGCTCTTTGCAATTCAACTAGAATTGAAGAAGTTTACACTGGGGGAGCTAGCTGACTTTATTATTAAAGCAAGGTGAATAAAGAACAATGGCTAGAACAGCAGCTGTTCACTGCTCTTCTACTGATGGGGGGGAAAAAAGTAGAACTTTTCCTTAAAAGTCTTTAGATTCTGCAGGGTTTAGACAAATAAATTTATTTTCATTTATAAAGAAACTTATTTGCTTAAAAAATCTAACACATGAAAATAAGAGGTAATGGCTCCAGAATGTAGGTTACCAAACCAAACCAAACCAAACTTACTGCCCTGGAGTCAATTTCAACTCATAGCGACCCCTCCTTGGATTTTCAAGGCGGTATCACTATGGAAGTAGATTGCTCAACCTTCCTTCTGAGGAGTGGCTGGTGGGTTTGAACCACCAGCCTTCTGGTTAGCAATCAAGTGCCTTAGGCGCTATGCCACCATAGTTCCTAAGGAGGGGTTGCTATGAGTCGAAATTCACTCCATGGCAGTGAGTTTAGTTTGGTTTGGTAACCTATGTTCTGGAGCCATTACCTCTTATTTTCATATTTTCAAAAACAAATTTTTTTCCATCAGTAGAAGAGCTGTGAACAGCTGAATGTAGGTTAAAGAACACTAAACAAACAAAAAAATTCACTGTCATCGTGTCAAATCTGACTCATAGAGTCCCCCATTGAATTTCTGAGGCTGTAAATCTTTATGGGAGCAAATTGTCCCATATTCCTTCCACAAAACAGCTGGTGGATTCAAACCGTTAACCTTCTGGGTAACAGCTAAATGTCTTATCTGCTACACCAACAAAGCTCTTTTAAGGAAGGCTAAGGGTGGTTAAGAGGAACTCTGATAGTGTAATGGATAAAGCATTTGGCTGTTAACCAGAAGGTCAGTAGTTTAAACCCACCAGCCACTCTGCAGGAGGAAAATGGGATGATCTGCCTCCATAGAGATTTACAGCCTCAGAAACTCAGTGGGAGTCGCTGAGTTGGAATTGACTTGATGGCAGGAAGTTTGGTTTTTTGAGTTATGTTATTATGTGCAGTACAGTCAGGCCTGACTCATAGCGACCCCTCCTTGGGTTTCTGAGGCAGTATCACTAAGGAAGTAGATTGCCCAACTTTTGAGTTAAGGGTGGTTAAAAATTTTAGCCTAGGGGTTTATCTTAATAAGACCTCCTAAGCCATCTCTTGATTTCCTGGCAAAGAAGCACATAGCTCCAGCATAATTCTTTTAGCCTGCACAGCCTTGGATAAATAATTGAACCTCGTTGAACCTTAGATTCTTCATTTATAAAATGAGGATTATGCATGCCTTCCTTCTAGGGATAATTGTAAGGATAAAATGATATAAATGTCTTGGATTTGCTTCTAAATTACAAAAGAGAAGATGTCAGGATATAGATGGCTCGAGATTGGCCAAGAGGTAACTGTCAAAACTGAGCGGCCTGTGCATAGGGGCTCATATGCTACTTTAGTCTGAAATATGTTTGAAAGTTTCCATAATGATTTTTTTTTTTAAAAGATATACTAAATGAAAATGCATGTAAGAATAGTGCACTACTTCAAAGGATTTAGGTGTTGATGGTTAATATTGATTTTGCTTTTATCTTGCTCAGACTAGTCGCTGGTTAAAAATTCATGTCTGTTGTTATCATTTTTGTTTTAAAGTGAAACAAAACCAAACCAAACTCACTGCCATTGAGTTGGATCTGACTCATAGCGACCCCACCTTGGGTTTCCAAGGCAGTATCACTACGGAAGTAGATCACCCAACCTCCTTCTGAGGAGTGGCTGGTGGGTTTGAACTGCCAGCCTTCTGGTTTTTTAAAGAAATTTAATGCTACTGAGATAGGGCAAGTATTTTAGAAAACAGTCATACCTTATTGCTTATATATTAGAATAATTATGCTTACTTTCAGATCTCACATAATCTAGAAAGTGATTTGAATACACACAATCAAATTTTGATGTATTTTAAAATGTAATTATTCTTACAGTAGGTATTAAGTGTTAAGGACAATAATCTTCAAATAGGGGGACTTTTCCATAGGGTTTTGGGGCTGGTTAGATAATTTTATGTGAATAAATTTCCACTTCCTTACCTACCAGGTGTTTTCTGAGAGTTTGATTTAGGTGTCTTGCTGACTCTCCTTCCTACCTGTCCTTTGTCAGAGGACATTTCAGAGATTAAGATAGATTTTTTATTTATAATCAGTTTCTTTGAGCAGGACCAAATGACTTGTGAACCAAGCAGCATCCGTACCCATAGTGGAAAGGAGCTCCCACGACAGGGGGAGAAATGTTAAGGGTTTATAGAGCAAGAATAAGGAAGTGAAAGTCTTAATTAAGACTTGACATTTGTAAAATAGTGTAAAGGATATTGAAACAAAGTGTAGTCAGAAATGGAGTGAGCTAGTGATCACAGTCTCTTATTGCCAGTCACAGAGGCACCCTGAGAAACTATTACCATAGGCATGGGATACTTTGTGGGTCCCAGGAGGGGAGAGACAATAACTCCAAGGTCTGTTATCAGGTTATCACCTAAACAGTTTGGGACAGTTTTGATGTTCAGTCTTTAGGCTCCAGCTAGTCTAGAGGGTATAAATTTTTATTTTTACACCTTTAATAATATTCCTTCCCACACTACCCCCATTTCCATCTTAAAGGTCTAACTCTTAACCCACATGAACCCAAGATGCAAAACCATTCTTGGGAGGGAGAGGGTTTAAAATATCGGTGTTTGTGATGAGAACTACAGTAGTCAACTGACTGAGTAACAAATTGTCTATTCAGGTGGTTTTGACTCCATTGCTTTCAACAAAAAAAATGAAGGACTTGATCAAGTTGTCCTATGCTAGATCACTGAAAAGAATATTTGATAAAAGACTATGTGTGTTGACATGTAATTCAGGAGTTAAGAGAATTAGTAATACTCTTTTAACAAAAGACCATCTACTTACTGATACAAATAAGAGTTATCAGCATTTACATCTGTTCTGGTTACCTAGTGCCACTCTGACAAGAAATATACCAAAAATGGGAGTTATCCTTACAATTTGGAAGCTTTAAGTCCAAGTTCAAAGTGCCAGGCTCTAGGGGCTGGGTGAAAGCCCCTCAACCTTGGAATCCAGCTCTGCCTCCTGCTCCTGGCCCACTGGAGCTAGAGGTGTTTCTTCACTCAGACAGCTGCTAGCTGCTGAGGCTGAGAAAACCCCAAGGTTGACAAGTAAAATGGTATAGTCCTGTGTTACCAAACCACATGGCAGGCCATTAACTTAAGTCCATTGTAAGTCCCAAGGTCGGCAGAGCATGGCATGCTGCTGAACAACAACACAGCTACATGCAGGGTTCAAGTGTGCCATAGGCTAGAGACCATTCCCAAGGCTTCTCCTTATATACAGGAAACAGACCACATATCCAAAGGCAGCTACTCAGCTGCTTGTGGTAGATCCCACCATGGAGTTGATTGCTAATCTCATCGTGGGGAATAACTACCACCAGCTGCCCAGCCACTCAACCAGGTCCAGCCAAGCTGACACAAAAACGTAACTACCACAATGTCTATTACAGCAAAAATTAGAAATAGTATTGATGCTGAACCTGGTATCTCTCTAGCAATAAGTGGTATTCATTAATGGATCTATGAACTAATTGTGGACTAAATAAATAAATAAATAAGTGCATTTCATTAAGGGATTGTTGTTGTTGTTGTTGTTATTTGCCATCGAGTTGGCCCCGACTCATAGCGACCCCTCCTTGGGTTTCCGAGGCAGTATCACTACGGAAGTAGGATTGCCCAACCTTCAATTTTTAATAAATTTTGCCATTGTTTAATAATAAAAATCTTAGTAACATTTTTGCTATTTTGATCAATCGTGTTCAAATAATTGTAATAATTCCAATCAGAAGATTTACTTTTGAGACTTAGATGTTTATGTACTCAGGAAATCTTTAAATCTTTCTTCAACTTAACTTTATATTATTTTGTGGCAAATAAATATGATATGGTAATCAATAAAAGCATAAAGTTACATTACGTTAGGATAGAATTATGTGGGTGGAATGGAAATAGAAATGCAAGGAAAAGGAACAATATGAAATTTCTATAATAGATTCCTATTTTAAAATTTTATTCATGTATTTTTTAAATGGTGGATGTCAAGTTACTATAGTATTTCAATCCCGCTGGATATAATGGAACCATGAGTGATATCTTTAAATGTCACTATTCTGATGTGTGGGAAATTACACACTTTGAAAGTACTTAGACTAGAAAATTTGTTTTCAAATTAAAAATATGAAATTATTTTATGAGATATATGAGCCAATGTTGGAAGCTCACTGCTCTATGGGATGTTGGATGCTATGCTGATTCTTGAAGAAACACACTATAGTTCTAGAATTTAGGATGGACTCTAATAGAAGACATTGGTTTTGCTCAATAGGACGGTCTGACACCGCTGCACTGTGGGGCAAGGAGCGGCCATGAGCAGGTGGTGGAGATGCTGCTTGACCGAGCTGCTCCCATTCTTTCAAAAACCAAGGTAATTTCTTCATGGATTTTTGGACGCTAGGCTGTATTTAACTCTGAATTTTTGACCTGGTGTTTAACTCAGTCTTGCTGAAGTCGTATTGAAAATGACATAGTTTTAAATTTAACAAATAAAGTAACCTACAGATAAGTTTGGATTGATGAAGCCTTTATGATTAATAAATATACCACCAAGTTGTGTGTATTTCGTGATTTTTGTTTTCCAGGAATACTTACTTCTTGCTTGATTTTACTTCACAAAATTTTTACAGCTCAGAAATGATTGTTTGTTAGGGAAAGAACGACTAAAAGCTTTGGATGCTCTTAAATTCTGGGTACTACCTTCTTTCTCTAGTCTCTCAGTTTATTTCTGGAGAATTCACAGACTATTAAATTGGCCAAGGATATTACTTAGCTTATAAAGACTAGAAACTTTGGAAAGATTGAATCTTGAGTGGGCCTTTGAGAAAGCTGACACATCTGAAAGGGGTGTATGATGATTACCTGAAAAAAGTTAATGCTTTACTAAGTGTATTTTTTTTTTTTTTTTAAGGTAAAACTGAAATAGGACCAAACACAGGTCCCTGCCCAGTGCACATTCAGGCCAAAAGAGTTTACACATTGAGTGATTAAGAGGAGAGAAAATTATTTATTGCAAAGAGACAGGGGTCTTTTTACCCAAATCTGATTCCCTGAATCTAAACTGAATTACTGTTTTTGTAAGTTTCAGGAGAGAAGTTTATGCATATTCATAAATATTTCAGGAATTTGGATATGAAATAGCTGATGATTGGCTGGAATTTCCTTTGTCTTGGTTTAAAGGGACATTCTTTTTTAATGCAGTGCGCTTGCGCAGCAGATGAGTCACGCCGGCCTTCCTGTCATCAGCTGGTCAGGGCTTAGGCGGAGAGGAGAATGTCACTTCCCAGCAACTTCAATCCTGTCTGCTCCAACATGCATGAACCCAGGCCAAAGTTAATTTTCAAGTTGTTTTCTAAGACACATTAACGTGTTTATCACCTGTTTCTAGGGGAATAGCAGGAAAGAATGTGCAAAATGGCTTTTTGTTCTGTTCAGCTTTTAAGGAACTGAGTTTATTGTATTTACTCATCTCTCTCCAGCCATGCTCTGGTAGCATAATGGCTAAGGCACTTGACTGCTAACCAGAAGGCTGGTGGTTCAAACCCACCAGCCACTCCTCGGAAGGAAGGTTGGGCGATCTACTTCCATAGTGATACTGCCTCAGAAATCCAAGGAGGAGTCGCTGTGAGTCGGGGCTGACTCGACGGCAAATAACAACAACAACAAATAACAACAACAACAACTCTCCAACCAGAGTCCTTTTTATCTCAACCAGGGTGGATAAACAGTTGAGAGTAATTATGTTTATTTATTTCCAACCAGGTCCTATCTGTTCTAACCTTCTGTGCTAACCAGGGTGTGGGAAATTGTTGAGCTTTGACTTTACACGTTTTCAAAACCACTTGACATTATTTGAAAATGAATATTTTCTAATAAAGTTTAGAACTTACAAATTACATGCTAATCATTACTGTTTTTATTGCACCAGTTATTTTTGGAAGCTATATTAAGCTTAGAAAGAACCTTACCTGCTAAACATTGAAAGCACATGTTTTCCTTTTTGCATCCTGATTAGTCCTTCTTCAGCAACTCTAGTGAGGACTGCACAGGATCATTGTGGTCTAGACAATTCCATCACTCATTTGAAATGCAGCATTTATATTGGTGAGGTGTTAAAGGTGTGCTATCCAACAGTTATGCAGCCATTTGGCTGTGTTCGATAAATTTTTCATTGTATGTGATGATATTTTGGCATTTTTGTCGTCCCCCCCTTCCCCCGTAATCATATGTAAGGAGCTCTGGTAGCACAGTACCTAAGGTATTTGACTGCTAACCAGAAGGTTGGTGGTTTAAACCCACCAGCCTGGTCCATGAAAGGAAGATGGAGCAATCTACTTCTGTAAAGATTTATCACCTTGGAAGCCCAGTGGGGATTGCTGTGAGGTGGAATCTACTTGATGGCAGTCAGTTTGAGTTTTTTTGGTAATCACATATGATCTTCTCTTCAGCCCTGGTAGTCTGGTAATTCATAGCGAAGTGCTATAAAGGGGGTCTGTTTTCTTTTACCAGCTGAGAATTTAGCGACGCTCAACTGTCAGTCTTACTTCTTTGACCATTTACTCCCTTCCGTTTCCATGGAACTCCTGTTAACTGGATATCAGACCTTACAGGTTTATTCTTGGAGTGTCTCCTCTTTTTTCTCCTATTGTTCATTTTATTATCTATTTGTTCTTTTTCTATATTTTCCTGATTGTTTTCAATTTTGAAGACTATTTTTTCTTTGTTTTCTGATAACCTCTTAAAGTATCCTGTTCTTGTTTTGTTGATGTAATGTCTTTTATTACCTTTCTGAAAATATTCAAGATAGATATATATTTTATATAACTTGCTTTTGCCTGTCATATGTTTCCTCAGATTTTCTTTTATCTCTTTGTTTGCTTTGACTTTATCATCCATCTTGGAAGCTTTCCTCAATGTCTACATATGGACATAAATGTGAAGAACTATCATTTGAGTGGAAACTATGAAAATGTGGGCAGTGCTTATTGATCAGGTGGTGGTGGGTCAGAGTGGTCCTCTAATGTGAGAATCTGTTGTCCTTTGTCTGGGCGGTTGAGTCTTCTGAGAGAAGAATCCTCCAACCTCTTACAGATTATACCTGTATGAATACATTCTGAGTGAGGGCAAGGTAAAGGGACTGTCAGTCTCTCGTCCTCTTCACATACTATAATTACAAAGATGGTAACCAATATCTACTTAATGAGTGCTATATGCTGGGCTCTAGATACTTTATATATATTAACTCATTTAATCTGCACAATAACTCTTTCAGTGACTCTTATGATTATTATTATTATGTATTTCATGGATGTGTGGGAACTGAGACCCAAAGAGATGGCAGAAAAAGATTTTACCCTAGCCACTCTACTTTCAGAAACCATACTTCTAACAGCTGCTCCACAGTCCTTCCTTTTTTTCTGAGCGCCTCTTCCCAGTTCAGGTGCTTATCACTGCCTCATTCCCTGGATCCACACTCTCTCTGGCTCATCTTCTCCAGAGTCTACTAAACTCCTAGTTTCCTGCAGGGTAGAACAGGGCAGTCATTGTCTTTGCTGGGCTGGGAGGTGTTAGAGATTAAACTAACAGCTTCATAGGTAGGCTTTGACCAATCCTGCTTTCAGCCCCAAGCCTTATCTTTATCTTCAAGATAAACACGTTCTTCCTCCTATTGGATTTAAGAGGTGAATTAGCTGGCCTTTGTTTCTTACATGATGTGCTGGAGCCAGATCATATATGACTCATGACAGCCAGCTGTGTGCATCTCTTTCTAACTTCATGTTCAGTAAAGCACATTGGTAGGTTGGAGTTAGTCCTAGTGGGAGAATTTTTGCCATAGGAATTGGCAAATGCTATATGCCAGGGTTTTCCTTACTTCACGAGCCAGTTATTAAACACATTTCAGCATGCCACAGATCCTTAGGTTTCATTCTTCTCCCTTCTGCTGAATTACCCATTGCCATCTAGTCAATTCCAACACACAATGACCCTTTAGGACAGAGTAGACCTACTTTGTGGTTTTTCTAAGGCTGCAAATTAGAGGTCCTTCCTGCTAGATTAGTTACCACATTTAAATCCTTTTTTTTCCCCCTAAAATTTGTAGACATTTTCATCTGTTTTTGCGGCCTTTCCTGTGTGTGTGTGCGTGCACACTTGTTTGTTTACCTTTCAAATTCCTTTGCTGGTTTTTAGTGGTGTTTTGAGAGAGGATGGAGATAAACACACATGTTCCACCTGCTTTGTGTAACCAGATGTTTCCCTGTTCACTGAGAACGAACTCTTTACCAGAATCTGGCTGCTTCATCTCCTCTTGTTCTCCTTGTTCACTGTTTTCCCGCCAAGTAGCCTCCTTTTATTTCCTGAATTACACAAGCTTGTTCTCACTTTCTGTTCCCTAAGTTTGGTCCTAGACTTCCGTGGTTCCTTATCACCATTCATTTCTCAGTTTAAATGTCTTCTTAGACCTTTTGTGAATACCCACCCCTTCCAACTTCACCACCACCCTCTGAAGTCACTATCGTTTGACCATATTTAATTTCCTTCAGAACTCTTAACGCCACTTTGAAATTATCTATGTTTGTTTATTTGGTTGCCTTCTGGCTCTCTTCAGTGGAATGAAAGAAGGAACATTGTTCACTGCAGTACCCTAAGTACTTAGAACTGTACCCATCACATAGGCATTAAATGAATATTTCATGTTTCTTTTCCTTTGGTTACATATATTCAGAACAAATGCTCTGTTTTCTACTTATTTTTAAATCACTGAGAAGTTATAGCAAGCTTGTTTATAAATAATGAGGGAAAATAATAACAAAATTGAACTAAACTCCTTAGTGGCTACGGGTAAGTAGTAAGTTACACAGTTCAGTTATTATAATACTTGATAAATATGTCTTGGTATATATTCAGTGAATAAATGCATTCCTAGCTTGAAAACAATCTACCCAGTCCTTCAGAGCTTTGATCTTACTGAACTCAGAAAGCTGCTGACACCGCATCCGTATTGCAACTTTGTGAGGGTACCATATGTCATAAGACCTCTCCCCATAACACATAAGGTCTTGTCTTTACTCTTCCTGTCCTTCCTCCATGATTTTAATTTTGTCACTCATGTGTCCTTATTTTGTGTATCATTAGAGAATTCATTCTGTTAATTGACACTGCCTCCCATTTCGTTTCTTCCCTGAGTCATTTGTTCTCTCAGATTTTGTTTCTTTGTTTACTTTGGGCTTCCCTCTAAGACTGTACCAAAATATAAAGCAAAGGAATGTTTTGGCAGCAAATAAACTAGTGCATATGCTCGTGGGTGGCAGTATTTCAGATGGGAAATGTGCTCACCCTTTGCATCTTAGTTGCTAAATTTTATAGATGGAAATATCCTGGTTGACTGACAATGTATGAGGTCTTTACATTTATATATAAATAACATAAATATGATTGAGCTCTTTTTGCACATACATGGCTCTATGCTCAAAAATTTTAACCAGGAACTTCTTTCCTTCAAGAAACACAAATAGTTGAGATATAAGGCAGTGCATTTATAATGTCATGAAAATAGCTAAAGGAAAATTTATTATTATATTTTTAAAATCTTGAACTCCTCTTTTATGTCATTCATAGATAATAGGAAGAAATAACTTGACCCAGAGTTTTCAGAAATTCTCATCAACACATATTTATCATTATCATTATCATTACATTATTTTCAAAGTTCATTGATGACAATTCTTTTGGAAACTGAATTTGCTATCAAACTACTTTCTTTTCCCCACAACATGATAAATTAGGCTACAGTAGTTAATAGATACACTATTGAGGGAGCTCTGGTAGTGTAGTGCCTAAAGCACTTGACTGCTTCAAACCCACCAGTCACTCCTCAGAAGGAAGGTTGGGCAATCTACTTTCGTAGTGATACCGCCTCAGAAACCCAAGGAGGGGTCGCTATGAGTTGGGTCCGACTCGACAGCACTTAACAACAACAACACCATTGAAAATTGAATTCTCTAGGAATTTTTCATGCTGCCTCACTTTGCCTTCATATTTACAAGACTCATGCTTAGAAAGACTGACCTCTTAATACATTATTTTTGCTACCATCGTTAGGAAACATGCACTGAATACTAAATGTCATTCTAACCTTTTTTAAGGTTTCATTTACCTTTGACCCCATTCGTGTCTTCTCTCAGCTCTTAAAATGAATGTTTGATTCATTTCTTAATGCACATGACTAACTGTGTCATTGACCCCAGTTGATCTACCTAAGTTAGGAAAGCGTGAGTTAATGAGTAACTCAGTGCCTTGCCTTTCCTCCTCACAGACACATGGGGGCAGCCAATTGATGGAAAAGGAAAACTTTCCTTTCTGCATTGATGTGACATGAAATGTGTTGTATTCAGATATTTCTGAAAATTGAGTCAATATATTATTCATTATGAAGTGTTAGTAATGTTTAAAGACAAAATAAATTTCAGCCTCAGCAATATAAATCTGTTCCTGACTTTATTTTTATCCTTTTAAACCTTAAGAATTCCAATTCATTGGAATTCAGTAAATAATAACCAAAAACCAACTAGCTGCCATTGAGTTGATTCTGACTCATGGCCACCCCATGTGTGTAAAGTACAACTGTGCACAGGATTTTTAATAGCTGTAATCTCTCATAGGTAGATTGCCAAAGATAATGTTCTGTACTGTGCTGTGGTGAGTAGTGACTTGGGTCTTAAAAGCTAGTGAGTGGCCATCTCAGACACAACTGCTGGTCGTTCTCCTTCGGGAGGAAAGAAGCATGAAGAAAATCAGAGACTCAAGGGACCAATTAGTCCAAAGGACTAATGACCACACAAACCACAGCCTCCACTACCCTGAGACCAGAAGAATTAGAGGTGCCTGACTTCCACTAATTATGCTCTGATCAGTGCCACAGAAAGTCCTGGAGAGAATGGAAGGAAATAGTAAAACAAAATTCAAAAACAGCAAAAAGACCAGACTTATTGGTCTTATAGAGACTGGTGGAACCCTTGAGACTGTGGCCCTGAGAAACCCTTCAAACCTGAAACTGAATCCACCCTGGGGATCACCTTGTAGCCAAACAACAGAGAAGCCTATAAAGTGACCAGTAAAACTCATAAGGAATGTGCTTTTCAGAGCAGTTAACCTTACGGACAGCATCTGCCCAGAAACAAAGCTCAGAAGTCAGGAAGGGGCAGGAAAGAAGGACTAATGGATATGGGGAACCCAGGGAGGAAGCAGGGAAGAGTGCTGGGGTAATGTTATGAAACAAAATGTGTAAAAATTGTTGAATGGAAAACTAATTTGCTCTTTGACCTTTCATCCAAATCCGACACACAGAAAAAAGATGCCCCCCCCCCAAAAAAAAAGACATATTGCCAGACCTTTCTTCTGCTGTGCCTCCAGGTGGGTTAGAACTGTCAAACTTTTGATTATCAGCTGAGTCCTTAACCATTTGGGGCACCCAAGGACTCCTCAGAAAATAGTAGCCCTTATGCACACTATTTTAAGTCAGAAAAATAAGTTATCCTTGACATTTTGTTATAGATTCATATCAGAAGTGGAAGGACCAGTTATAAAAATAACTGTAATTCAAAACAGTTGTAAAAACCTCTTAAAAATGAAGTATTATTATAGGAGAACTTAGGGTTTCATCTGTTCATATTTGCGTTTTGTATTTGGCGCATTTGTGATTAAAAGTTAAAACAATAAATTCGGATTTCTTTATGTTCCAGAATGGACTGTCTCCATTGCACATGGCCACACAAGGGGATCACCTAAACTGTGTTCAGCTTCTCCTTCAACATAACGTGCCTGTGGATGACGTCACCAATGACTACCTGACCGCCCTGCATGTGGCTGCCCACTGCGGCCATTACAAAGTCGCCAAGGTTCTCTTGGACAAGAAAGCGAATCCCAATGCCAAAGCCCTGGTGAGTGGCTCAGCCTGCAAATCCAACCTAAGTCATCTTTCTGACAACATGCTGTTTCTGCTCATGAAGCGATTGCTTTTCAGTAGGTTGAATGGAAGATGCTAGTTAAATAAAGTATAACTTTTATCAGTTTATTGAAATATCCTCTGGAAAATCTATAAAACCTTCTATTACTGATAACGCACGACACTGATTGAGGTAAACCATTGACTAAGGTCACACTAGTGAGTTTCTTATATAAGTGAAATGGAAAGATTATACAATTGTAAGACCACAGTGATCAGTCTCATCTTATTATAGGTAAAGTTGTTGTAATTATGTGAATTAAACATTTTTTTTTCTGAGATCCAAGAATGTGAGGCAGAACTATCAAAAACTTTGTTTTAAGCATAAGACATCTATGAATTTGTGAGCTGAAATTTCATCTTGTTAATCATGTAATTGTTTTCCTACTGATACAAATAAAAATTTGGGTCTAGTTTCTATTCATAATTCCTCAAATGATTTGCTCTTTTAACTTAGAATAAGTCTCTCAGCTCCACTCTACTTTGGATTTCTCAGTAGAAAACTCATGCCCCAATGTCCATTTCTCCACAGAATTGTTATTTTTTTAAAATATTTAAAGTACAGTAGAACTTCCAGGAATAATAATCTTCACACATAAGACAAAAATGCATTATGCTGTTTAAGGATGAAGAACTGGATGGATGATACATTTAGTTAATCATACTTGCCTATCAGTTTTATTATGGTTTTATTCACTGTCAAAACCATTCAGACTTTATCTACTACTCACTAAATATTGATGGCTACCCAGCTTCCTCCGTGACTCAATCCCAAGCAGCCATTCACATCTTGCCCAAGAAATTGTTCTCTTCATTTAAAAACATATAAATGGGGTCACGCTGAACTACAGTAGGTAGTGATTTCACTGTAATCAGTAAGAGAGCCCCATTTTGATTTAGCCTTTCTAGTGAACAAAGTAAAAAGGACAACAGAAAAAGAAACAGAGAGAGAAGGGCAGCAGTGTGCTTGCTTGGAGAAGCCTGCCGGCTGGCCACACACTATCAAAGCTTATAGTGTCATCTACCACTGCTTTTTAGACATTCCATAGTCTGAGTTATATGTGTATTTTATGAGTCTAAGAATATATTTTATGTACCCCCATTTAATGAGAGAATAAATTACAAAGCATAAAAAAAAGTCATCAAATTTTCGTGAAACCAAGTGAGTTCACTATCACCTTTGAGATAAAAACTGTCATTTAAGCATCCCGTTTAGGATGGGGCTCTGCTCACTCGCAAATGGTACATAAGCTCTTTCTGAATGGATCCAAGGCATCTCTGTGTTCTGCAGGCTTTGAAAGTGAGAATGGAACTTCTCATTGCCATTGTAATTCCAAACGCTTTCACCAGAGCAGCATTTGAAGAGCTGTTGATTTGTAATCATGACTCATTTTCCATCCAAGAAAAAAACATCTTAAAACAGGGTGTGGACTCTTTCTCTCATTTTCCTCTGGCTGAAGATTTTACAACCTATAGGGGTTGTAGCCAGTCATAGTGAGATAGGCTATGGCTAGGTTAAAGATCTTGGGAACCAATATGGAAACACCTACAGTGACTTTGACCCGAGCTTTATAGTGAATCCTGTTTTTTTGTTTAAATTGTCACACATTGTTGACTGAAATATGCGCACAGGCTCAATTATGAAGCAGTATCATTTGGTTGGTAATTTGTTAAAAAGTAGGTTATTTTGTTAGATTAAATATTAAGCCCAATGATCCAGGTAACATTGGGTTGTTTAACATTCTGCTTCCTTGAAGTAAGTACCTGCTGATATCTTAGAGCTGGAGAAGAAATTGAAACTTGCCAAAGACTAGGCCTTGGGGATATTTTGGCTGTGAGTACAAATGTTTGGTCCCAGCTGTTTATATCTGTGTCAGAAATGAGGCAGAGTAAGCAATGTCACTTCCGTAATAAAAAATTTAAGGAAATATGTGACCATTTTGCCTTAACTACGGGAGATTGTGAGCAAAATTGACTACTTGTTGATGATTAGCAGTGCATCTTGGGCTCCTAGGAGCAGCTAGACTACCGCTGTTTTCAGAAAAGAACCCACATTCTACTTAACACCCTCATTGTTTCTGCTCCTTTCCAAGTTTTAACAGCACATCATCTTGGCAAAAATACTTTACCAAACACAGTAGAATAGGATTTCAATGGAATATAGTCAAGCAAATATGTGTATTTGTCCCTTGCAGAACGGCTTTACCCCTCTTCATATTGCCTGCAAGAAGAATCGAATTAAAGTAATGGAACTTCTTCTGAAACACGGTGCATCCATCCAAGCTGTAACCGAGGTAAGAGAAGTAGGATTTCTGGGTTTCCAGAGGTGCTGAGAGGACAGCCTCAGTGACCAGGGTCCCAGTGCCCTCTCCTGGAACCAGTTAGTTTTTCTTTGCCTGCTGTTCACAAAAGAGGCTTTCTGAACCCTTTACCTATGGGGCTGTAGACAAGAGTATAGATATGAGGATAGACTCATCACCATGACTAGAAACATAACCCAAAACATGTTTTATGCCTGAGGGCGAGTGGTGCCTTCATTGAAACCAAAATTTATATGAAATCCTATAGCACAGTGGTTCTCAACTGGGGGCTATTTTGCCCTCCAAGAAAAGTCTGGCAATTTCTGGAAATGCTTTCAGTGGATACTACTGCTGTCTAGTGAATAGAGACCAGGGATCCTGCTAAAAATCCTACAGTACACAGTAGAATCCTCCACACCAAAGAATTATCTGCTGAAAATGTCAAAAGTACCAAAACATAACATAAAATAATCTCTGTATGTTTCTAAGTAAGGATGGCTATGCTAAAACACGTAGTGAAACATAGGTTTGTGAAGTGGTAAAAGCCTAACTCAAAGTTTCTTTCACAATAACAAACCAGAACCCACGGAAGTTATCCATGAGAATAACGGCTGAGCCTTCAAACAGAGCAAAGGAGGCATGGATCCGTTTTCCTCTCCAGACTCCAATTCCCAAGCCCCTAACTCCCACCCCTCCCCACTCCATCTTTAGCCCTGCCTCCCAGCACTCTGGGTCTCAGGGCTTCGTGGAGTCCACCCACTTGCCTTTGAGTCAGATCCTTCTCCTTGGGTTTCCGAGGTGTTATCACTACAAAAGTAGGTTGCCCAACCTTCCTTCTGAGGAGTGGCTGGTGGGTTTGAACCGCCACTCTTTGGTTAGCAGTCAAATGCCTTAGGCACTATGCTACCAGAGCTCCCTCATGGAATCTAGCCATTGGCATTTTCCTAGACTGAACATCCTTTCATTCACATTCATATCTCTGCATCCTTCCTCGGTCCTGCTCTGCACTCACACCCCCTTTGCTTGGCTTATCCTTTGCATCCTTCAGGACCAGCTGTAAGGCTACCTTCCTCCCCACCCTGGCCTGGTTTTCCTAGAAACCGTCACCACATCTTGTGCATTTTTCTCCCAAAGTGTTTATGCAATCTTCTGAATCTTATTGGAGTTTATATCCATAATGCCTGGCCCATACTAAATGGTTCATTAAATGCTGAGTAGAGACTATATTTGAAGCAAACAAAAAATTAAGGTGCATTTTAATGATTGTTGTTTTGCTATTGTTGTTGTTGTTGTTGTGTGCCATCGAGTCGGACCCGACTCATAGCGACCCCTCTATGGGTTTCCGAGGCAGTATCACTACAGAAGTAGATTGCCCAACCTTCCTTCCGAGAAGTGGCTGGTGGGTTGCTGGTGTTTTGCTATAGTTTTTTGTTTTTGTTTTTGTTTTAATCTGCAAGTGGAATGTTTGTCTTAATTTTTAATACTCATTATTTAAAAAATAATAAATTATTTAAAATATTACTATTGACTTGTTTATCAAACTTACAGCCTTGTGTTAGGCACCTTTTTATTTCAATTATAAAATAATAAGTTTATTTTTATTGCACGGGAATGTTTTTAAAAAGATCAGAGTAGACTGAAACAAAAGTTGACTTTTTGCAGATGTTTAAATAAATGTACAGAGATACTGGTCAGTGATAAGAAGGTTCTGCTGCCAGCTGTAGTCTCCTTAAGAGCTTTGAAAGTCAGTGCAGACCCAGGTGACCTTGCCTTGCATGTGTTCTAGTGACTCCCCCTGCTGTTAGAAAAAGGTGCAAAATTATTTTTCCTTCACTTTACTCAATGTTTGCCATTTGAAGTTTGAACAGCCATAATTCTTCTTTTCCTGTCTTTTTACCTGACTTTTATTATACAAAATTTAATTCCTTGGATTTCCGAAGAGATATCTCTATGGAAGTAGATTGCCCAGTCATCCTTCCAAAGAGTGGCTGGTGGATTTAATGATACAAAACTTAATTTTAATGATCTTTTGATACTTCTCAAATGCCTGTTGAAAATAGTTATCCGCATTTCATTCTCTTTTAAAAACTCTAAACTCTCTGCTGTCAAGTCAATTCAACCAATAGTGACCCCTTTTGGATTTCTGAGGCGATGAGATTACCCAATCTTCCTCCCAAGGAGTGGCTGGTGGGTTTGAACCACCAGCCTTCTAGTTAGCAGTCAAATGCCTTAGGCACTATGCCATGAGGTTAGCTTTTTCTAGCCACTTTTTTCTTTTAAAAAAAAAAAAATTATGATATTCATGTTGTCAGCTGGATTAAATTCTGAGAAAATAAACATAGAACCATTTCATATAAAAAGCACATGTAAATCACAGTTTTTAACAAGATTATTAACTTAATACTTTGATCATTCTTTGTATTTATCCACTCAAATCTCACATTCTTGGGTACATTAGATATAAAGCACATGAGCATCAATGATTTGCTTTATGGTAAATGTTGTATTTGTGTGTGTAGGATTTGAAGCAAATATAAAAAACTGTGACTCCTGTAATATTTGTCTTAATTATATTGCCTTCATTTATAATACCTATACATTTTTTAATTATATGATTTGTTCATTTAGTCAGTGAATGATTTTGTGTTAAGTACCCTGTTGTTTCACATGCAGCATAATCAGTGTATTCTGAGTACAGCACAATCCTTTTTAAAGTCCTCAGGATGTGAAATAGAAGTTAAAGTTTTACAAATGTGGATATAATCATGCACCACACTCCAATGCACACACAGATAAGTAAGATTTTGTAACAAAGGAAAAAAAAAAAAAACCCTTAAGTTCTTATAAACTCCTTTCACAAATCTGTGTAAAATGTATGAAATAATCTCTTTCTTCCTGAATGGGTGTGACGTTGTTGTTGTTGGTTGCCATAAGGTTTATTCTAAGTCGTCGCACCCCATCTGTGCAGAGAACTGCTCCCCAGGGTTTTTGAGGCTATGACCTTTCAGAGACACATTGTAGGTCTGTCTGCCAAGCTTCCTCTAGGAGGGTTTGAACCACCAGCCTTTCAGCTAGTGGTCGTTCACTTAATCATTTGTGTCACCCAGGAACTCCAGATATGACTTAGGTCTTTCACAATCACAGGTTTAGCTTAGGGAAATGAGGACTAGATGCTGAGATACCTGCCTTATTGAGTCTATGATACAGAGCTAAGTGTCCTCATACTTTCTGGTCTGATTACTAAACTAGTTATGTGAAGGTGGGAAAATGGATGGGAGAGATGGATGGATAGGTAGATGGATGGGTGGGTGAAAGGGTGAGTGGGATGGACAGATGGATGACAGGCAGACAACCTCTTTTCATGATAAGCCAACAAACCAACATTTCCCTCTTTCTCCTCCAGTCGGGCCTTACCCCTATCCATGTTGCTGCCTTCATGGGGCATGTAAATATCGTATCACAACTAATGCATCATGGAGCCTCACCAAATACCACCAATGTGGTAAGTATCCTTTTAATGAAAGGAGTCCAATTCTGAGTTAAGAAAACTGACAAAGGTTGTTTTTATCTACTTGTTTTAAATTGCACTTAATTACTATTTTATTTGACGACTTTAAAGGATGGAGTTTGAGACTACTTTTGGTTACCTTTACTGCTAAGGTAAGATCTTTTCAGTCACTAGCTGCCACATGTTGTTAGAACTTACTGATGGTGTCCATTAAGCTCACAGTTACATTACTATGAATATTATGCTTTGAAAACTAAAGTGCTTGTGTAGAGGGACTTCTTAAAATAGAAGAGGAAAAAAGTGCTGTGTGTTGGGGAGGTGGTTCAAGTGCTATCATTATTTATATAAAGAAGTGATTTCAAATAACTTCAAAGTAATTTCTCTTTAGTGTTTGACCATGTTATAGCAAACACACGCAACTCTGAGTTCATAGGTTATCAGATGGTGGTGTTTTCCCACACACAGCACTGCCCTGTCAGAACTGCAAGACTCACTTCAGAGCACAGAGCAGTAACTTATCACCCTAGATCGGCATGTGACATTTGACATTGTTTGAAAGAGTTTTAAATTTGACACCATGGTAACATTAGTGTATTGGACCATAAGCATATGAACATTCACTGGGCTCAAGAGCACTAAAGAAGTGAAAGTAAAATAAGCAACGTGCAGAACAGAAAAGGCAAGCTGTAAGGCTGTGCCCCTCACCCTATGGGTAGGCCTCCAGCAGTCCACTAAGGCTCTTCTGGCAGGCACATCATCACATCCATGAGATCGAAACAGATCTTCTTACAGAAGCACTGAATGATATGCTGCACAACATTCTCAACACGTTCCCAGTAAACACAGTAACAAGTTTCATGTAATTGTGTTTTCTTTTGTCCTTCCATGGAAATAGATGGCCTCAAAAGCAAAGCACAATTCATAAAAGCAATGTTAAATGTGGCCCTTGCTGGTGTGAGAGAATATATATGATTTTTATTACTTCTTTTTATTTTTTTAAATCTACCCATGGTTTCTAGATTGTCTTTTCATTAAAATAAGTAAATAAATGTTCTGAAATAAACTATTTGGTGAAATTGGTGGGGGAGGGGATGTTCAGCGGCAAAGAAAATGAGGCCTTGGGATAATGCCCAAAGGCTAGGACACCTGGAATACTGATCTCTTTAGATAACACAGAGCATGTAAATCAGCTGCAACAAGCCCAGGCTGGCCTTGTGGTGTGTTCTTGTTACCTGTGCAGCATTTTGTTTTGTTTTTAGTTTGATTTTGTGCTTCACATTTAGCAGTTGGGAACTGTCTTCCTATATCCAAACTGCCACACGGGGCCAGCATTCCTGCACAGCCAAAATGGCAGGCTGCAGGGGTCAAGTGGCAACTATCTCTGCTAGACAGGGCATGTCTAGCATTTTTGAGCACTGCCTACCTGCCCTGTCTTCATTCATTCTTTGGCTTGGCCCCTGTGTGCATTCATCTTTTCATCCCTAATGAGGTCACACTGCAGATTATTGAGCCTTATCTGTGATACTGCTGATGACGAGGCTTCCCTTGGTAGCACCAAAATGGTTGCCTTCATGGATGAGTCTCAAGTGAAATTCTGATGTGTCTGATTTCCTACCCTTCCAATACAGAATGCCTTGCAACTACTTTTTCTTTTTAAAAATAACAATGATAAGCTACATCACAGGCTTTATTAAAATAAAATATGCCACTTTGCTTCAGACTGCAGTTAATTTACTCTGGCTTGTGTTCTCCAGAGAGGAGAAACGGCGCTGCACATGGCTGCTCGATCGGGCCAGGCTGAAGTTGTGCGGTACCTGGTACAAGACGGAGCTCAGGTAGAAGCTAAAGCCAAGGTACGTGCGCTACGTGAAAACCTTTGCTGCTAAGGCTGGGGGAACCTTGGTTTTAATAAAATCTTTAAACACAGACATGTTGTTTTTCAAGGATACTTTCTTAAAGTAGTGATAAAACTCTAATGACTAATGTTGATACCAAAGTAATATTTTGCAAAACCCTTCCCTTCATATTTGTTCATTCAGTCATTCAACAAAATTAAAAAGAACAAGGAACTTGTATCAGGAATTGTTCATGGCACATTGTTACTCCTAATCTGATTAGGAACCAGAACCTAGATTTGATCCAAAGCTCTTCCCACCCTCAGGAGAACGACTGATGCACAAAGCTTCTAGAAAGTAGAGTGGTTAAGAGAGGCTGTACTCTCATCTACTGTGGATTGCAAGAAATCTCACATGTATGAGAGCTGTTAGTTACCTATGGAGGATTGAGTGTAGGGAATGGTTTTCACCCTAAACTGAAGTTGACAATGCAATTTATAATGGTCATTCATTGAAGAGGGAGTATGTATAATGATGGCTCAGGCTGACTACCCAGCCAGATTGCCTGGGTTTAAATCTCGGTCCACCATTTACTAGCTGTGTAACACTGGGTAATTCAATCAGCATTGTGTGCCACATTTCTTTATGTAGAAAACAGGAATAATGATAGTTCTAAGTCATAGAATGGTTGTGAGGATTAATGAATTCATACAGATGAAGTGCTTAGAACAGAGCCTGGGACATTGTAGATGCTTAGTAAGTTGTCGCTGCTGGTGGTGGTGGAAAAACATCAGATTTTTCTTTGTCATCTATCTTGCATGATTTCAATAGCTCTCTCCTATGGCACCTTGGAACTCTGCTCTTATGCTTCCTACTGGTTACATGGATCTTCCTTGGACCTTGACTCCCATCCTACCGAACCTTCCAAGGCAGTGCCCTGTGCTCTAGCCTCTTCTCTCAATGTCCCTCTTAATGGATTTACCTAAACTGTCAATTTCCTGTAGAGATTTCTTTCTGGAGAGCAACCACTAGCTCATAGGGCACCTTTGGTCAAATTAGGAAAAGGTGCCCCTCCTACTTGAGGATAAGGCCCTAAGGGTACAGAACTTGGTGATGCCTCCTGGCTTTGGATGAATTTTAATACAATGACCCTACACCCTCTAGGAAGTTGCAGCCATACCAGAGTAGGGTAGCTTTCATGCCCATTAGTCCTCTTGGCTTGAAGCCTTTGTGCAGGGTCCATCTGCACAGCCCTACACTGCCCCCTCTCTCCCCACTTTTGTGACTCTGAGACGGCAGAGCCAATAAAATAATCCATATTATATGAGTGCTTAATAACTGGTGGAGTATCTGTATTTTAGCAGGATATGTTCCCCTGACTACCAAATAGAATCTTTAAAGGATAAAAATTAGATTATTACAGATGATGATGGGGACAGTTTACAGATGAAACCACCTTTCACAGTTCTCGTACTAAGAGGTAACACCAAGGGTGTTTAAAAAGCCTAGATCTACCACCTTTCTTAACCTTGGATGAAAATATTAATGAGGTTCTTCACAGCATTGAATCGCAGTTGATTGTCGCCTCTGATCCCAAGCAGCCATCATTTTCTGAATTTTTACAATGGTACCACTGTGTTGTCAGCTCATCAGCTTTGCATTTCTGCCTTGCAATTTAGGATGACCAAACCCCACTCCACATTTCAGCCAGACTGGGGAAGGCAGATATAGTACAACAGCTGCTGCAGCAAGGAGCTTCTCCAAATGCAGCCACGACTTCTGGGTACACCCCACTTCATCTTGCAGCCCGAGAGGGGCATGAGGACGTAGCTGCATTCCTTTTGGATCATGGCGCATCTCTATCTATAACAACAAAGGTAGGAGAGTTTGTCTTAGAATCCTGCTTTGTCACCCAAAATAGTACCTCTTAAAACTCCAAATATATTAATAGGAACAGAAACATCTGTACTTAGGATCACACAACCCTAGGGCAGAGGAATATAGTTGTTTGTTTTTTTGTGGGTTTTGCTTTGTTTTGTTATTGGTCTTAAGTTTGCTGTCCTATAGTATCTTATAATGAAGCCTTATTGATAACTAGAATCAGAGATTTCTTGCAAGTTATTTCATAGACTGAAATTGTGGTTTCAAAACACAGCTACAGATTTCTCTTGCTGATGCCAAGGAGATGAACTCCATTATATTCATTCGGTACTACTTTTATAATACTTCCAAATCAGGAGGTCAGTTTTTTCCATGAGTTGTTTTGGTTTATTTATTTTTGTTGTTGTCTAATCTATTTTGACTTTTTATCTTGACTCTGATGCCTTTGAGTAATATCCTACCACACCGTTACTCTGCACCTGTAGAATACAAACTCTACAGTCCGTTTCTCTTGTGGTACTCTGTAAATCTGGCAAGTGTGACACTAAGAAGAATTGGCCTACAACGTATCTTAGGAATCTAAACTGGTATTGTACTGTCTTATTTGGATATAGATAAGAAACATTACTATATCATCAATTACCTGAAGAATTATCTAGAATACTGATGACTAGTTCAGACTTTATCTGCTATGATTCTTAGGCTCGTCAGTATAATTGAGATGCCAATTCCTGCTCTTTTTTAACATGTGAAACAGAATAAAGAATAATGGGGTTTGAGATGCCCCAGACCTTCTGCTTTGTCTCATGAGATTGTGTGTTGATGACTCTTCAGTCTCTGACTCATGCTTGGGACCCTCCCTCATAGCTCATGCTGACTGACGGGTTTATACCAAGGAGCTTGTAGTGGGTAGAAGGAAGGGGCATCAGCTATTCGACTCTCAGCATCTAATTCCCTTGTATTTATAGAACTATGTATCATTATGGATCACCTGTGGTGGCAAAGGTGCGAGATACTCTGGCTCCCAGTCTTAAAGACTAGAGCATGCATAAGGCTATGTGTATACATGGGGAAATAGAGAAAGAACAAGGAAAAGAAGCCAATCTGGTGATGAGAGATTCCAGGAGGTCCTGACTTAATCTTGATTTTCTCAAACATTCCCTTCTAGAGGTTCTACAAATTGAGCCTGGGACCCTGTAGCCTATTCTTCCCTCAGCATGAAACCCCAGAATGGCCCCGGAATTAGCCCCAGATCTAGCCACCCAACCTCATGTTGTTCACATGCCTAAGAAGTTCCAGAGTTAGTGGCATGCTGCAACTCAGTCAGCAGAGAGAGAAAGATTAGATATCCTGGCATGTCCTGTTCATCCCTGTTGAGAAGGAGATGCAACTGTTCATCTACCACCCTTAGTTCTTAAGTACAAGCTTAACTGCCCTTCACCATTTGAATGATTCTTCGGTTACAGAAAAATAACACCTTAGATCATTTCTATTGTTTCTTGTATCATGTTTCTTTTTTCAGAAAGGATTTACTCCTCTTCATGTAGCAGCAAAATATGGAAAACTTGAAGTAGCCAATCTTCTGCTACAGAAAAGTGCATCTCCCGATGCTGCTGGGAAGGTACGAAGCCATTGCCTACCCTCTAACAGGCTACTTCCCTAATAACCAAACAAGCGCCTGCTAATATTCACCGTCCACCACTCAGATGGTAACTAAGCCATATCTAAGTCTCACTAGGATGAAAAACACATGGGAAACAGGAGATGAATGGTGGGGCCCAAGTATTGTGGAAACTGTAATGTAAATTACGTTCTGTGTTGCATCCAATTTAATCCACTTTCCTAAATCTAGACCTCTGATGTTAAAGCATTCGTGACACTGGTTGTTGTTTCTGCACGTGTTTTCAGAGCGGGCTAACTCCACTGCATGTAGCTACACACTACGATAATCAGAAAGTGGCCCTTCTACTTTTGGACCAAGGAGCTTCACCTCATGCGGCTGCAAAGGTACCTATAACTCAACAGCATGAAGAGACTTACGGGCTTCGTCTTTTGGTCTCTATAGATATATCTAGTTTTTCTTCGTTTGCAGTGCCCTCCTAGCTTAGGTGCCACTTAAAATTATAGAAATATAACTTCCTTTGGGAATGTATGCCTTCATCTATTTAGCCAACTAGTTGTGGTAGATGCTCAATAAATATTTACTGCTCAACTGATTTTTCTTGAAAATCCAGGTCATCCTGGAGCCTGGGGAAGGGAGGAGGTTGGAGAATCTCTAGCCAGACTAAAAACATGAACAAAACCCAACAGAACAAGAAAGTTCAGATTTTTCAAACTCATTAACTGTGTATTACGTTTTCCTGGCCATCACATACTGCCTTCACATTGCTTATAGGAGTTTAATAGAATGGGTTGGGAGGTTTTGTATGTATGTTTTTGTTATTGCTTAATGCAACGCAGTGCATTGCCGTCGAGTCAGATCCGACTCATAGCGACCTTTCTTTGGGTTTCCAAGGTGGTATCACTATAGAAGTAGATTGCCTACCCTTTCTTCCAAGGAGTGGCAAGTGGGTTTGAACCACCAGCCTTCTGGTTAGCAGTCAAGGAGAATCTTTATTCTTACTGTTAGAGTGTTTTTGACCAGTAGATAACCTAGCTTTCTCAGAGAAGAGATGTGTAGAGTATGGTACCTCGTTATTGCTCTGGTATTCTGAATTGATAGCCTAGTCATAAAGAAGGGTTTATTTAAAGACAGTTTTAACAGATTCCCTATTACTGGGCAGGAGGCTATAGTCCAAGAATACTGGAATGATAGGAGCCAAAATTTCCAGGTTAACAAATTCTTTGACTAAATACCATTGGCCAGAGGATCTTCTAAAAGTCCTGATGCTTTTTCTAAATTTGTTTCATGGTTCCATTTTAGGGCAGTTTCTTTAAACTCCATTCAGATCAAATGTCTTGTACCCACAGATAGTGAACTCGGGCACTTCTAGATTACTTCAGCTACTTGAAGAGAATGTTTTCAGGTACATTCTTCATTTAGAGACTATGATGCCTTTGACAGGTACTTCACCTCAGAATCCCATCACCTGCACTTCTTAATCATTTTCTGCCCAGTACGCTCCAGAATATGCCTGTTTAAATCCACAACTCAGAATCAAACCCCAAACCTGGTTTTCATCTAACTGCCACTTCTTGACCTTGACGAACACACTTTCTATCATAAGACCATGCCTTGAATTTTGATAAAACCTCTATTTTAAAAGAGAGAAAAATGTATAATGGAATTGAATGGCTGTCCATTTTGTTTTAGTGTATTTTAATATCCTTTTGAGCCCGGACCATCTTTCCTATATTATAAAAAACACCATTTTATTTATAGGTGACCAATAAATAATTAGCAAGTGAACTATTCATTCCTCACATGAGTAATAATTTTAGCATGGCTGGTCCCAAACAGTTTGGAGTTGACAGGAATTATAAAGTACTAAGTGTAACATACCAAATCCAATCTGCCTTTCTACCCACAACCCACTGCCATTGAGTTGATTGTGACTCATAGCAGCCCCCGTTGGACTTCCAATGCTGTAAATCTTTATGGAAATAGATTGCCTCATCTTTCTCACTCAGATCAACTGGTGGGTTTGAACTGCCAATCTTCTGGTAAGCAACCAAAAGCCTTACCCACTGCACCACCAGAGCTCCTTTTCTACCCACAAGTAACTCTTAAGTAGGGCAAGAGTTGGTGCATTTGCCATTAATTTCTTGCTTTATCATCCTCAAACATAACTTAGTATTCAACCTTCCATATCTGCAAAACACCTTTGACAAAGAGTTGAAAAGCAGTCATAATTATATTACATTATAAGTCATTTATATAAGTAATTCATTAGTTGCAACATCTCGTTAATCTTAGGCATATCTTTTACAGTCAACTAAAACAGGCTTTCAAAACCAGTAAGACATTAATCTCATTCTCAGAGCACAAGTGCCTGCATAAAAGCCACTGTAATGCCAACTCTGCCGCATGTCAAACCGTCCCGATCTTCTGTGGCAGTCGTTCTGTTCTCAGGCTTTGTCTAGACTGTGTTCCTGAGCAAAGCCAGTTATATCAGGTAGAGATTAGATTCAGCTGCTAGAGAAGAGACCCAGGTACAGTGATGAAAACAGATAAGGCTCTATTTTTCTCATGTCATAAGCAGTCAGGAGGTAGGGGTGGTAATTTTGGCTCCATATCTCCAGGATATTGAGATACATTCCCTTGATTTTCTTCCAGACACTGTTAGGGCTCAGGTCCCCTTTCAAGACAGCAGGCAGGAAAGTCAGCGCAGTAGGGCTTTCGCAGAATCTCCACCAAGCTAAGGAGCGCTGGTGGTGCAGTGCCTAAGGCATTTGATTGCTAACCAGAAGGTTGGCGGTTCAAACATGGGGCAATCTACTTCAGGAAAGATTTACCACCTAGGAAACCCAATCTCATTGGCCACTTCTGTATGCAAGGAAAGTTGGGAAATGTAGTTTGTCAGCTGGCATACTAGTGTAGATTGTTTTACTGCGAAACACAGAGAACAGATATAGGGTAGGCAAATAGCATCCTCCACTCCAGGGCAGCTCAGACATTTTGAATTCTGACAGTGGTGAGAAATCAGGGACAAAGCCTCAATAGGAAATGATTAGTATATGGATGCTAACAGCAGTGACATCGGTGTTACCTCCTCCTCAAATCATACCTTTTGTTCTCTTAGAGTGTGTGATGCTTTCTTCTGTCTCTTTCTTAACTCTTTTAGAATTACCAATGTATTGCTTACCTATATATGGCCTTCTAGAAACGTATTGTGACCCATTAACTATATTATAACCTATGCTAGCCAGAGCTGTTGTCACCAGAACACTGCTTGAAGGAGCATTGGCTTGAGTTCAGGTAAAACCTGGGCACTAATTGTGGAAGGAATCTAAGCTAAACCATACCCTTTCCTGGCAAGTCGATTCTGACTCATGACAACCTCATGTCATAGCGAAGAACTGAGCACCATAAGGTTTCTGTGGCTGTGATTATCACAGAAGCAAAACACCAGGCCTTTCTTGTACATCGCCACTTGGGTGGGTGATTAGTAGTCCAACCATAAATGATTTGCACCACCCATGGACCTATGGAAGGGATAGTGTGCCTTAACTTATTGTTAGATTTCTCTTCCATAAAAATGTGCAATGTATCTGGTGGTGTGGCTCAGTAGAGAAGGTTGTGAACGTGCTTGGAAAATTATAAATTATGATATAAATAAGGAGCCCTGGTGGGAAAATGGATAAAGCCTTGACCACCAACCAAAAGGTTGGTGGTTCAAATCCACAAGCTGTTCCACAGGAGGAAGATGTGGCAGTCAGCTTCCATAACGATTATAGCCTTGGAAACCCTATGAAGGCTGTTCTACTCTGTCCTACAGGGTTGCTATGAGTCAGAATTGATTAGATGGTGACAAGTTTTTTGGATTTTGTTGTATCTGAGACGATATTGACTTGCCTTAACTTGGCTTGAGAAGTGACTAACTTAGTGTTATTAGTAAAAGCACAAAAGAGATGGGATGCATAATAAGAAGTTAAAGCCTCACTATATTTTACATTTACCATTCTAATTAGTTAATGTTAGACATATGACTAAGTTGATTTCATGTTTTGATGTTGCTTTGAGAATTTTCTCTCTTAAGTCGGGCAGGGAGGGTGAAACAGCTCAGCCTTTCTTAACACTCACGGTAGAGTTGAGCTCTGTCCAAAGTTCCACATTCAGCTCTGAAGGCGTTGGTCTCTGTAGGGTGTGTCTGAACAGAGGCCCAAATGCTTCCCGGGGCAGCTGGGGTTTCTAGATGGTGACAGGTCGAGACTAAAAATAGGAATATAAAATCTTCTTTCCAGGCTCATCCAGTTACAGAGTCTGGTTTCAGAAGAGTCTGGAAGTGACATTTCCACTTTCAGGGCTTGATACTCAGCAGCCTAAATCTCGTACAGTCAATCACAGTGCTTTTCAAGTGAGAAATGCTGTTGGACTAGGAGATGAGATGCAATACAAGGGTTAATTGTGGTGGGCAGACCAATCTGTGGTGCAGCAGACCCCAAGAAACTCTGGGTTATTGCCAAACCACCCTCATTGCTTGGAAAGACTGTGACTTCATCCACACTCATTGTCTAGAGTTGAATCCATTCCCAAATACAAATCCTCAAAATCCCCTTTCTCTAAATCCTTTTGTCTATTTACAAAAAAAAAAAAAAAAAAGTCATTCTAATTTGCCCTTGGCATACTTTATACTCGGATTCATGTCCCCGTCAAAATATAATCTTGCATTTCCCTAAAATGACTGTGAACTAAGGCAAGGTCCTCAAAGCCATTTCTTATGGCAGGAAGTCTGAAAGCCCCTGAGTTACAGCTAATTAATAATTTGTCAGTTTGGCAAAGGAGTTTTGGTTGAGGTTGCCTCTCCTGCTAAGCATCAGGAGTCAGCTAAGAGAAGAGTGTCAGGATGTCCTGAATCTCTAGTGAGCTTGATTCAAACTCCAAGAATTGCTTTCTTTGTTTAATAAACATCTGCCAGTTATTAGGACACACCAGAGGTACAAAGATAAATATGTGCCCACACTAAGTTTATATTTTAACAAAAGAAAACATATAGATAAGCAGAAGAAACCAGTACTCTGATTAGAGTTAGTTAGGTAGACTTAAGAGGGGAGGGGAGGTACCAGATTTCATGTAGAGCCAGACTGTACTGATTCTTCAAATGATAGATGGGTGCTGGCCCAGTGGGGGTGTTTGGGAAAAGAATTCTTGATAGGACAGCTGAGACAGAGAATCATGAGGCTATGTGTTGTTTTGGGAGCTTACAGGTAGACAGTTGACATATAACATTGTTGTTATTGTTAGTTGCTGTCCAATTGGCTCTGATTCATGGCGACCTTATATGTAACAGAATGAAACATTGCCTGATTCTGTGCTATCTGCCTGAGTGTTGGTATGTTTGAGTCCATTATTGTCTCTCTTGTTAAAATCATCTCAGTCCTCATTTTAACTGATCCTCTGCTTTTGCAAATGTGATTGGTCTTTCCTGAGCATGTGTCCAAAGAAAGTGAGCTAAAGTTTTGCTATTTCATTACTACTTCTTCTTCTTATTATTATTATTACTACTATTGTGTGTGAGTGTGTGATTTAGGTAAAACTTTACAGAACAGATTGGCTTTCCATTCAAAAATTCTCACACATGTTGTTGCTGTTCAGAGGATTCCAACTGATGATGACCCCATGTCCTACAGAGTAGAACTGCCCTATAGGGTTTTGTTGGCTGTAATTTTTTTTTTTTTTTTTTTTTTGATTTTGATTTGGGTGAAGATTTATAGAGTAAATTCACTTTTCATACAGCAGTTCACATAATATACTTTGTCTCATGTCATTGACCAAAATTTACAATGCAACAGCTCCCCTTCCACTTCCTCCCCATAGTTAACTCCATCCCTCCATACTCTTCTGCGCCCTGAGCTGTCTCCCTGTGCATAAGCAGCCCTTCCTTCTCCCATAATTGTTCTCTCCAGGGCATGTGTCTACTTGAGATAAATGTTTAACTCACATGCCTGTACTTTGTTTAGCTGGAAACCACAGGTGTGGCTTCAATTCCAGACCTGAAGGGCAGCTAGGGGCCATAGTCTCAGTGGTTCCACCAGGCTCTATTGGACCAGCAAACCTGGTCCCCACCTTCGTTGTTGTTTTTTTTTTTTTTTTGCCTCCAAATGATTTTGAGTTTTGTTCCACATTGTTCTCCCTCTCTATGCAGGATCTCCTACATCCCTTTCAAGTGGATGACAGTGGTAGCCGGGCACCATCTAGTTCTTCTGGTCTCATAGTTGTATAGGTTGCAGATCGGATGGTGTACCAGTCGCTAGGACTGATCGTTTCCATTAATTTTGGTTTTCTTCTTCTTGACGAGGAGAGACCCATTGTTGCATCTAGATGGCAGCTCGCCAGCTTTTAAGATCCCAGTCACTACTCACCAAAGTAGGAGGTGGAACAATGTTTTGTATAGTATGTTATGCCAATTGAGCTTGATGTCCCCTGCGACTATGGTCCCAATGTTGGCTGTAATTTTTATGGAAACAGAACGTTAGGTTAGCAAATGAACACAAACTCAGGGACCACAGATGACCATTAAATAGGGTTTTAAAGATGGGTTGATGACCATGACTCGGTGGTACCATGTAGTTTGTTGTTTTCCATTTGGGGTTCTGTCCATCTCCATTTTAAATAAAGGGAGTAATTATTGAGCACCTACTAACATATTTCCCAGTAAAAGAGAAATCTAGTCCTTTTGGAAGACCAATGGTACAATTAGCAATGGGTACTTTGACTCTCTCATGTTAAACAGTCTATATTGAATTATGTTTTCCCTAACTAGAAATGTGGGAGATATGAGGGCACTGCATTAATGGCATTGCTTGACTTGTCAGTGTTTGCTTACTTAATCAATTTTTTAAGCAAAGAAAAT
The DNA here is from genome assembly GCF_000298275.1 of Orycteropus afer afer. NCBI lineage: Eukaryota > Metazoa > Chordata > Mammalia > Tubulidentata > Orycteropodidae > Orycteropus > Orycteropus afer. The sequence goes on along the minus strand of NW_006921603.1, from coordinate 6,322,211 downwards.
CACTAGAAAGAAAGCATACTATTTGAAAATGCACTGTACACATTTTTATCTTGTTCCTGGGCATGTGACCAAGTGATTCGTGTTGACAGAATGGTTATACTCCACTACACATCGCTGCCAAAAAGAACCAGATGGACATAGCGACAACCCTGCTGGAGTATGGTGCTGATGCAAACGCAGTTACCCGGCAAGGAATTGCTTCTGTCCATCTTGCAGCTCAGGAAGGACACGTGGACATGGTGTCACTGCTCCTCAGCAGAAACGCTAATGTGAACTTGAGCAATAAGGTAGCCTTTTCCTTTCTCTACAAAACACATCACAACACAATCTCAGGAAAGTCATTAAAGAGCAATGAAAAATTTAGGTCAAATAGAATGTGTATAATAAAATACTGCACAAAGATGTGTATCATAGTTTTATTTATCATAGCAAAAATTTGAAAGTAATCTGTTTAACAACAATAGAATTGTAAATCAGTATTTGCAAAGTGATACAGATAAGCAATGCAAAGTCTGCAAATTAACATGAAGCCCACAACGTTTTTTGTAATAACATGAAAAAGTTCTTTGTAAATATTAATTTATGTTAATTTAAAAAAGCAACATTGTTACCTTAACAGAGCCCAGCAAATAAGAAGTTGCAAATTATAGTCTGTTGATTGATTCTGCAGCCATGTTTTGGACACTACCCCTTGCCTGTCCTAGTTCTAAGTCCGTGGTTACAAAGAGAAATTGGAAACAGTGTTGCCTTCAGAGTTGATTTTAATCAAAGAAAATTTAGAGTACCTATTTTATTGAATAGATTCAAAAAGTTGTCAGTTTACAGATCTAGTCTTTGTAATATAAATTGGCAGTTAAGACTTTGTTCACTAAGCTCTTCAAACGTGTACACCTGCCCTCATCTTTGATATCTTCTGTCATTGAAAAAAGGACCAGAGTTTTGTCAAGCAAGGTGAAAGTTCAGCCCACAATTGGTCAGAAACATACTAATGAAGTCATTGCCTGCCACTGCATATGCCAGAGAAATTAAGTTTGCAGAATTTCTCATTGATACCTGAGTCTGAGATACACCCAAAACATCAGGAGCTCTTGTGGTGTAGTGCCTAAGACTGCTAACCAGAAGGCTGGTGGTTCAAACCCACCAGCCACTCTTCGGAAGGAAGATTGGGCAATTTACTTCTGTAGAGATACTGCCTCAGATACCAAAGGAATGGTCCCCATGAGTTGAAACCGACTCTACGGCAGTGAGTTTGTTGTTGTTGCTGTCGAGTTCGTTCCTACTCATGGTAACCCATGTGTGTCAGAGTAGACTGTGCTCTGTGGGGTTTGCAGTGGCTACTTTTCAGCAGTAGATCCCCAAGCCTTTCTTCCAAGGCACCTCTGGGTGGACTCAAACCCACAACCTTTCAGTTAGCAGCCAAGTGTGTTAACTGTTGCATCGTGTAGAAGAACAAAAACAAACCAAACTCAATGCCGTGAAGTCGATTGCGACTCATAGCGACCCCTCCTTGAGTTTCCAAGATGGTATCTCTACGGAAGTAGATTGCCCAGTCTTCCTTCCAAGGAGTGGTTGGTGGGTTTAAACTGCCAGCCTTCTGGTTAGCAGTCAAGTGCTTTAGGCACTACACCACCAGAGCTCCTGATAATCCATATAACCAGGCATTTAACTTCTCTTCCTGTTGGATCATGGCACAATGTGGCTGGCATTTCTCAGTCATAATGCAGTGATTAGAGTGTTAACATAGCAACAGTCAATGGTGACAAATAACAAGTAATTTTAGTATTTCTAACATGTATATCCTGAGTTTAGGAATCACAGAAACTGGGTTTGATTCCTAAGTCTGACTCTAACTAGATGTATCGATTTGGGCAAGTTAGGTGAGCTCTCTGAGCCTCAGTTTCCTCCTAGCAAATGAAAGCAAAATTTGCTTCACAGAGATGCCATGAAGATTAAGTAAGATGATGTTCAGTACCTACTTCTAAGTAGTAAAAAAAAAAAAAAAAAGTTGTCTTAATTTTAGACTTTTTATGATTATAAAAAAGTTACTCTACACTATTCTAAATCCCCAAGGTTGTGATTTAACAAATTCTTTAGATCAAAAGATACATACTGGAAATCAGGGAGACTTTTTGTCAGTTTTAATACATTGAAAATCCTTTTTGATCGTTACAGAACGAGCATGTTCATCTTGTTTTTGGTATACTTGTTTCATTTTTCTCCTGTCTTTTCATTTTAAACATTAAAAAGAATGCATGTCTCACCATTAGTGTGGATGACCAAGCAATTTCAAATATTCTTTATCACCTGGATTTATTTGAGCTTGTGAATTTCCAAATTTTATAGTCCAGCCTTTTAATAGTTGTCTACAAAATGCAACTTGTTTTACTGAGATAGAAGACCTTGCTTTCTCAAACTGAAGCATATTCTGGCATCAAATAGAGTATATTTTTTCTTCTGAGTCCAGAATATTGTGTTTCCTTAATTCTACCTCAAAGAGCTCATATTGACTTGGCAACAACAGACAAGAAAACAGAGTTTAAATGCTGGATTACAATGTTTCTAATAGAGGGGAGCACATAGAAAGTGAATACATGAATGTGACAATGAGGCTCTTTATCCAGACAAGGAAGAGAGGAAAACTAGAAGTGACTTCATGCCAAAGATAGCGGATGGGTAAACCATGGGGACAGTGTGTGAATGTAGAGAGGAGGAGGGAGGAGGGTGTTGGAGGGAGAGACAATGAGAAATTAGGACACATACTCAAAATACCTTTCCCAGACCTTACTGAGAACCTCTCAGTAAAGTATATTATATCTTCAGAGTTTTAAAAATTCTCAAACTTGAACAAATGACCATGGCTCTTTTATAAAATGTTATGGATGGAAAGTCTCTTTCCTCTAAAGTAGAACATGGAACATTGTTCTATGATTATGTCAGTGTTTGGGTGGTGCCGATTTTGGCCTGGTTTATTTTTCTTGAATTTTAAGGGGACACACCAACCCTTCATTTCATACTTCCTCTTTATTCAGTTTGAGTGAGTTGCCTCCAGAATTCCATATATATTATTAAACAGTCATCAGCAAGTGATTCTTTCTGAGTCCAATAATGTATTAGGTGGAATGATGCTGTTGCTGTTAGGTACCGTTGAGTCGGTTCCAACTCATCGTGACCCTGTGTACAGCACAACACAACACTGCCTGGGCCTGCACCATCCTCACAGACATTCCTGTGCGTGAGCCCATCACCACAGGCACTGTGTCAGTCGGTCTTGTTGAGGGTCTTCCTCTTTTTTGCTGACCTTGTGCTTTATGATAATCTTCTCCAAAGACTGGTATCTCCTGACAATATGACCAGAGGACTAGAGTCTTGCCATCCTCCCTTCAAAGGAGCATTTTGTGGAGTAAACCCACTGCGACTGAGTCAATTCTGACTCATAGCAACTCTGTAGGACACAGTAGAACTCCCCCCATAGGGTTTCCAAGGCTGTAAATCTTTACAGAAGCAGACTGTCTCATCTTTTCCTGAGGAGTAGGTTGTGGGTTCAAACTATCTGCCTTTTGGTTAACAGCTGAATACTTGAAGCACTGTACTAACACAGCTCCCTTTTGGCAGAATAGCAGCCCCTAAATAAATGATGTTCATTGTGGAGAGTGCTCTGTATCCTTCCTGACACTACTTTTAATTCATTTCTTTCCTCTGCCAAATAGGACAGACTGATTTTCTCATAGCACAGATCATACAGGCAGAGAGAGAACAGTCCAGGACCCAAGAAATTAACATCTGTGCTGATGATGGATGAAAGGGAAGCATGTACAAGCACTTATACCAACTCAGTTTCTATTAAATATTATTCATGGAGAAAAGAAAAGAAAAGAAAAAAAAAAAAAAAAAACACCTTTGTAATTAACAGTGGCTTTTAGCATGGTGCCTAAGGCACTTTACTTCTAACCAGAAGGATGGAGGTTCAAACCCACCAGCCACTCCTCGGAAGGAAGGTTGGGCAATCTACTTTTGTAGTGATACTGATTCGGAAACCTGAGGAGGGGTTGCTATGAGTCAGGTTTGACTCGATGGCACATAATAACAACAACCACTTTTAATGGGGTTTTTTCTTGGCCATTAGAATAACCATGTGGCCTTCATATTCTGTGGTAGGGACAGTTTCAGATCTTCTTATTAAAGTTATAAGCCATCTAATGGCCTGGAAATTCTCATGCTATACGGTTCACGTGACATTTCACAGATGATGTTTCTGACCCAGAAGCAACATGCAGACAATATCTATCATGCCTTGGGTGTTAATATTTAAATGAGAAAGTATTATCATTATATGTCAGTGTTCACTGGGGCCTGACTTTGTAAATAATTTTTGTTTTAATTATTTTTGCCAAAGCTAGTACCATTAATAATGTGTTTAAAAAGTCTGCAAAATGTTGTAAAAGATACTATTTTTTGGAGATGAACATTGAAGACTGTAGAAGAAAATGCCATGATGTTTTTCTTCCCAGCTGGGATTTACTTTAAAATTGCTTTGCAAAGAACAGAAAGGAAAAGAGAGATGGATCAAGCAAATAAGGAAAAACCTTCATAATTATTGGACCTGTGATGAGTAGTCAGGGTTCATTGCACCAATCCCTCCAGTTTTGAGTATAGTTCAGATTTTTCATTATTCCAACAGATAGCAGTGTTACTGCAGTGCTCATATGGTGTGCTATGTAAACATATTGTGTAGGCTTTTTTTTTTAATGTAGAAAGATGGGCCAGTTATCCTAGAATTTACAAATTAACTCCTCACGCATGGCTATGTGTACTATACTCCCTCCTGTAAGATGACTGTGAACGTGAATCTTTTGCAGAGTGGCCTGACCCCACTCCATCTGGCTGCTCAAGAAGACAGAGTGAATGTGGCTGAAGTCCTCGTGAATCAAGGGGCTGATGTGGATGCTCAGACAAAGGTATCCCCTCCCCACATGCAGAAAAAATGTACCTGTATGAAGTGTCATTTGGTGGCTGCTGTATGGAAGCAACAACAGTCTTGTAGGGGGAAAAAAACCTTAAATCATATCTTTTATTCCTAATGTTTAAACATTGATTTGTGCATAGGACACCCAAGTCTCTGGTTGTAGTGTCCCAGGTGCCGACCTTATCAATATTGCTCTATGAAACACTACTGACTGCTTGTTATAATAGATTCATGTTCCAAGGGCAGAGGGTGAAAGCCTCCTACGTTTATTAGTTTTTGTGACTGACTTTAAAAAAAGTGTGTAAAAAGTTTGTCAGTACTCTGTGACCTCGACTTTGTTCAGGTATAATTTATGGACAAGGATAATTTAAGGTTAATTCAGTATTGCTTGCTTGCTAAATTCTTTATAATGTATGTATTTATTCTCTCTTTCTCTCCTTTTCCTTTTCATAACCAAAATAGCTATCTTTGCAAAAAGCAAATAAAAATTTAAAATTTCTGATCAATGTCATGTACTGTTAGGATTTCAAATTCAGATAATAGAAAGATATGTTTTGTGTTATCATCATAATTAATTTCATTTCTCTGCATGTTTTCTTTGAGAGCTTAATCTTTTCCTTCATATTAAACTTGTTTTAGCTATTTAAAATTAGAACCCTTCTGTGTCATGTTGACACATGCACACACAAAAGAATGCTTATTAAATGGTATATTGTGAATAAAAACATTTTATGTATAATATAGATATGTTTGGGGAGCTCTGCTGGCATAGTGCCTAAGGCATTTGACTGCTAACCAGAAGGCTGGTGGTTCAATCCCACCAGCCACTCCTTGGAAGGAAGGTTGGCAATGTACTTCCATAGTGATACCACCTTGGAAACCCAAAGAAGGATCACTATGAGTCAGACCTGACTCGATGGCAGTGAGTTTGGTTTGGTTTTTATAGATATATTCTGAGGTATCCAACAGATACTGAAGATACTAATAACACAGAAGTATCACCATGAATTAACTAAGTAAAAAGTGTTACAGATGCCAAGACAAGACTGAATTTAATTTGATTTCTTTATCTTGAATACTTTCAGCAGTAAAGAATCTGCTACTTTGGAAATAACAACTTCATGATAAATATATTCACCCTATATTATTTTATTTATACAAACATACACATCATCCACAAAGATTAAGTACTTCTTTAAGTTATCTCTCCCTTTATATGCATAAAATTCTAGAAGGCAAGGACTAAGTCACTTTAAGTGGACCAAATCAGGTCCATCTAAATTGTGCTGCTGTCCACAGGGTTAAATATCCCATTTCTGTTTTTCAATCTCATTTATACTGAGAAAACTTATGAGAAAACCATTCATAAAAAATATAGTCTTCTGTGGATCTTTACCTGCATATTATGAAGTTATATTTAGTTTAATGTGACAGTAGAAAAATTTTACTTAAAAAGACAGGATCAGTACAAAAAAATTGTAATACATTCATACATATATGTATGTGTGTGTGTCTATACACACACACGCACACACACACACACACTAGGAGCTCTGGTGGCATAGTGCCTAAGGCATTTGACTGCTAACCAGAAGGCTGGCAGTTAAAACCCACCACCCACTCCTCAGAAGGAAGACTGGGCAATGTTCAACTTTGGAAACCCAAGGAGGGTTAGCTGCGAGTCGGAACTGAGTCAACGGCAGAGAGGTTTTTTTGTTTTGTTTTGTTTTGTTTTTTTTTAATATACTTACTGCAATAAACAAAATCAGGTAGAAGTTAAAATTGTGGGTGGTAATGAGGAAGATTGTGCAGAGTGCAGGGAAGGCCAAGGACTGATTCCTAGAGAGCCACCATTTTTTGGAGACTGCGGAGAATATGGAACTTTCCTGTCCCATCTCTCACAAGCTGTTCTGTGTAAGGAGGTGCCTGACTGCTGCTTAATATGTTTCTATGGATGATATCACAGATGAAAAAATATCAGCCAGAATCTTCTACTTGAGCCTGTTTGCTCTTTCTAAATAAATACAACTTTGCAGTTAGCCAAGTGTAACACAGTCAACTCCCACGATCTCTTCCTGCTAATTTCTTTCAATCTTTCATTTACTATATCTTTAAAATATTTATTGAGCACATATGATATGTCAGGCTCTGTTTCAGGCCCTGAATAATGATAGCTAAAACGTGCTATGTGCCAGGCGTTGTTTAAGTATTTGTGAGCATATTTAATCCTTACAACAACTTTGTGAGGTTGGTGTTGTTCATTAAATTTCATTTCATTATGTATAAACCAAGGCACAAGCAATTAGATCACTTGCCCAAAGTCACACAGAGAGTAAGTGGCAGAGCTGGTTCCAAACCCACTCAGTCTGCCTTCACAATCAATGCTCTTAGCCATTAAGCTTATTCTCACTCATTTTTTCTTCATTGGGAAGAACAGCTTGATCAGTGGATCAGTGTTTATAAGTATCACTTCATAATCAACAGATGGAAAACTGAAGAAAGTTACTAAAGACTCTGGGGGTGTTTTTCTGCAGTTTGAAGCCTCACTCAGTGTTGCTAAAAGAAAGAAAAGACTAACTTCAGCTTGTAGTGATGTTACAAGTTAGGGCAGCAATGGAAAAAGAGGAAACACTGCCCAATTATCTGAGCTCTGTTTTGTTGTTGTTGTTCAAGCTAGTTAGTCTTTCCAAAATGTATTACTGCTAGTTGGAAAGAATTTTTCAAATCACATCATTCTGCACATATTTTTTAAGATGCTACTTATTAGGAATGTTGTGACCTTCAATGAGTGGGAGAGACCCAACTTGGTCTCTCTAAAAATAAGTTTAATCATCTTGGCTCTACACAAATAATTTTAATAAAATACTGTAGTGTTTGAGGAAGCATCACAAGACCAGCTCTTAAAGATTTCAATGAACAAGGGAGAGAAGGAGGAGTAGATGAGCTCCGAATTTTAATGGATGGGAGGGCGGCTGTGGGAGGCCAGATACTAGGTACCAGTCAGTAGTCTATTACAATAACTTAATCTTTTAGCAGGAATGAGATGGAAGGCTATAAGAAAGAATGAAAACTATATATTAAAATACTTCAAGTGTTCTATTGCTAAAGAAATCTAATATATTTAGCACAACCACCATTGGAAACTGTTGTATTATTACTTAGACATATATACTAAAAATTTGAAGAGTAAATATGTAGATTTTTAAAATATTTTCAACACTTTTTTTTAACTTGGGTACAGTGTTCTTTACACTGAACTTGGGAACAATGTTGCTTAATTGTACTGAGAACTGATTGGATAAAACTATTTTCATTACTCCCTTACTAAGCAGCATTCTGAACACTAATGCATTATCCTAAGTTATTCAGTGCCAAAAAAGAAAAACACTGCAAAATAGGCAAGTGAATTCTGGTCAGAAAACAAACAAAAACTATATTTATAGTTGTGGATGAAGTGGCTTTAGGGGTAGTAAGTCAATCTCATATTGTCAGTTTTACGCACAGTCAAGTTCATTCCAACTCATGCCATCCTTATGTGTGTATGAAACTACGACTGTACTCTATAGGTTTCCAATGGCTGATTTTTCAAAAGTAGATTGCTAGGCCTTCCAGGATGCTTCTTGGTGGACTTGAACCTTCAACCTATTGATTTTCATCTGAGCATGTTGACAGTTTGCACCACCCCAGGACTCCCAGTCTCATACACAATGGTTATTGTGAGCTTATCAGTGGGAGTCTGCTCACTGGGAATACACTGGCAGCTCAGTTTGTGGAATACAATTGACCAGAGGCAGGTGTCTAGTATATCTCTGGTGAGGTATCTTCATCCTCCACAACTAGCTGTGGTCTGTGGCATCCTCTTCAAATTCAAATATACCCATTTACTGTGGTGACCATAAAGACACATTAGTGGTGTCAAACATGAGCTACAGACTTTTGAAAATGTGAAATAACCCCATGCTACTTTCAGGAAAGCTGCAGTAGTCAGCACTCTGACTTTCAGTGATCTGCTACTGCCAGCATCATCCTACGCTGAGATTAAACACTGGCATTGAAATCACGGGGTTGTATCTGTTACAGCATAGCCACCTAGAAAAGAACACAGGATATCCTTACTTAAAAAAATAATAATAATCTTGATGAAAAAATATATACTTAGGTGTATTTATTTTCATACATAACTTACATCCCCAAAGGGGTCAGTGGATACTAATTAGAAAAACAATCCATTGTTTCATCTATATTAGTGGTTTTCAAACTGTGAGACTTCAGCTAGGCAGACCCAAAACCAAAACATACTGCCTTCGAGTTGATTCCAACTCAACAGCAACCTGTAGCACAGAATAGAACTGCCCCATAGGGTTTCCAGGGCCATAAATCTTTACCCAAGCAGATTGCCACATCTTTCTCCTGCAGAACAGCTGATGGGTTCAAATTACCAACATTTTGGTTAGCTGCCAAGCTCTTAACTACTGCACCAGGAGGGCTCCTCTGCTAGGCAGGCAGAGAGACATTAACTAGAGCATATATATCTAGATCAAGTTCATGCTTCTCAGACAACCCTAACCCATACCAGTCTTTTTCTCTTTGATATTTTTATGTTGCTCTCAATCTCTGTCATGCATTGTGATTATCATCTACTGCTCTGCATTATCATTTAGCCGCTTTGTATTTTTTGCCTAGATTTTAGGCTTTTAGTGGGTGGGATGTTCAATAAACTCTAGTTCAAGTCTGTCTATAGAACATTCCTCTAACCCTTTAGAAGAAGCCACTTAACCGGTCAATTTAGGCTGTCAGTTACGTCATCTTCTTGAAAAGTTGTTATGAGAATAAAATGAACTGATACATGGGAGAGAACTTTGGGCAGTTAAAGAACTATTTACCTATGAAATAGTATTGTTATTGACATCTAAGATTAGCTCCCAGAAGTATCAAAGGTGATTTTACATATATATATAAACTACTCCTGTTTTTAATTTTGCTTCTATTTAGGATAGCTGTTACTAAATGGAAGCAATTATAATGTTTCTTTTAAATATATATATACATATACAATTACAGATGGGATACACACCACTACATGTGGGCTGCCATTATGGAAACATCAAGATTGTTAATTTCCTGCTCCAGCATTCAGCAAAAGTTAATGCCAAAACAAAGGTAAACTGCTTTCCTCTTCGTTTGCAACAAAATCAATGATTTTGTATCAAAGGAAGTCATAGTCATTTCTGTGATCTTCTTCCACAGAATGGGTACACGCCGTTGCATCAAGCCGCTCAACAGGGACATACACATATAATAAACGTGTTGCTTCAGAACAATGCCTCCCCCAATGAGCTCACTGTGGTAAGAGCTATGGGCCAGGTCAAAGGAAGGAAGGAGAAGATGATCCTAGGCTACGTTTTTCATTGTGCACGTTTTTCATTGTGCCCCTCTGTTGCTTTTACACTTGCACTAATAGTCATGGACCAGGCCTGTAGTAGAAAGAGGAAAACAGGACAATAACCATATTGTTGTGAGCTGTCCAAAGAGAGGTGTGCTTCATGTTTCTCACTGTAACAGCTACTAATCGCATCGCCACCTACTAGGAAGTACATATACAAGAAGAAATATGTGTGTGTTTCATTGATTGCTTCCTTACAACATTTAAAAAGTCTGTTGCATTCTGTGTGTAACTGCCCAGACTTTGCGCTGTGAATAGAAACAGGTTAGGCAGGTTTTGTGCAAGGCATGTCTCTAGTGAAACAGTTTCCGTGTATGACAACGGGATGGGTCTGATGAGACATTCCCTTAGGTTTTATATAGTCAAGACACGTGGACATATATGGGCATTAGAGCGTGTGGAAGAAGACTTGTTAATTCCCTGTTTGCGTTTTTCCCCTTGCCAGAATGGAAACACTGCCCTGGCCATCGCCCGGCGCCTTGGCTACATCTCAGTGGTCGACACCCTAAAGGTAGTCACTGAAGAGACCGTGATGACGACTGTAAGTAATGGATACAGAACCTTGTTACCCTGAGAGTCAGTTATCAGATTGTAGTTTTTTCTGGATTTCTCTGAGATGAACCTTCTTTCTCCCCATTAAGAGATTAAACTCTATATTTTGTAATGGTATCACTTCATGGTTGCAAGTTAGGATAGGAAAACTGCCATCTCTAATATTAATAAAAATTAAAAACACTAAAAATAACTTTTTAAAAGTTGCATTAGTAACTATAGAGTTTATAGCTTCATATAAAGCTAAATGTATTTGTTTTGATGTCAAAAAAATTTAATGGAATGATAACAAAAGTAGAAGGTTTTTTAACATCCTTCCTTGGTAATGTGAGAAAGTTGACAACCCTTAACTTAGTCATTAAAATGTTTTAACTCACAAATGTTACATAGACACCTTATAATTATTGTTTTAAAAAAATTGTTAAAAATATAACATTACAGATAAGTCAAAGTTGTTTTTGACCACTGTGAGCTCTCTTCTCTAGTGGCCATATTTTGAAGATTTTAACAAAACAAACAATACCATGTTGTGTTAAAATTTAAGTACATCTTTGCCAGGAGACCCTATTGCATCAGACACAATTTTACAAGCTGCATCTTCTACGATAAGTCATTTCTTTTATCCCCATTTGGCCCCTTTGAACTCCATCATGGTCAAGTTAACTTTGGAATTGAGAGAAGATATTGTACCATATCAGAGACTTTTTTTTCATTTATCCTTGACTCCGTGGCTGAACACGCAGGCCCCAGATTAACTACGTACAATGCAAATTTAGGAGTCTGGAACATTTGGAATTATCAACTCCACCTCCTTTTCTCTCCACCACTATGCAACATGAATGAAGGCAGAGTTATTATCTTCTTCAGATCACTTTGTGTACACAGGGATTCATGTCAGGAACATGGGTTGAATGATTTGATAGCTACTTACAGATATAACTGATTATATAACAAATAATTGAGTTATTTGACTCTGGGCTTTAGAAAAGGAGCTCTGGTGGCGTAGTGCCTAAGGCATTTGTCTGCTAACCAGAGGGTTGGAGGTCAAACTCACTAGCCACTCGGTGGGAGGAGGATGGGGCACTCTGTTTCCGTAAAGATTTACTGCCTCCAAAACCCAAAGAGGGTTGCTGTGAGTAGGAATTGATTCAAAGGAAGTGAGTTTGGTTTGGTTTGGGCTTTAGAAACTAAAAAGCAATCCCGGTAATGGCAGAGAGATTTTGTAATTTGCAAAAGAGAAAAGAAAATAATGGCTTTAATGGGCTAGATGATGATTCTGAACTGGGGATGAATTTGCCCTAAAGGGGCACGTGGCAGTGTCTGGAGACGTTTTTGGTCATACAGCTGGTGAGGAACTATGGGCATCTAGTGGGTAGAGGCCAGGGGAACCCTCCCCCAGGTTAAAGAAAGATGCCCAAAAGATCAGCAGTGCTGAGGTTGAGGAGCCCTAGAGAGAGACTACACAGATGAAAATGTGGAGGAGAAACATTTATTTACCAAATGTCTCTGCAAAAGATGGTCTCAGACTTTTACTCTGAGATAAAAGAAAAACATGTGCCACTAATGTTTTTAAAAGTCATTTTGTACAAAAAAAGGTTGATCCAATGGAGTAAGGGGGGCAGGGATTGTACTCAAGCCTTAATTTTTGAGTCTACTGTGTCAACATAAACTGAAAAAATAAATAAATAAATAAACCCACTGCCATGGAGTCGATTCCAACTCAAAGCAACCCTGCAGAATAGAGTAAAACTTTGCCCCATAGGGTTGCTGAGGCTGGAAATCTTTACGGAAGCAGACTGCCACTTCTTTCTCTCACAGAGTGGCTGATGGGTTCAGAACACTGACTTTTTGTTTTGAAGTTAAGTACTTTAACCACTGTGCCACCAGGCGGCTCATAATAATATCTCCACTCATTAATTAGTTATTCTGGCAAGGAGCATCCTTACGCACCCACAGCAAAGGTTCAAAGTTCTCAAATTAAGCATTTCCTTATACTTCCTAGGCAACAAGATTGCTTGCCAAATTCTATTTCAGGAAAGACCTTCTGACCCACAATAGAATTATGGATCAGAACAGGCAAGGATGCATCTGTTATTTATTTCCATAATTTGGAAGGTTATTGTCTGTGAAGAGTAAATCAGTGATGTAAAGGTCCCTAGTTTCAAGTGCAGATTTTTGACTTTATGAGACAATTTGTCTAAAATTTCTACACATTGATTTCAGACACCTCTGACTATTTCATTTTCTTAAAATCTATGATTAAATTCTCAAGAAAAAAAGTTAAAACAATCTTCACTAACTTTAATTTTCTAGATACTTCACATAGTTCTGGTGGGGAGAAGGAGGCCTGATGGTGCAGTGGTTAAGTGCTTGGCTGGTAACTGGAAGGTTGGCAGTTGGCAACCACAAGCCATGCTCCACAGGAGGGAAATAGACAATCTGCTTCCTTCAAGATTTACAGCTTTGGATACTCAATGGGGCAGTTCTACTCTGTCCTATAGAGTTGCTATGAGTTGGAATCCACTCAACAGCAGTGGGTTTGGTTTTTTGCTTTGGTGCAGTGCTTAAGGCATTTGACTGTTAACCAGAAGGTTGATGGTTCAAACCCACTAGCATCTCTGCAGAAGGAACATGGGGCAATCTACTTCGGTAAATATTTACCACCTCAGAAAACCCATGGGAGTTGCTATGAGTTGGAATTGACTTGATGGCAGTGGGTTTTTTTGTTTATTTGTTTGTTTTTTAAGTGATGGTGAGGAAGAGAGGGAGGAGGACAAGATATTAAATAATGGCCAAGTATCACAATGCTATAAAAGATTCAGAAACACTGCAATAAATTTATAAAACTTATAATTCAAAGGAGAGAGAGAGTTGAAGCATTAAAAATGTTTATGGTGGTTTGGAGTACAAACTTATTTGATAAAATGTAAACGACTTTCTTACCCTTGAGGAAAGTTCAAAATGTTTGTTTGATATCAAAAAAAAGCCTTAAGAGAATGTAACATTAAATACAGAGGAATTAAAGTTACAGGTCAAGAAATCTAATAAAACAGGAAGAAGGGTGTCAAGGCTCTGGTTCCTATTAAAAGACATAATGTGTGTGAGAGTCATGCCATTTCACTCCCAACATGACCAGCTGGCTGGGTTGGTGACTTCCTATCATGGGCTCCAAGAGGAAGGAGACATAGTTCATGCTACCAATGGAAAAAGCCCAGTTTACCTAATGAAGCAAATGAGGCACCCAGGAAATGAAATGCTCATGTTGATTGAAAATAAGAGTCATTTAAGGTCTCTGAAATGTAGTCCAACATTGTGGTACTTGAGACTTTATTTCACCCTAAGACACCACTTTGTCAGCACTGTTTTGATGGTTACATGTAACTTAGATTAGAGGAGAACTGACAATTCACGGTGTAGTCTGTGATCTGAAGTTAGGTAAACGTAGCATAGCTTCCACCAGACGCATACATTTTGTAGTTACTGGGACTCTGGCAACGATTGTCACCATAGGAAGACCACTTTTTCCAAAGCCTTAAAATAAGGATGTATCTTCCATAGGCTACAATGTATGATGAGGCGCTTCTGAGAATGATGTTTTAGTAAATGAAATTAGTCTTGGCGACATAGGAAACTGAATGGGTAGAAGCTGATATCCAAAAGATATGAACAAAGCTATCTAAACTGCACTGTTTAAAATCCTCTTTTCCCTAGCAACGAGCACATCTAGTGCCCAAATACTGGTTTCTAATACCATTCTCTAATAAAGGAACCAGGGCTCCTTGGAGATGTGTCTAAATCTAGGAGTGGGACAAGAAGTCCACAAAATATCAAAAATGCCTGGAGCATCTTATCCTGTTAAAAAGTGATAAAGTGCTTCCCCTGTCAAGAAATAAATACACACACACACAAATTATGGGGATATGTCAAAAGGATATATATGATTGTATAGGAATATACACAAAATATAAATATCTGTGAATCCATACTATATAAATAAGTGATTGAATACATAAATGAGAGATAAGAGAAAGATCTCTTAGGCAAAAGAATTCCAAATAATTTATGATACTATGTTGTCCTCAAGGAGATGGAGCATAAGTCCCCACTCTTTATTGTGGGCTGTGCATAGTGACTTCCTTCCAAAGTAAACAGTATAGAAAGGGAAGAAATAGACTTAACTTTACAATAGAAAAACCTAACAAACACAGTACTTTGGTCAGATGGTCAAGATCAACATCACCAGTGATAAGTCATGGTGATAGTATGTGCATTGATTTGAAGTGTTGAAAGTGGCACCTTACCTCTGTGGTCTTCCTGCTAAAAACATATAACCCCAGTCTAACTGTAAGAAAAACATCAGACAAATCCCAAATTAGGAAAAAGCCACAAAATACCTGACCAATACCTCTCAAGGCTGTTAAAAGTCATCAGGGAAAAAAAAAAGGGTAGGGGTGTGTGTGTGTGTGTGTGTGTGTGTGTGTATGTACACCCACTAGCCACTCCTCGGAAGGAAGATCAGGCAATCTACTTCCATAGAGATACTGCCTGGGAAACCCAAGGAGGGGTCACTATGAGTCAAATTGAGTTGATGGCAGTGAGTTATATATAAAAATACAAAATTCTGGATGGGATCCTGGGATAGAAAAAGGATCTTATTTTAAAATTTAAATATGCATACATTATATACTTTAATTAATGATAATATCTAAATATTGGTTTATTAATTATGACAATATATAATATAAATGTAAGATGTGAATAATAGGGAAATGGGGTAGGGGGTATATGAGAATTCTCTATACTGTCTGTGATTTTTCTATAAATCTAAAATTTTTTCAAAATTTTTGACATTTACTTAAAAAAATTCCTAATGACTATATTACATGATAAAGGATTACCAAATAATGCTTTATTTCAACACTGGAATTGGGGAGGGAGGCTATAAATTACATTGAAGTCTTGTTGATTAGAAACAATGAATTTGTACCTTTCAATAATTTTAATAAACTAGATTTTTTTAGCTCTCTTTTTTCAGTGTGTATCTTTCTTTGCACTATTAGCCTTTCATATGCTCAGAATTAAAATAATAATTTTAAAACTAAAACATTAAGTCATTAAGTCTCTTAGATAGACATAATCTATATAGGTATAAAGTTATCAAAGCACAAGTCAAAAAGTATAGTATTTGTTCTGTAATAGATTGCTTTTTAAAATATTTAGGAGGTTAAAATGATCTTGTAAATACATTACCTCTAAAATATATTTTTACATACTTACTTGTAAAAATATTATTAATACTTTATATTAGTTTATTCTAAGAGTTTAAATGTACAGAAGGAGAAGACAAAATCAACGGCTAACTTGGCAAAAGTAATCAAATCATGTTGCTTGTCATTCATTTAGCTTATATTCAGCCAAGACCTTTAGTGGAATGAGGTGAGATATCAGGTTCATCATGAAAAAGTACAGCAATGATGTAGGAGGAGCCATACCTCTTTTCTTCTCTTTTCCTTTGCAGAACCTTCTAAAGGACCTCAGTCTTTTAGGCTGATGTACTTTGTCACTAGAATTCCTTTGCCTCATATCCTTTCACTACCCTGTAGGTGTTGAAGACCTTAATGCCACAAAGAGACAACACTATGGTGCCATTTTATAAGTGAGAGCTTCCCCATGTTGAACACAAGTCCTACATATAGAACTTACTGATTTATTTAAGAAAAAAATGAGTAGTCTTGCTAAAAAATGAGATTTGCTTCCATTAAACTGACTGCTTTTTTTTTTTTCTTACTAGACTATCACGGAGAAACACAAAATGAATGTTCCAGAAACAATGAATGAAGTTCTTGATATGTCTGATGATGAAGGTATGGAAACATCCCTTGAGTTTATAATGATTAGGAGTGACTATGCATTTTCTGTTTCCTGAAGAAAATTCATTGCAAAAATATTTTAGAAGCATTGAAATGTTTGTTGTAGTGTAAGGAACATGCATTTTATATGCTTAACATTGTTTGCTTAAATCGTGCAGTTCGTAAAGCCAATGCCCCTGAAATGCTCAGTGATGGCGAATATATCTCAGATGTTGAAGAAGGTATTTGTGAATTTTTATTGTGATGAAACTTAACTACCAGCTTTATCCTTCTTTTCTGTCTTTGAAATGTAACACTTCCTTGAGTTACTAACTTTTCATATTATTTTGAGGTAATTTATACCTAATTTTAAAAACACATATTTGGTATTACTGGTTGTATACTTTTAGCCTCATGAAACCATCTTTCCTTGATTCCATTTTCCAGTGTTAAAATGTCACTAATTATCTGGACTTTTTCCTTTCTATTTGTTTCCTTTAGGCAGAAAGTTGATATGTCTATTGTTTATATCTGAAAACCTAGAAAGAGAAAACTAATTGTTTTTGTTTTAAAACAACAGAAATTTATTCTCTCTCAATTCTAGACAATGTTTATAGGTTTTTTGTTTGTTTTTTAAATAACAGAAAGTATCTTTACAGGCAAGGGATTAAATGACTATTCTAGGATTTACTGTAAACTTTTGTACTAAAAGGAGCTTTGATCTTAAACTAATAATGAAAACTCAGTATGAACAAAACTGCTTTCCAAATTTGAATTTTCAGTAATGATTTAATGAAGGACAGTAAAATATAAATGACTGTAGTTTTAGGTCATGTGTTTAAAAGAAACTATTTGCTTTTCTGCCTTACTTAAACATTAAAGCATTTGCCAAGGTCATGATGTAGAAATATATTAATGAATTACATATTTAAATGTTCCACTGGAAAACAGTGAATAAATATTACAAGGATGGCAAAATTTGGAGTTTTACTGAAATCGTGAAATATTTAATAAAGTAGAATTCATATTCTGTTTGTTTCCCTCTTGAATCATTTGACTCTCCTAAACAATGTTCTATCTTGTTCCCTCCATGGGCCATCTCCCATACGATATTTTCTCTTGGATCAGTCTTAGTGTTGCTGATCTTTCTCTACCTTTGGGTAATCTTCTCTATTTTAATTATTGGTTCCTTCTTTGATTTGCCTAAATTTCATTGGAAACCTAAATAGTTAAAAAGCCTACCTGATCCAAAGTCAGTTTAACCTTGTCTGTATACAATGGCTGCCCACTTTTAAGTACATTGTGGCCACGGACTGCATACCCAGAAGAACTAATTCCTTGGTGGTCATTTAGGGACCTGGGAGGACCTTTCTCACTGTCTGTAGATGAATGTCGTTTTGATAACAGTTAAATGCTTTTACTCATTTGTCTTTCTTTTACTGTAAAACCTCAGCTATATACTTACCTCTGTTCTATGCCCAAATGGATATTTTTATCATCTTTAGAATTTTAGTATTAGTATGCCTTATTGTCGTATTATATTTCAGTGCCTTCTCGTGCAAAATTCTCAAAAGAGTTTCTTCTGTGCAGGAGATAAATTAAAAATTGTTTTCTCATGTAACCATTCATGAGGTCAAAAATTATATTTCCCAGATGAAATTTTTTTGAAGTATAATATGACAATCATAGACTAAAAACTACTGGTCCTTTAACAAAATATCCCACAGAGTCACACTGATGAGAGGCCAAGTTTGAATGGACATAAAACACCCTTACATATGTGACATAATCTATATGATTGTGAAATAATTTCCAAAAAGGAGAAATTTTGAATCTCTTAATTTCAATATATTTAATCCAGCTTTTTCACTAGAGATGATAATCATTTCCTTTAGATTTATCTCAGCTTGAGAGTTTGAAATTAAAAAGCAGATTTTAACTTTTAACTTACCAATTTTTCTTTAAATATTTTGGCTCTTGCTTAATGGGTGTAACCATGGGGTGTTGGACTCAAATTGCTTTTGGTTTCGTAATGTAGAAGGGTATAAAGTGGAAAGGAATTGCTTAAAGGTCACTTAATCTGAATGACAGTAAGTGCTGAAACAGCTCTATAGAATCCTCTGCCCAGGAGCCTCTCTGCCCAATATTTCAATCGATGGAAAATGAATTAACAAACAACCTAGTCCATGTAGGAAAACTCTGACTTTGAAAATTCTTCATTTTCCTGAGCCCCTTATAGCTTTAAAGCAGCTCTGGTGTGCTATAGTGGTTAAGGGATTTGGCTGCTAACAAAAAGGTAGGTGGTTCAAACCCACCAACCCTCTGTGAAAGAAAGATGAGGCAGTCTGCTTCTGTAAAGATTTACAACCTTGGGAACCCTATGGGGTTTCTGTGAGTTAGAATCAACTCAATAGCAATGACTTTGGTTTGATTTGGTTTTGTAGCTTTTTTCATTGATTTAGGCTCTGTTACATTCTGCACCATTTAGAATAAAAATCTGCTTCTGCTGTGTAAAATCCTTCAGATATTTCAGAAGACTTTTCATGCAGTTCCTCTCTGACCATCCTAGCCACTCTCTTAAGCACAGCTCTGGTAGCATAGTGGCTAAGACACTTGCCTGCTAACCAGACGGCTGGCGGTTCAAACCCACCAGCCACTCCTCGGAAGGAAGGT